>NC_043713.1:71408770-71588130 GCF_006229205.1 Suricata suricatta
GGAAAGCGGGGAGCCGGCGAGCAGAGAAGAGGCGGTCGCGACCCAGCTACCCCCGCCGCCGCCTCCCCCCCGCCCCCGGTCAAGTTCCTACCCGCCGGCTCCGCCGTGGCATCTGTGCAGCGGAGCTAGGGCGGGCGCCGGGCCATGGCCGCGGAGGCTCGTTCGCTCTCGGCGGGCCGGGGCGGGGCGGGCAGAGCCGGACGGGGCGCGGGCACTCGCTCCCTCGCTCGGCCTGGAAGCGGGCCCAGCAGCACAACTGACTTTTGCCGGCCAATCCTCGCAGGTTCCCTGGCCCGGTGCGCGCCGGTGGTGGTGGGCTGCCCACTCGGCGTGAGGTGCAGCCCTCACCGCAGGGACGGGAGTGCTGTGGGTCCCAAAGGCCCTGGACCAAGCGGTGTAGAGGCGGCGGAGTGCAGAGGGCCGTGGCAGTCCTCACCCCACACGCGGTAGCTATGTGAACGGCGCCCCCTGGAGTTGTGCCAAGCGAAGGCCCTGTGGAGGGCAGAGGAGTGGGTGTGTGGGGACACGCAGCTACACTGAGCTGTCCTTGACGATCCAATGGGCCAGTGGGAGGTGGAGTAAAGACTTTCCCAGTAACATCCTCCGGGGGAAGGGCAGGACTGAGATGCCATGGCAGTCCCCCAGTGGACTCTACAGCTGGCAGGGGCCTCAGCTTCCAGTTGGGCTGTGGGGCTGAGTCAGGAGAAGGCCCTGGGTCGAGGTGGTGGGAGTGTCCAGGCTGGACAGAAGCAGGGTGGGCTCAGGATCCCCTCTGAGTCTGAATTCCAAGAAGGGCAGCAGCACCCCTCTCTCTCAGCACAGGACAACCTGGAAGGGGGACCGTGCTCATCCTACAGATGAGGAATGGGCACAGAGGGAAGAGCCTTGCCCAAGAACAGACCACATGCCCCCAGGACCCGCAGTTCCTGTGTGCACACAGCACTGTGGGGCATGCTGCTCCCAGGCTGTCCACCAGCTACTGGCTGCTCCTCCCGTCCTAGGTGAAGAGAGGCCCAGCAAAGGAAGGAACAGTGGACGAAGAGATGCTGCATCAAGCCCTGGCCTGCCACCAGTCCCCCAACCCAGCTTCTCTCTCACCACCTCAGCACCATGAGCTCCGCATTTTCTCCTCCCTCCCCACACACCGAGAGGCCTGAGATCCACCAGGCTCCTATCTTGGTGACCCTTGTCCCAGTGCCATCTCGCTAAGCCTAGCCTACATTCAGGCTAGCCCCTGCGCACTTGTGTTGTCCTGCTACATGCCCCTGCCAGGTGCCCGTAGTCCCAGGGGGATGTCGCACTCTGCCCTCCCTCTCAGTGGTGGGGGGCACAGAGGCAGTGTCTGGCACCCGTTGGGGGACTACTACTCCCTGCCAGGCCCTGGGAGAACCGCACTTCCGTTCTAGGGGTCACCTGCAGGGAGACAAACAGCACCCGCCACCCCAAGGCTATGTGAGGACAAGGGTCTCCTAACTGCTCACCACAGGTTGCGTCTCAGACAAGGAGTTCTAAATCCACATGCTGCTCGAGTCACAACAGCCCCTCACCATCTACATGCATATCATCATTTGACACTAACATGTGGGGACAGGTTCAGAGAGGTTGGGCACTGGTTCAGAGTCACACGGCAATAAGATCAGGGTGGCCAGGACCTGCTCCCTGGTCTGGCTGGCTCTGGAGCTGGTTGACTCCTCCTGGCTGTACTGAAGGCTAGAGCAGACAAGTGACACTTGTGCCTTGCACAGCTCATGACCTCACTTCATACCTTATCCACTTCCTGTAAGATCGAGTCAGACCAAAGCAGGCTGAGAACACGGGCTCTTCACACCTAGGCCAGGAAGAAGCTCTGTGTCGAGTACATAGTTCTCTGGAAACCGGCCCTTCCAGTGCTCTCAGGAGCTGAGGCCCAGGGTGAGTGAGGGGTTGTGCACCAGGCTCCTGCCGAGCCGTCTCTGGAGAGAGACTAGGGCAGCCTGGACGGGGGACTATGCTCATTTTACAGATGAGGAATGGGCTCAGAGGGAACCTTGGGACGTGTGCTTCCCGTGGACTCCAGCTTCCTCGGCCCTGCCCGGGGCACCTCATAGTACCCAGCACTGTCCAGAGCCCTATGAGCTGGGCATTGCCATCTGTAGCTGACAGGCCATGGCACTGAGGCCCAGAATAGGAAGGTGGGGGTCGCCCTGCCTGAGCTCCCAGGAGGAGGCACTCCTGGGCAGGCCTGCAACCCTGTGGGGCTCCGTGTGAGTACTGCTACTGGGGACCCTGGTGGGCTTGCACCAGGTCTTCAAGAATTCTCTGCACCCACAAGAGCCTTGTGCCCCTTCTGGGACTTACCAGTACCCTATGCTGGAGAGCCCCATGGGTCCTCATCGCTCACAAGACCCCGAGACGTGCAGTACACAGGCCTCTGCTGCTGCCCAGGCGAGGCGACAGCTCATCCGCCTCAGGGCCACCCCTGCAAGCTTACCTAAGAACCAAGTGGTTAGCACTCTGCCAGCCTTGGGGTCCCAGGAAGCCAGGCCACCCTGATCAAGTTCACTCACAGTCTGGCAGGAGCCCCAGCGAGCAGGGAGAGAATGGTCTAACCTGTGGGCTGGCTGCTCTGGGTCAATCCTGGCGACTGGGGAGCCGCTGCCACCTGCCTGGGTGTTCAAGGGCATGCCCCAGCCTGGCCCTGGAAAAGGACTGATGTTAGAAGTGGGCACGCTGGCTCTGGGCTGCACATGGACCCAAGCCTCCTCAGGCTCGGGGCAGGAGGAGCCCCACACCATCAGGGCACCCCACTGCCTTTGCAACGGAAGTCCTCACCGTAAATCTCCGGAGCAAGTTTCGACAACTGATCCTAAGAAAATAAAAGTTGTGGGGACGTTGCCCCACGGCGGCTTTCCCAGGCAGATCCCGGCCTTCCGCACTCCAGCTCCAGGACAGGCGGGCCACCATGCAGAGGATGATGGTGGCGAGGGCCATAGGTGGTGGGCCCCAAGAGCTACCTCCCCACTACCAGCCCACCAGCTAAGGGCCAACTCTGGGAAGTGCTGACACTTCATGTTCCTGGCTGCTGCCCACCCAGCACCCCTTGGCAGCCGGTGGTGAAGCACGTGGGCCAAAGCTCCACCCTTTTTCATGTTGAGAAGTTGGGGGGCCAGAAATTCTCTCTGCAACCCCAATCTGGCCCCACCTCCCCACCCTCTGCTGGCCGGCCACATTTATTCTCTTCATCACAGCCATTTCTAACTGCACTGCCTGCCGCCCTTAGGTTAAAGACCTGGCCTCTCCTGAAGCCCAGGGATGGTGACCAAAGCCAGAAGGAACTAGAGAAAGCAAAACCAAATAACTGTGGCCTTGTCTGTGAGTAGCTCCTGGCAGGAGCACGTGAGATGCTGAGGAGGGTGAGGAGGGTCAGAGGGCAAAGTCCAAACTGTCTCAAGATGTCACCAGTGAGTGAGGAGCAACAGAGAAGGATGAACACTGGCCAGCAGGGCAAATGTTGTCATCCTGTGTCACCAAGTAGAAAGGAAGACATGCCGGGTATCTGGGCGTGGAACCCAGACCAATGGGTGAACGCCTATGTCCCTAAGTCTCTGCGTCAGCATGTCCTCACCCTGGGGCAGACCAGCAGAGAGGGCAGACAGGACACTGTTCACCCTCTCCTGGACACTTTCTGGTCACCGTAGCAGTGCAGCCCCCTTCAGTGGTAACCACAGCCTTCCTTGGAAATAGGTGCTTGGCCTTTGGCTCATGAGGCTGGTAAGTGTGAGCACCCCTACATGCCCCACTACTTGAAGAGGTGAGTTCCTGGCCTAGTGAAGCCAAGGCCTAGATCTCAGAGCTGGGCTGAGCTGCCCAGGGGGACCAGGCGGCCCTAGTGGCCCCCTGCAGCCATCTCCTCTCAAGACCGGAGCCAACACAGACCCGAAGGTCACTCCTAGTTCCTTCCTGCTGGCTGTTTCCTCAGTCCCCACTTGACCTAACCCCATCTTCCTCCTTGGCTGAGGCCGATGCTGCCTTTAGGTGGCAAGACTGCTTCTGGGAGTTAGCAGTCTCAATCCTCAGCCTTGGAGTTTTGAGCTGCTAACTGGTATGGAGACACGTCTCACTCCTGCTCACCTGCCTCCCTGCTGTGGGACACCAGCTCTGTGTGACGGGTGCCTGGGCAGCTGCTCTGCCCAGAGCTGGGCCTTCCTTCCAGTCTCATGCTAGCCAGCTTCTTCTCCCTTCCTGGACAGCTCAGACAGAGGAACGTGCCTCTCCTCCCCAGGTATACAGACCCCCAGCTACAAACTCCATCAGTCCCCATCATATGCTAGAGCTTCTGGTACCCAGAAACCCTTTAGACTGTGCTTTATGGCCACAAGGTATTTTTGACGTCATAGAATCCAGCTG
Organism: Suricata suricatta; assembly: GCF_006229205.1. Classification (NCBI taxonomy): domain Eukaryota; kingdom Metazoa; phylum Chordata; class Mammalia; order Carnivora; family Herpestidae; genus Suricata; species Suricata suricatta. Next base: position 71,413,157 of record NC_043713.1, read on the forward strand.
TTGTGCCTGTTTGACCATGAGTGAGGACACAGTGGTGGGGGACAGGGAAGGGACATGCCTAGGGAATCACAGCCCAGCTGCTCTGAGCAGCGCTCAACACGAGGATCCCTGTCCCTCAGGCTAGGGCTGCGTCTGCCTCAACAGACCGTTGTGCCCGTGCCATGTGCAGCTGCACAGGGACCAGCATGTGGGCCTCCGGCATGGGTCCGTTCCCGCCAGGGCCTTACCAAGAGGGCAATGGCGAGGGCCACGTCCACATCCCCAGTCATTGCAGGGCAGCCATGGACATCAGGGCTCTCATGGGCTACGGCCGCAGTCCACATCAGCTCAGCTTACCTGGCACTTCTGGCCCAGCCAGTCTGGGGACAAGGAGCAGAGCTGGCCACAGAGGAAGAGAAGTGAGGACAAGGCCAAGGGACAGGGCAGCTTCCTGGGCAAGACATGCCAGCATCTGGGCTGGGTGCTGTCAGACAGGGATCTCCCCACATGGGGACAGAGAGGAAAAGGAGAGACAGGTGTGTGTGTGGGGGCGGGGGGCAGGGGGAAGAGACTGGGACATTGGAGACAGCCAACAAAACCACGTGGAGGGCCTCTGTGGAGAGAGAAGGGTCACAGGTAGGGCAGGGGAGGAGGCCTGCAAGCTGTGAGGCCTATGGGGTGTGATTGATGGGGACCATGAGAGCCTCCCTAGAACGAGAAGGCGCTTACTCTGGGCTCCTCTGAGTCCACCCCCACGTCAGGGCTGGGAATGAGAGCTGTGTCCAGGCTTCTAGAATCGCCCACTCTTTGGAGGACTGCTGAGCTGCTTCCGCTTCATCTCAGGAGGGAAGCCTGCATCCTAGAAAAGCCATGTCTGACATGCACACTGAGAAAAGTAGGACAGTCTATCTGTTGTCTGACCCCAGGTTCCTAATAAATGGCCTTTGTGGGCTCGGCAGTGGGCAAGGCAGGCAGTTCTGGCTCCTCTGGCCGGGCTGCTAAGTGAGTGGGGAGTAAGAGGAACCTCAGGAGAGTCAGGTTCAAGGCACGGGTGGCTGTAGTGGCCTGGCCCCTGTCAGGTGTCTTTCCTGGGCAGCCCACACAGGACCCTCATGCAGGGAGAGGCCAAGCTGAATGGGCAGGGGCGAGCAGACACCAACCAAAAGACAGAGGTGAGGTCCTAGGCAGAGCTGGCACACCTCCATGGGCCCTGTGTTCCCAAGCAAGCCCACCACCTTCTCCTGGCTGACGATGGCCACAGGCAGAAACCCTTCACGTCTTGTGCCCAATAACATCAGAAGGGGAACAAACTCATCCAGACTCACCCTGCAGAGCAGAGTTCAGTCTTCAGCTCACGGAAGTACTTCCAAAGCAGAACACATTTGACATGTGACCAGATGACACGACCCAGCGCGGCACCCCCCTGTCCCCTCTCTAGAGCGATGTGCAACCTGCTACACCACCAGCACCTCCCACCCATGCCGTGAGAGAACGGGACAGGGCTCCATCCCCTAGGAATGGAGTCACCCATTCAGAGTGGCTCTCACACCTGCAGGATGCTCCTGCTGGCCCATGGCAGAAGGTCTAAGCTCAAACACAGCACTCTTCTGTGAGCCGAGCCACACCAAGCTGCAGGGGGCGTGTGTCTAACTCCTCTGTGGTCAGGATCTACCCTCCCCCAGACTCCCATCTGGCACTCCGCAGGGCTCTTTCTGGCCCTTCCCCAACATTCTCTCTAACCTCTCTAGCCCCCAGACCCTTCTCAAGGCCTTCCCTCTAAGCTGCATAGCCACTGCTCGGAGAGCTCCCTGCTCGACCACAGGACACCCACAGTGGGTGCCCCACCACAGGACACAGCCAGCCTGCTGACCATGGATACACATGGCCTTCAAGATAGGCCCAGTCTACCTTCTCTTCTCCTGTCTGCCCTGAGCCTCATGAGGACCCTCACACCTCGCATGGCCTCCCTTGGTTCTCTCTCCTGTAATGCCTTCTTTCCGGTCTGACAACGTGAGCAACTTCCAGGTCAGTCCAGGCCTCCAGGAGCCCCCCTTCCACTTGCTGAGAGGCTGGTAGATACCCCTCTCCTGCACCCACGGGTCTCTGAGACTCACAAAATGGTATACTCCGGGTGCCTGGGCTAAGCACTGGCGGTGAAGCTGAGGGCAGTGGGCTCCTGTGCCCCCCTCAGCTATCTCCTGTACCCCAGGAGAGGAATCTTCATCTCCTGCCCTTGGGGCCAGCCTTCCATTGCAAAGACCTCCACAGCACCGCCTCCTTGGGTTTCCCACGCCCCTGCAGAAGGGCCAGGTTCAGTCCCCACCTGTGAGGAGCCTGGGCCTGAGCCTTAGCCAAAGCAAGGCCTTGAGCCCAAGACTAGCGCCCTTCCTCTAAGTAGGTCCAGGTGGGCCTCTCTCTGGGAAGAAAGCCTGGCACTGGCCTGATTGGGCTGAGGTGGCCAGGTCCCGACAGATGCTCCTGCTCTCTGGAGTTCCCATGGCCAGTGCTGAGTGGGCCGCCCCTGCAGGCCCACTTGTACTGTCCTACGTCGGGGGCTGGAGGAGCGGGGTGTGGCTGCACAACATCTGTGAGTCTGTGCTGCTGGTGATGGGCTGAGTTCATGGGGAAGTTGCACCTGCTCTGATACACCCTGATTTTAAATCTCTTATATGTATTTAGAGACCAGCACTTCAGAATTGATCCTTAATCAACCAAATTCCTGTACTTCCTTCAAGGAGCCTTCCCAACTGGTTCTGATCCATCTCACCTTCTCCTCCACTGACTCTAGTGAACCCCGTCACCCATGTGCCTTATGTCACCAAGGTCCCTTCCCCCAGCTCCCTCCTTCTCCTGCAGGGACCCTCCTGGACCCTCTCCTGGGCACAACTGCCCTGGGGACACACCACAGGCAGTCCCATTATAACCCCACGAAGCAGGTCTGGTCAGCCCCACTGTGCAGATGAAGAAACGGAGCCTTTCCAAATCTGACTGGCTTGCCCGGAGCCACCCAGCTATGGGTGGGGCCAGGCTGGGAGCAGGGCCAGGGCCTGCCCTGGTGAGGGAGTCCTTGCTCCGCCCGCAGGGGTACTGGTGGTCATAGCCTGTCACCATGGGAACCAGGCAGGGACTCCTGGAGCTGGAGCTCTGGTTTGGATTTTAAACCCAGATCTGCTCTCTCAGAAGCAACTTGGTCAAACTTTCCAAAGAGGAACAGTGGAAAAGAAGGTGGGGAGGTGGGGAGGGGGAGGAGGAGGAGGAGACAAATCCCCAAACTGAATCCACCCAGGAAAGAAGGCCTGGCCACTGAGCTCGGGAAGCCTTGTCTGGGTTGGCAGAACGGTGGCAGGGCAGAGACCCCTGCAGCCTCTCCTGGGCTCCTGCCCCTCCTTCTTGAGAGTCTGGATGGGGTCGGGGTGCGGCCGAAGCAGGTGGCACCCAGCCTTTCCTGTCTGCTGGAGAGGCTGCCCTTTCATGTTTCCCAGCGGGGCATTTGAGAGAGGTTTCTTTTGGAAAATGGGTTGGAAAACCACTGACCTCATCCGCTGGCCCACCTTTGGAGGTGGTGAAATCAAGGTCAGCAGGGATCAGGACCAGGAAGTCAACAGCAAAACTATACTCTGAGGTCAGGGCAGCATCCATCTGGTCCAGAATGGGGTGCACAGGGCAGATGTGTAGATCAGGCCCAACTTGGACCGGGCATGTGGTACCCCCCATCCCAACTGTGCTCCGGGCCCTGCCTGCCACCCACAAGCCCCAGCCACACCTGTAGAGGCTCCTGGCTTGAGGTGCCCCCGTAGAAGGCAACCTCACCATCATTCACAGAAGACGGCCAGGAATGTGACCTTCAACCATGGGGCTCAAGAGCAACCAGGGCCCCCAGAGAGCTTCAGGCAGCCCTGTGCTCACAAGAATCCATCACAAGCAAAACCTGGCGGCCTTATCATCAGATACGCTCTTGTATGGAAGCATCTCTGGGCCTCACAGGGGTTGCTATGGCCCGTGGCCAATGCCCATCGCCTCAGGAAATCCATTCCTCCACTCGAGCTTGGGCTGCCTGAGTGGCTGAAGTCTGTGAGCAGCTCACCCCGGAGCCCCCAAGTTCCCTCAAGGGAACCGATGACCTCCTGGAGGGACACCCAGGAAGCCCTGGCAAGGAAGGGGAGGCAACTGGGCAGGGAGTGGGTGCTAAAGGGCTGCTAAATGGGCACAGCTCTGGGAAGGGCAGGCAACGGCAGGCACCCCACTCCTTCGGGCCCCAGCCCTGTGGCAAGACCCCTTGCAGACCCTCAACTGCTCTCCACCCCTGCCACCTTGCACGTCCAGAATCCTCCCTGGATAGGTGATGCTACTGCTTCCTGTTTTTATCATCTAGGTGGGAACATTCGATGGTGACAACAGCCTAGCAGTCACCAGTTGAGGTGAGGGCCAGGCTGCACCGGGCTACTCCTCGGGGCTCAGATATGTAGCTTGTGATCACCTCAACACAGGGTTGGCGCCAAGGCTCTCGAGCGTTAAATGTTGGACATTCACACCTCCCATCTCACAGATGAGGAGACTGAGTCTGAGCGGTCACATCCCACCCCAGTACTTCCACGCCCTGGCTCTGTCAGTGGGCAGGCTAGGTCTGGGGGGAGGGGGGTGGCATCACAGCAGGAAGCAGAGCCCTGGACTCATTCCCTACCCCACCGCTCCCTGGCTCAGTGGCCCGGGGCTTGCCACCTCGGGCTCCTCATCCGCAACCAGGGCAATGCAGCACCCCTCCTTCCCACAAGGTCTGGATGGGGCCAGCTGCTTGGAGCCTGGTGCGTAGGAAGCAGCCCAGGGCAGGGGTGGGCGGTCTGCAGCCCCCTCCTGTCTGCCCTGGGCAGCACGAGCTTTGTTTGGGCTCTGACCTCAAACCTTGCCAGGCCAGGTGCAGGCTGGGTGTGGACAGGGACAGGGAGAGATCTGAGCTCTCTGAGGCCAGGCTCCATGGGACGGGAATCCCAGCTTTGCTCCTCCCAGGAGCTGGGCCCGGGCTGTCATTGCTCTCAGCCTCAGCTTGCTCGTCATGAGATGGGGATCGTGGGGTTGCAGGGAAGAGTAACAAAGGAGGCGCCTTCCGCCCCCGAGATTCTCTGCACCCACGGAAGCAAGCCCTGTGGCCTCCCTCCCCTCCCTGGCAGCGGCTCACTCACTGACATGTTTTTCCCATCTCAGCTTAGGAGCCAGGTCATACCCACCGACTCGCCCCCGTGAGGATGGGGCATAGGGAGGGCCTGCCAGGGAGCCTCCTCATCTTCCTGACCCTGAGATGGGGTGCCTACAGCCTCAGCAGCCACACCCCGCCCTCAGACTCTCCCCTCGCTCCCAGCCAGCCTCAGGTCCTTGGTCTGAGGAGCCACCTGCCCTGTTCCGCTTTCCAAAGCTTTGCCAAGGCCCAGGCCTCCTCCCAGAAGTGCGCCTCGTCCTGCTGCCTTCGGCACAAAGGGTGCTGCCCCTTCAGATGGGACTCCTGGGCCCAGGGCACTGTGCTAAGGGGATAAAGCCAAGAGTTCACTGCTCAAACCAAGACAGTTACGTGCAGTGCCTCAGAAAGATGCGGCCGGGACACTTATTCAAGTGCAAGCCTCTAAAGAATAACTTGCAGTGGGAAAAGAAGTCTGCACTGGAAAATGTTCTTCTCTGCAGGAATGTTAAACAGCAAGCTTCTGATGGAGCCCCCCCAGCGGCCGGGTGGAGGGGGCTGTGGGCTGAGGTCAGTTCTGGACATGTACACAATCACTGCCGGCCCCCCGGGCTGGCCAGAAACTCCGGCGCGGAAGCTGGCCCGCAGGATGTGGCTCCTGGGCCTGGACTCCAGACTGGGCTCTGCCACTTGCTGGCTGTGTGGCCCAGGGCAAGTCACAGCTGTGCCACCTGCAGGGGTCTCTGCACCCCTGCGTGGAGCCCCACGGTGGGTGGGTGCAGGACTATCATGGGGTGTGAGATCACAAATACCAAAGCCTTAAACACGTCGCCTCCCTCTGCCCAAGCGACCTGGCGCTGCCACTGCTATGGGTCCATATCTGGAGATGGAAACTCTCCAATGGCCAGAAAAGAGTGCACACTGGGGGATGAGCATCTAAAGGCCGCCTACATTGGATTATTGGTGGTTTTTAAAAAATTCTAGCTGCGAATGAGGGCAGCTAGGCTGGGGCAAGGATCAATGACTGTGCTGTGGTCCTGTCAGGGTAGGGGCCTGGGTGTCCTGTGGCCTTGTCCCCGCTGCTCCACTGTGAGCCAGCCCCTTGGGTTGGGATACTCTGCAGCTCCTCAGGCGGGAACCAGCCCCTCCCCACCTGCCACTTCTTGGGTTCACACTATCCGCACAGACGGGGAGGCAGGGATATGGACTCGAAGGCCTCTAGCACCTGCTCCAGGCTGAACCTGAGCCCAGCAAGCCGGAAGCTGTGAAGTTCAACAAAGCTTGCAGGGCTTTGCAGGACATGGGAAGGAAGGAGAACCCGGGGAGAAGCTAAGAAGTCACACAAGTTTGCTAACCTTTTTAAGACTCTTAAAAACCGGACCTTTTTTCCCTAGAGAACTTGAAGTGAATCTTTTGTTTACTTTTGCAACTGGCCCATAGATCAGCTCAACAAGGCTAAAAATAGCACCACTGCAGCCATTTCTACTACAGCCAGAGAGCTCAGATTTCCTCAATTTAAACTTTTCCCTTCTTTTCTGTTCTCTCACTCCCACCATGACGTGAAGGGGTTTCCTTCCACCCCGTTCACGGCCCTGCTACACGGCTCCAGGGATCTTTGCGAGGAGCTGGGGGAGGCCAGGACACCTGCCACCGTCCCTCCACTGAGGGCAGGGCCAGGAGCAGAGCCTGAGCCCATTCCCTGCTGGCCCAGCGGGATACCGTAACCACTGGGGACTTGGTACCATGGAGGAAGAGGAAAGCCACAACAAACCTCAGTAATTTCCTCTGAGAATCCGATGATATGGGTGCGTAGGAAGTGGTGGGGTGGTGAGCAGTGCCTCAGAAAGCGTCCCGGCGTCCCACACCCACATATGTAGACCTGGGGCCCACACACTGGGCAGGAACGTGTAAGACGGTGGACCTGGCACACTGCAGAGCTGAGCTCCAGGCCGGGCCCACCCCCGCCCGCCTGCACAACCATGCTTCCCATCCTTATGGCCCTGCCTATCATCCCAGCGGCCTGGGGGGGCCCTGCGTCCCTCCTCTGCCTGTCTCTATGGCCCATCCGCTGGCTGCCACTCCCTCTGCCCCAGCTAGGTTTAAAATGGCTGGGCCCAGTTCAGGTGCAGACTTGCTGGGTAGCCAATGAGTGGCCTATGAACAGGGCCTGAAAACAGGGTCACAAGCTCTGCTGTCCAACAGGGGAAGCCAGGTCAGTCTGCTGGACAGAGGGTATGAAAGGGCTTTTGATTTTGATTGACAGCTGGCATCAACTTCCCCATCTGTACAATGGGGATAATAATAGTACGTAAGCCACAGAGACGTGCTGTGGAGAATCAAAGGCGGTACCCCAAATAAAGCCCCAAGTGCCCATATACGGGGCCAGTTCTGCCATGGCCATGGGCCAGGCCAGGCTCAGATGCTCTGGCACTGTGGTGGCAGTGAAAGCCTCTACTGTTGCTGTGCTCTTCTCAGTAGCTGCAGTCCCTGGGCAGAGCTAGGCAGGGACTGTCTACCACAGACAGGTGGCCCAACCCAGTCATGCCCACACATGCCCACCCTGGTGTCCACAGCAGGCAACAGTGCAGTCCCAGCCCTCTGGGAGGCCCCAGTCTATACCAGAGCCCAGCTACCGACTCCAGCCCCCATCCACCTGGAGTCCCAGCCCCACCTGCTGGGGCAGGGCTAGACGCCCATGTTCCTGCCACACCATCCTCTCTACCCAGCCAATGAACCATTTGGGCAGCACTGCTGCTTGGGCCATCCCAGTGTAGAGGCCAATCTGCCCCCGGCTTTCCGCTCTCCCTCCCTCGTGTGTGGCCACCGGCTACCACTCATGGGCTTCAGCACTAGATACAGTGAGGCTAACATTCCTCCTCCAACACAGACTGATCATGGGACCTCAGCCAAGGTACCTTCCCTCCTGGCAGCTCCATGAGATGGGCCTGCAGACACTGGACCTCACTGACAATGCAGTTGGCCCAGGGCCTGGCGCACAGCAGGTTTGACAAAGGGGCAGCACATTCCTAGAGCTGCGGGCACAGGGACAAGCAGAGGTGGGACCAGCACTCGTCACAGCCGGTCCTGAGAGCAGAGAAAGCGACATGGGTGGACTGACTTCAGGAAAGGTGTGGGTCTGCTGTCAACCAGGGGCTTCCTATTCCAACATTCCCTGGCCCTGACCCGAGAGGGTGGGCGGGACTCTGCACCAGAGCACCCCATGGGCAGGAACACCCCACGCTGGCACTCCTGGGGCTTGTTTACTGCTGGGAGGCAGGACAAATGTGCTGCAGTCAGGGGCGGTGTAGGGTATAATTAACTGGGTGGAAACCAACACCTCGTCCCTGGGTTGTGCCTTGGTCTTCCCTGATGACAGCCTGTTGCAAAAGGCCCTGAACCTGGGACTGGCATCCGGGGGTGGGTATCAGTGACTCAGCTCTGGGGGTAGGTGCAAGTGAGGCAAGAACTGCCCATGGGCCCACCAGGCATGGTGCCTCTCAGGAATTAGGAGGGTGGTGGGAAAGAAGGGCCGAGTGTGGCCCCGCAATAGGAGGCAGATGCCTTGGGCACAGACCCCAGGGCCTGGCCAGGGCTCACCCAAGCCAGGATGGTGCCTGTTCTCCCCCACTCTGGGGCTGCTCAGTTCCCAGTTAATCCTGTCCTAAGGAACCCTCAAGGGTGGGAAAAATTCATGGACTTCAAGCATGACTCGCCTGTTGGGCACTGTTCCAGGAGGATGTGCTGGGATGCTTTTCTAGACACAGTTCCTGCCTGGGAGTGCCCAGTGTGCTGGGTTCCAGAGGCTGTGCCCTCCTCAGCACCACGGGCCTCCACCTGGACCCCTGGCTCTTCCCGAGGGCCAGGGCACTGGCTGAGGTCTGGCCTGTACAATAGGCACTGTCTCAGGCCCGGCCATGCATTAGGCTCAGAGGCCGGGCTGCCTACCTGGGAGATGGGTCTGCTGTGCCTGCTCCTCCCGAATACTAGGTATCTGCTAGTGGGAAGGTGGAGGGGGACTCCCCCAAGTTCATACAGCCAACTGGTGGCATTAGAGTAGAATGGGTGTGACTGATTCTTGCCTAGGAAGATGGGGTGCTGTGTGTTTTAGAGGCCTTCTCTCCTTCCCCCCCAGGTCTAGTGGGCAGCCTAGCCTATAGGGACCCTTCCTCTCTCTTCAAGGCCCTCAGTGGGTACTCGGGCCCCACGGCTGGCAACCACACAGCACTAGTGCTTAGAGAACAAAGACAGCACGTGATGACTGCATCTCCCGACACTTCAAGCAACATGGAGTCAGGACAAACAGAACCACAGGGCCCACATGGTGGCTGCCGGGCAGGAGTGCACGCCAGAGCCAGGGCAGACAGAGAGACTAACCACAGGTGCAGAAAGGGCTTGACTTTCCCAGTCACCCCACAGATAGGCCACAATGAAACCACTCAATGGTTTTAAGTTCAAAGGGGGAGCAGGGAGGGGGCTGGTGGGAGGGAACCTGGGCACTTGCTGAAGAACCATCTGGCTTCCGACGTGTGGAGGCCCTGTGACCTGGCCTGCACGCTCAGGCACTTGCCCTGGGGACTTGCACAGGTGAGGAAGGAGAGCAGGGAAGGCCATGTTTCTGTACCAGTGGAGAAATGGATGTTACCACTCCATTGGGAAGAGGGCAGGTAGGTAAGCTGAAGGACAGACAGGGGAGTGCTATGCAGCACTGACCAAGGGGAAGTGATCACGACCTGCATCCACAGGCACCAAAGGCCAAGCCAGACCATGCAGAAAGGGGCCCATGTGGTGGGCGGGGATGCCATGTCTACATGTCAGACTGCCCTACTCGAGCCAAGGCAGGGCATGGAACCTCCAGAGGGCCCTGGCCAGGTGAGAGATGGAGCTCCCTCCACTTGCTGTAGCCACACCCCTCCTGGTACCAGCAATGCCCTCCTGCCACACCACTGTGAGCTGCGGTAAGCCCTGAAGCCCCAGGCAGGCTGATCCCTGATCCTAAGGTGAGTTGTGTGATGTGCCAAGGGTGTGCTGGGCAGGCGCTTCCCTCCACCTATTGTGACCGCCCTGCCAACATCCACCCTGTCCCCCGTGTGGGGTCTAGTAAGGGGTAGAGTGGCCAGAGCCCACCCAAGTCCAAAGTCTGAGCTCTTCTCAGTGGCCGCAGGGCGTGGGCCCCAGGGCTGCAGGCAGACCCCTACATGGGGTGGGAGTGGCTGGGGGGCGCTGAGGCAGGGCAGCCAAGCCCCAGAGAGCCAGCATGTCACCTCCACTCCCCCAAACTCTGGCCACAGCCGCTGCCCAGCCCACATAGCCTCGGACGCGGGAAGCAAGGCTAGTTGGGCCCTCGGCTTCCTTTGCTTCTTTCACAGTGGCTGGAAACTGGGTTGAAACCAGAAAAAACCTTGCCTACTAAAATAAGCAAACATTTTGGGAAAGGAGAGAGAGCCATCTCTGGCTTGGTTACTATGGGAACATTTCTGAATCAACTACAAGAGGGAGAGAAGTTCACTCTGGACAGAAAAACCCAGCTCCAGCCTATGCAGGCCCACCCGTCCAGAGGTGCGCACACCTACACAGGAAGCCATAGAAGCCTCTGGGCATGCAGAGATGAGCCCTCAGCTTCCACAGTGTGCTTTGAGCCCACTTTCCTGGCCCCTCTGCCCAGAGAGGGACAGTCCCCTGCCACCATCTCCTGACCTGCAGCCCACTCAGGGCTGACACTGGCTCAGGAGGGTGCATATGCCCCCCAAGCCCAACCCCCACCTCAGCACCTCTGCGCCCCCCCCACTTCCCTGTCTTCCCAGCCTCTGTTCTGCAGCTGGCCCGAGGGGCCACCTCTGAATCACACAGCCACTTGCTGGTCCCGCCCGAGGCTGTGAAAGAGCAGGCGCCAGGGCCCAGGCAGGCCCCACCAGGGCAGGGAGGGCCGCCGGACTCCCACCAACAAGGTTCAACAACTCCGGCTCTGTTTCAGCGAACACCAGACCGTTCCGCCAGGCGGAAGAGGGCTGAGGTGGTGGGGCCCTCGGCTGGGGCTCCGGTCTGCTCGCGAGCCCGAGCCATGGCCCAGGAGCTCCCACCTGCTCGGCAGGCAGCCCGCAAGCAGGGCTTTTCCACGGCAGAGGAAGGGGGTGGGCTGGGAACCGTTCCCTCTCAGGCAAGTTGTGGAGCAGTGGGGCTGGAGGCCCGCCAAGCTCATTCCTCTCTCTCACATGCTCCTCCAACCACACTGCTGCGTCCGGCCACACGCCACGTCCACGCCGCTGCAGGGGCCACCAGCGGTGCAGCGGGCCCGGCAAGCCCCGTGGGCCAGGAGACCTCGGGAGGTTACACTACCCTGCCCTCAGTACCTGTCCCTCTGTCTGGCCCTTTACACATGGTGCTGCCTTGGGCACGGCCCAGCCCTGAGGCCCCCGAACCCCGCAAGGCCTCCAGGTCTTGCCCCTTTTTTGGCCAAACACCACCACTGTGCCCCCAGCACATTCCAATTCCTCAAGGTTCCCTGCCTCTCCTACGTACCCCACAGTGTCCTACAGAGGCCCTGCACCGAGGGACAGGCATGTGGGGCTCTGCTGCAAGCCCTCAAGTATCCGGCGGCAGGGGCATTACGGCAGCCAGCCCTGGCTGGCCCAGGAGGACAGGCCTGGAGACCATCTGTCACACGAAAAGGCACAAATGGAATCAGTCCACAAACAGCGAGCGCCTCCTCTGGGCCAGGTGAAGACAGCTAGGGACTCAGAGAGGAACAGGGCACAGGAAAGCCCACTGCAGCCTGCCTGGGAGCCCAGAGACCGGCCCCACGTAGGTGCCCACTCAAGGAGACTGTGGCCCTCACGTGACACAAGACTGGGGGGCAGCTCCTAAAGTGAGACGGCCTTTGCTCCTCGCACGGAACCTTCTCTAATACATTCAGTGTCAGCAGAGAAAACCCAAGTTGCTGAAAAGCATGTACGCATACACAAGTTTTTAAAGCTGCACAATAAACTTGCCTGATTTTGTACACACACCCCTGAGAAAAGAGAACAGCCCAACCATGCACAGAAGCACCTCTGAAAAGGCCACCTGCTCCACTGTCTGGACTGTTTGCAGTGACAATGTGGTCTCATGTGACCCCCACAGTTTTCAGAAATTGTCATTAAAAAGGAATGGGAGGTTCAAAAACAAAAACAAAAACAAAAAGGGACATCTGAGTGGCTCAGATAGTTGAGTATCCAACCTAGGCTTGGGTCACAATCTCCCAGTGTGTGAGTTTGAGCCCAGTATCGGGCTCTCTGCTGTCAGCTCAGGGCCTACTTCAGATCCTCTGTCCCTCTCTGCCCCTCCCCTGCTTATGCTCGCACTCTTTCACACACACACTCTCTCTCTCTCACTCTCTCTCTCTCTCTCTCTCTCTCTCTCTCAAAAATAAAGATTGGGGCACCTGGGTGGTGGCTCAGTTGGTTCAGTGTCTGATTTTGGCTCAGGTTCATAACCTTGCAGTTCACAAATTTGAGCCCCATGTTGGGCTCTGTGCTGACAGCCTGGCACCAGAAGCCTGCTTCAGATTCTGTGTCTCCCTCTCTCTCTGCCCCTCCCCAAGTTGCACTGTCTTCCCCTCTCTCAAAAATAAACAAACATTAATAAACAAACAAACAAACAAACAAATGGCAGGGTCCCCTAGCCTGGGCCCTTGAGGATGATGAGGGGGGCTGCCCAGAGAGCCCCTTGGGTGAGTGACACCAAGGACAGGTGGCCCAGGACAGTGGGGTCTTCGAGGAGTGGCAGGGCACCCAGTGCCCCTGCCTTCACCCTCCCTATACCTCCTCACAAGGGCCAGTAAAGGCAATGAACCCCAATGCACACTGGAAGAAGAGCCAGCCTGCCCCCCCCTGACAGCCCCCGCTGTCGGTGACATGGCCCCGTCTCAGCAGAGTCAGCTGACGGGCCCTAAATGCTCCTCTGTAAATTTGGTAGGAAATCATTTCCTCACACTTGGTCAAATGTGCCGAACAAATCTGTGCGCTGCAAGCACACAGGGTCAGCACTCTGGGCATGAGGCAGGGCTGGAGGAGGTGTCCACCCTGAGGGTCCTCCTACAGCAGTGGCAAGGACGGGGCAGGGTGGGCTCAGCCTAGGCCACCCTGTCACCAAGCAGCTGGGAGCACCTGTCCCTTGGGAACAGAGACGCAATGGGGGTATAAGTGTCCGTCTGGCCTCTGCCCAGACGTTAACATCTCAGGCTGGAGAAACACCAGGAGCCCCGAGCCACCTCCAAAGAGAAGAGCCGAGAGAGCAGGGCTAGAGAGCACCGGAGGGTGGAAAAAGCAGCAGGTCGCTGGGAAGCACGGAAACAAACAGCTTACACAGAGGATGTAAAAACACCCAAAACATCCAGTCCAGGCTAGGTGTGGCCTGTATCTGCGGGGCTTACGGCTGCAGGGAGGTGCGTCCTATGTGCCAGGCTCGCCCAGAGCCCTGCCAGCCTTCTCTCCCACAGGCAGCCTGCCTGCCCTTCTACAGAACTCACTTTCTAGAAGGCCCCAGAAACCACAGGAGCTGATGGCGGGAGTGAGCCCAATGGGGAAGGGGCCTGGAGCAGCCAGCCGCCAGCTCAGACGTGCTCTGGGTTCACAAGCACCTGAGGTGCTGGCCTCCTAAACTCTATCATTTGGAAGGGTAAGCTCTCCACCCATGAGGAAGAAAGGGAGGTTTCGTCTCTCCTTCCAACATCACTGCAGTCTTTGGGGGCAAACACCAACTATGTAAGAGGCGGGAGGAAGGGAAGCTCTTTCTCTTCCTTTCCTTTTCTGTTTTTTGAAAGGAGAGAAGGCAGACAGAAGCACAAGCAGGGGAGGGAGTGCAGAGCCCAACACCGGCTCAGTCTCATGATCGTGAGATCATGGCCTGAGCCGAGATCAGGAGTTGGACACTTCACCGACGGAGCCACCACGGTGTCCCAGGAAGCTGTTTTCTTGAGCATCTACCATGTGCCAGATCCTGAATTAGGGTCACTACACCCCATTGTATAACTTGATCCCTCCGATTACTCTTCAGGGCAGGTAATAATGGCAGCTCAGTTTACAAAGGAACTCAGGGAAGGGGCGCCTGGGTGGCTCAGTCAGTTAAGTGTCAGACTTCAGCTCAGGTCATGATCTCGCGATCCGCGAGCTTGAGCCCTGCACTGGGCTCTGTGCTGACAGCTCCGAGCCTGGAGCCTGCTTCAGATTCTGTGTCTCCCCCCCCCCGCCCCTCCCCCACTCACATGCTCTCTCTCAAAAATAAACAAACATTCAAAAAACTAAAAAATAAGTAAAGGAACTCAGTGAAACTAGCTAGCTGCCTGGCTCCAACTTCAATTTGGCAACCGCAGAAAAAAAAGGTTTGCAGAACACTGACAAAGAGTTCTTACAAATCAGTAAGAAAAGGACCACCAATCTAATAAGAAAATTAACATGAGTAGAAATGGCACAGAAAAAGAAATTAAAACTGCTAATGTGCTATCACAGACAATCCCACTAATAATAAATGGAACATGATAACACTTTTCACCTACCGAAGAGCAAATAAATATGAAACAAATAACACAGTGTGGAAGAGGTCTGAAAACAATGAATCTAAATTTGAGAACGTGGGCTAGATCTTTGGACGGTAGTATCTTCTAAAACTTTAGAGGTACCACAAACTCTTGGACCAGGAAACTGTTTCTAGGAATTTATCCGAGGAATGGATTCCCACATTGGCAAAGATGTGTATGTGAAATACGGTAACAACAAAAGCCTGGAAGCCACCTTAATGCCCATCAATACGGGATGGGTAGGTAAGGTGTGGCATATCCACATGTTGGGAATACTATGCAGCTACTAAAAAGAACAAACAAATCTAAAACACTCTCCAAGATATATTCTTAAGTGAGAAAAACAACAACAAAGGTCAGAGGCATGTGTCCTTTGTCCTTTGTGTACATTTCTGTGTACTGGCTTATAAACAGGCAGACACCCTCTGCAAGGACACGTGCAGGCAGAGGAACAGCAGCCAGGAGCTGTGGCCTGGGCATCTAGATAGGAAAGAGCTTCTCTTTCTCTGCCAATCCTTGGCACCATGTAGATTGATGACATCTACGGCTTGTCTATAAAATACCCACAGAGAGAGACGGTAGATGGAGGGCTCCCAGGCCCCATGGCCCCTGGCTGGCCACTAGAAGGTCACAGCCTGGGAGAAGGGAAGAGCCACAGACCCAGACATGTCACCGCCCGGCTGGCTCTCAGTGGGAAGGCCCCCACTGCCATGTGCCTCCAGAACCAGCCTTTGACACACCCCTCCAGCCCCAAGACCTGCTCTCCTCAGCTCCTGCCCAGGCCAACCCCACCCTTCCGTTTCCTTACATCTAACAGAGAATCCGGGAAAATCGAAGCAACCAAAGCTCAGAGGGTCTGGGTAACTTGCCAAAGCCAGCCAGCTGGGAGCTGGCTGCCAGGGGAGGGGTGGATGGGGACTTGTGACTGGAAGAGTGAGGGGCCAGCTGTCTCTGTGCAGGACAGAGCAAATGAGGGAGGGCTGGGCCCAGGTGGGGTGGCCAGCCCAGGGTAGGGTGGGCTTAAGGGGGCCTCAGGGATGGAAAGTAGACAAGCCTTGGTGACAGGCCATGTCCTGGCCAAGGGGTGGGTCTCTACACCACACAGAACATCAATGCAGAAGGGCACCGAAAGCCTGGCACTGTCCGAACTTGTTTTTCAGGCAGTAGACACGGCTTCAGTCAGAATCCCCTAGGTGCCCCTGACCATATGGGGGCCGACGGAGCTGCTCCAGAAGGGCAGACCATGGGCCTGGAGCCCCTCCACCACTGCCTGCTGTGAATACCGGGAGCTCCAGAGAACGCGCTGAGCTCATCCACACCTCTACCCCACGGACGGGCAAACCAGTGCCCAGAGGGGGCAGCCACTTGCCAGAAGTCACTCGGCAAGCACAGCCCCGCTCCCGAATCTGGCGCTCTCAACTGCGCCACCCTGCCCGCCCTCTGAGGATGCCGCCAAGCCTGGTCCTGGGCACACCCGCCCAGGGGGCCATCCGCACGCCTCCAGCGCAAAGCAGTGCAGCAAGCAGCCTGGAAATCAACAAGGCAAAGTACTCACGTTGAAGAAATTGGTCTTGTTCCTCTCGCAGAAGAGCCCCTGTGCCGGCATGTGCTGCAGTTGTTGCCACGGGATACCGCTGCCTAGCAACACGTCGCGGGCCCACTGGAGGTTCTGGGGAAACAAGAAGTAGGTTGGAAGTGAGTGTGTGGGCAGCTCGCGGCGCCCACGGGGAAGGGAGGCAGTCCCCTCCTTCCTGGCTGTGTTGGCAGAGCGGCGATGAGCAGTGGCTCCTGCAGACAGCGATCCCGCAGCTCCAGGCAGCTCTGGCTGTGGGCTTTGATCATCTGGCTGTGGGGTACATTTCCGGAACTGATTTCCTGCCTAGCACAGCTGACTTAGGAGAGTGTGGCCTCGGATTGCCCAAGAAGGGCACAGAGAGGGACCCCGCACCTGGACCAGCCTTGAAAAACTGCTACATGGACTCAGTGCCCCACCTTCTGTCAAGGGGACACCCGCTGTCCCAAAGGGTCAGCCCTGACCTGTCAGGGTGTCAGCAGTACTCATTGCACCTGGTGACACGGCCACCTTGGGCTTGGAAGAGCTGGTCTCTGTAGGACACCAGGGACCTGAGTACTTGGCCAGGGAGCAGGCTCTATCCACAGTGCTCAGGCCAGTGCTCTCTGGGCAATGGTGCTTCTTGGAACCTAGGCCCAGGGGGCTGGTAGGGTGGGAACAGGAGCTTACCAGCCCACGTGTGAGATGCTGGGTGTGGGTCTGGCCGCCTTGGCCTTCTCTGGGGCCTTGTCACTGACTCAGAGAGTAGCCCTCCCCACTGCCTGCCTGGCCTCCCACCTTCCTCTCTCAGGTCTTTCCTATGGAGGCTCCCATGGCCAGGACCATAGCTAAGCACCCTGCGGGTACCACCTCACTCCAGCACCTGGACAGTGCTGTCTTACAAGGGAAAAGCCAGCAGGGGGCAGAGCTGGGACCAGACCCTCCTCTTTTCAGAAGCGCCCACTCTCCCCAGTCAGTACTCCAGCCCCATCCAGGTCCCTTTCTTGCCTCTCTCACCCCTTGTTCCAGGCCTTTATCACCTCACATCCCGACTGCTTAATGCCTTCTCACTTCTCGGCCGGCAAGCCTGTCCTACCTGCTCCCCTCTGCTCACCACCAGTCAGGCTAAACTTACAACAGTCCCCCCTCATCACAACTTCTGGCAAAAGTGCAAACACCAGCTCCTTGGCTTGCTGGCTGGGAGCCCCCGTTGGCCTGCCTTTGAGCCTCTGCTCCTACCCCTGCACAGAGGGATACCCCAGGGGTTGCTGTCGGAGCCGAGCACCCAGCACTAGGCAGGACTCCACAGCTGCGAGGGAGTGGGACACATAGAAATAAGGGTCCATCTTGGGAGGGAGACAAGTAAAGTTTCAAGCATGCATCTCCTGGATTACACACTCACAGCTAGCTCTTCTGTGGAAGCCCGAGGGAGAGCATCATCTCCTGGGGGAAGCCTGGATGATTAAGCCTGGCAGTGACTCTGAGGCTATTTTCTAAAGGGACATGGTCTGGCTCTGAGAGTGGTTGGAGGCTAAGGCCCCGTAAAGTCAAGGCTGCCTTTGGCCATCAGGGCTGCAGCCCAGCCTCGGCTAAGCAGGTTCAATGTGGGGCTGGGGGCTAGACAGTCATGGGCAGCTGGGCACATACGAGAGCAGGGACAACCCCAGCTAGACGAGAGGGCATGCACTGTCCACAGCCCTCTGCACAGACAACCCGTCTGGCCTGCACGCAGGAGGCTTGCTTTTTTGCTCAGAGCTCTTCTTGAGCCCAAACACCTGCCCAGACACATCTGACGTGTTGAGATCAGGAGCAGGCGGAGACTCTGCCTCCCTTACAGACTCCAATCAAAACACCAAGGCGAGCCCAGAGCAGGAATCACACCAAGGGCCGTGCGGGGGCCGTTCTCCCTGAGGCTCAGCAGCTGTGAGGGAGCAGCAGCCATAGCTCTGGTCTCCTGACACGTTACTTCTCCAGGACTCTCTGGTCTTCCTAGGGCCTCGGAGACTGATGCTACAGCCATTCATGGTGAATTAGGCTTCCTGAAGGCTGTGGCACCTCCTCTCTGCCCCCTTGTGGGGGAGGCAGAAACAGGCAGAGGAGAGGGGCTACCTGGGCAGCCACAGTCCCTGACCCTTGACCAGGAGCACAGAGGCCACTCTGCCCTACACGCAGGAAGAGTGAATACTCAGTCACTCAGTCCCAGCCTTCAACTTTCGAGCTTCAATGCCCAGGGAGATGAATCTGCAGTTCACATTCCAGTGTCCAGAGCAGTGCCCAGAAGTCTGGCTCAGAGACCCTGCCTCCCAGACCAGTCCGTCAGAAGCTTGCTGAGGTTGGGTACAAGCCTGGCCTGATGCTTCTGCCAGGGGAGGGAGGGTTAGCCATGGACAAACCGAGCACAGAGCAGGGAAACAGCATGGTGTGCTTCATTACAGGAATGAAATCCAACTCAGATTAGTTCAAGCTGACCAGGGCTCCTCAGGGCTCCAGGACACGGGATTTAAAGAGAAGATAAAGCTTCAGACCTCCAGCAGGAAGAGCAACAGCTCAGGAAGCCCAGGAGAGAGGCTCACAACCTATTATCAGTAATCAGCCACGATCCCTTGATCTCCGTGCCACTTGGTTCAAAGTCTCTCCCAAGTGAGATGCGAGAGGCCACCAGTCCAATCAGCCATGAAGGAGACCCTCACAGGAAGGGACGTGAGATAGAAGACCAATACCTGAACTTCGAACACAACAAGTGAGCCCACCTGACCGTGACCACAGAGGTAGGGCACAAAGGCACCCCACCTCTGGTCCAGCCTAAGTAGGTCAGCAAGGCCGCTAGGGGAGATGACACCAGAGCTGTGCACACAGTGGTCGTGGAGCTGGGGTACCCCCTTATGTCATAAAAGCCTCTTCTGGGGTTCCTTGGGGACTCACGGGAAATATCCAGCTGACCCCTTTAAGAAGTAGCAGCAGTCTGAGGGGGGCGGGGAAGTAAGGCTCAAAGTAGCATCTCCATGGTGGCTGTTCTCTTAAGAACATCAAGAAAATAAAAGGCAACAGAGACTTCATGTGGCTGGGGACCCGTGTGAGAGAACAGCACCAGGGCCAGGCTGGGGAGAGTGAAGGGACCCTGCTTCCCAGAGCCAGGTGTCATTCCAGGCACTAAGGCTATGGGACAGGAATGCATATTGTTCTATGGCTTCTGTTTCTGCTACCACACTGCACCAACTGGCCCTTCCCGCTGGAACAGTCAGGGAGGAGGTGGAGGACCAGGAAGGGAGGAGGCTATGGGAGAGGTCCCAGCGCTCTTAGAGACTTGAAAACCAGCCACTTGAGAAGAGGGCAGAAAGCATGGGCCTGCCAAACCCCATCAGGATGGTCAATTTGCCTCCCGCAGACTTGGGCCCTGCACACCGGCAGAGAGCAAGGCTCCCCAGCAAACCACCTGGCCCGCCAGAGAGAGCCGGTTGATGGCGAAGGCACACAGTGTCCCAATGGCTTATGAGAGACCTTAGCTAATGCACGTGTGAGGTCCCGGATGGGAGCTGACAAGTGCCAGGCTGGGGAGGGGAGTGGAGGGGTGGGGAGGGCTGACCCCCCATGATGCACCAGTACTGCCGTTTGCCCTGCAGGTTCATGCTACGGGGAGATGGGAGGCACGGGGCCACCTGGGCGCAGAGCAGCACAGAACTCTTCATCCTATGTAATTGCCAGTTTACCAAAGGGGAAACTGAGGTTCAGAGAGGTCCAGGAAGCAAGTAGCAGAGCCAAGGCTTGCACTCCGGTCCAGGCCCAGAGACTCCAAGGTTTGGCTCTTTACCATGCACCCTCACCCCAGGGTGAGCATCTCACTTTACAACTCTGCCTGGGGTCATGCTTGACGCCTCGCAGGCCACCAGGGACAGCTCCAAGGCAGCCTGGTCTCGGGCCTTGAGCAACCTGTTGACATGCCACTGCCCTGGAGCCTCGGCTTACTGTCACCTCTGGGAATGGGAGAAACACCACGGGGCCACTTGCCAGAAAACAGCACCAACCTTCCTGGGATCCATGGGCCCCCTGAGGCCTAGCACACACACCCTCCTCTGACAGATGGCAGAATGCGCCACATGCCCTAACAAGGGGTAGATGGAGGGCAGGGTCCTGCTGCGAGGCAGGGAGAAGAATCCCCAGAAGCATATGGGACCTCAGTGTCCTCCACCGCCTGTCGCCTGGACATCCCTATCCTGGTGTAAGACAGAGGGACCCTCCTGACTCCTCAGAGTGAGAGCCAGCTCCATACCTCCGTTTACCTGCACACTCAGGTTCATCTCCCTCCCTCCCCTCTCCTGTCACGTGTGGTCCTGCAGCCACACTTGCCTCTGCCCCACCTTTGGTCCTTGCTGGTCTCTCAGCCAGGTGCTGTCTCACCTACCCCCACCAGTCCCCCAATACTGTCTCCACAGCCCCACGGTCACCTTAAACAGCCTCTTCTACTGACTCTGATGCCTTTGCTGTCTGCCCCCCTCATCTGTCAGCCCTGTGAGGGCAGGGACACCGTCTGACTTCTTCACTGATGGCTCCTCAGGGGCCAGGCCGGCTTGGGGTGCACAGGACTGGAGGCAGGAGTGCTGGGGCAGAGCCATGACCTGGGCTCCTTTGCTCAAGGAAGCTGTAGGAAAAGGGACTGCTTGGGGGCTCGTGCGCTGGGCAGACTGGAGCATGAAGTCTTTCAAGCCACCCTTTTCTGTTCTTCCCTCTAAACAGTTTGTCTGGCAGTTCTCCACAAGGGCACGCAGTGAGCGGTACACACTCAAGTTTGTTGAAGGCAGAAATGAATTCCTGGCAGTCTTGGGAGAGTCCTGTAACCTCCTGGGGCCTCGACTGGAGGCCACGAGTGGCAGTGACCACGAGGCCGCTCTTAGGGTTATTTGAACACCAGTGATAGCAGATGGGAAAGCAGCTGTCTACAAACGCACCAAGTTCCCCAGCTGCGTCTTGGGAAGCACCCCTGCCCATGCACCCCCTCTCCCCCTGCTGAGCTGAGCCTTCCCACATCTTCTTCGAGGACCTGGCCTTGCCCCTGAACTTGGCAAAGTGTGCCACGGCTCCTCTTCTGCGCTCCCCACACCGACCTGAAGAGCGAGGACAGAGGCGCACCCCCTGGCTGCCAGGCGGGCTGGACCAGCAAGCGGCACCAGTGGGAGAGCAGAGACTGGGGCAGGGAGGAGAGCAGCGTGTTTATCCGGAGTTCTGTCCCTCTGCTGGTGCTGAGGGCCGGCCACCAAGGACCAAAAGCTCTAAGAGGCAGCCCGCTGCAGAGGCGTCCTAGGGCTGGCCCAGGGCCCTGCACAAGCCCTACCCAATGGGTTCCTGATCTCCAGCCAGGCCACTGTAAATCCCTCCCTCATTAAGGCTCTTTGGATTAGCGGTTGGACAGAGTCATCGGAGGCCCATGGCTGGCAACGCCCCTCCCTTACTCTACACAGCAGCCAGTCTTTCACACACAACTCTGGGGTAGCTCTAAGCTCACTTAAAATGCTGCCCCACAACTGCTTCCTGCCTGATGAGGCCCTCAGGAGCTCTGACTGCATCTTCTTCCCCTCTCATCGCTGCCCAGCCAGGCACACAGGCTTCTGGCTGATTCTAGTCCCACCAGGGCTGTTCCTCCCTCAGGGCACACGTGCTGGCTGTGCTATCCGCCCAGAAGCCTCTCCTGGTATTGCCTTGGCTAGTTCCCTCACTGGCTTCAGGTCTTCGCTTAGAGAGGCCTTTCCAGACCTCCTGCCTAAACAGCCACACTCCCCCACTGCACCTCCTTAGCAGCTTTATCTTTCCTCCAGATGCATCATTAACCACTGTTAGGCACGTTTCTACTCTCCATTCCCTCTGTGCACACCGGAGGGCAGGGGTTTTGCTGTGTACGCCGCTGTATCCCAGAACCTCACACAGGGCCTTGCCCGTGACAACGCAGGGGAGAGCTGCTGAATGGATGAACCTGCAGACATGCAGAGGAGCCACGCCGAGGGTGGGGAGGAGCGACACTAAAACGCAAGGACTTCTGCCATGTCGTGCTCCGTGGGATGAAGAGGTGGTGGTAGCTTGTTTTCTTTCCGAACTGGGCATTATTTGTACTGGATGCTGCAGCGGAGCACTCAACCCAATCAAACCGTTGGGGCCCAGATCTCTCCCCTTTCCTGAGGACAAAGAAAGCAGTGGGCCTGATGAGGACCATTTTTGCCCTCTCCTCTGAGCCCCAAAGGTACAGCAAAGTCTTCGGACCACGTTCCAGAGACTTTGGAATGCCTAGTCGAGATTCCTAAATTGAGAAAAATCTCCAGTCTCATTTTGTACATCACAGACAGCTCGACAAGAGCCTGGCCAGCCAGGACCTTCAGCGGCCCAGGGCTTCTGCGTGGGGAGCCTGGGACACAGTGTCGTTCTGCGTATACACAAGGGGTACAGAGACTGAAGGGGAGGTCGGCACACCCTCTTCATGCCTGGTCCTGCTGTCCGGCCTAGGATGCCACCTGCTGCCAGGACACTCACAGGCACATATGCAGCAGGGTGTCACAGGCTGTGCCAGGGGCGGCTGTGTCACGGCCTGGAGGACCAATCCCTTACACCCACCCAATCACACAGCACACAGCCTTCCTCACGGGCCCTCTTGTTTAACCGATCTCTGCAGGGTCCATACATGAGCCGGTGGCATGGGCAGGTGGGAAACTACCGCAACAGATGGGTAAGGGCAGGAGTGCACAGCCCAGCTGGCCAGTCTCTTCCCCTAGCTCACACCAGAGCAGAAACTGACTCCAAAGTCAAAGGTCGGCAGCTTTTCTGGACATTACAGGCAGATGCAGCACCACTGGACTCTTCTCGTAGGAGGCAGCTTCGAACCAAACAAGCCCTAAACAGACGCTGGGGCCTGGGCTCACCCCACACAGGTTCTGGGCTGGAGAAGGAGGTCTGACTGGGCCGGAGCAGCCAGGCCGCCATCCTGCCATGTGTCACCCAGACAGGGCCTTGCCCTCCACCACCAGGAGGATGCACTGTAGCAGGGCCTCGCCACGAGGCCATGCAGCTGCCTCCGGGAGTGCACGGGGACAGGGACACCGCCTTGCTCAGAGTAAGCGGCCTCTGCTCCCATCAATGCAGAGTGCACATGGGGCTTGCAAGACAGGCTTACAAGGTCCTCAGTATAGAGGTTGCTCAGCTGGCAAAGCAGCAGTAACTCACTTTTCCGCACAAGAAAACCTAGAACCAGGGTGCCGTTTTCTCCACCTGACAGCTTAAGAAACCTGTCCACAGGACTGAAACGGGAAGCTGGCTGGCTAGCTGGCTGAGCCCAGGTGAGGTTCTGGAACCTGGCCCTCAGAGTGGTGCCCAGGTTCCAGGACACGTGCTGGCAAGGGGCCAAGTGGTGGGATGGGGAGGCACTCTCATGACAGGGTCTGGGAAAGAGTCAGGCCTATGATCAGGGCAGGCTGAGTCTCATGCCTCAGGCTCCTGAGCAATCCTCAGCTGGGGGTCCCCTCTCGGTGACAACTTGGGTGCTGTGTCTGAGAGCTGCTCCAGCTCAGATGGGGAAAGCCGCACAGCAAAAAGTGGGCTTCATCCCACAGCAGAGCCAGCAAGGCTCAGGCCTGCCCAGGAGAGTGGGAGGAAAACCTTTGGGTCACACACGGGTCGAATGAAGGCCAAGCCTTGACTCGGGCAGTGCTGGGGCCAGATGTGCAGAGCCCCAGCCCAGGGCCCAGAAACTGGCTAAGCTCTGAGCCCCAGGATGGTGGCCTCTCCCATGGAACAGGCCTGTGTCTTCTCCTTCCTCACTTCCACCCCCGGCTCACTGCCCGAATCCTGCCACACTGACCAGCAGCAGCCCAATTACTGGGTGGCCACTGCGCTCACAAGCCTTGCTCTGCTAAACCGCCAGCCTCTCACACAAGGGCTCTCAGCAAACGTTTCCTGGCTCAGCCTGATGCTGCCAGTCAGCTGACATGTGGCTTTAGCAGGAAGCTGGGCATCCACCCACCTGGCCAGGTGAAGGACCTAGGCTAGAAGGCCTTGGTCTCCCCCGAAAGGAAAGTAGAAGCAGAATAAAGATCTGAGCCCTAGAGGCCCCCATCAGCTGACCAACTCCCAGGAGCAGAGTCCAGGCCCTGCAACATCCTCACCAAGGGGCACGAGACAAGCTGTTATCCCCTCTCAGCCTCAGTTTCCTGCTCGTCCTGCTGGGCAGGGGCTGTGAGAAACAACGCCGAGGAGCTGCCCAGGCCAGGCTGTCTCAATGCCACACTGGAGTGTGCTGCTTGGCCTTTCTCTTAAGACATCAAGTGACCTGGGAGGACCAGCGAGAGCAAAGAATAGAAGAACATTCCCCAAGTTGAGACCAAGCAACAAGCACAAAACAAGGAAGTTTAGGAGAGGCAGTAACCCAAACAAGAGGCCCCTGGAAAGCCCCACCAGTGTTCACAAACCCTGGTCTCTATGCAGGAGACACAGAGTCCTGGTGCCCAACTCCCATGTCCACCGCTGCCCCCCTCCATCCTGCCCCCAGAACTGCTAGCAGGGCAGTGGCTGCTCAGGCCCCCCAGACCCCGGCAGGAGAGGCCGAAGTCTCTGACTGTAGCCATCCTAGCAGATGTGCAGTGGTATCTCAATGTAAGTTTCGATTCACATATCCCTAATGGCTAATGGTATTAAGCATCTTTTCCTGTGCTTATTTGCCATTTATTTGTATATCCTATTTGGAGAAATGTCCATTCAGATCCTTTGCCTACTTTTACATTGGGTTGTCTTTTAATTATTGACTTGTAAGGGTTTTTAAAAAATATATTCTAGATACAAGCCCCTTACCACATATAAGCATGCCTCAGAGATATTATGGGTTCAGTTTTAGACCACCACAATAAAGTGAATACCAAAATGAAGTGAGTCAAATGAACTTTTAGGTTTCCCAGTGCATATAAAAGTTATGTTTATGCTATCCTATAGTCTGTTATGAGTGCAACAGCGTTATGTCTAAAAAAATAACAATGTATATATCTTAATTTAAAAATACTTTATTGCTAAAAACTGCTAATCACCATCTGAGCTTTCAGCAAGTCATAATAACTGATCACAGATCATAATAATAATAATGAAAAAAGTATGAAATATTACAAGAATTGCCAAAATGTGAGAGACACAAAATGATCAAATGCTGCCGGAAAAATGGCACCAAAAGACTTGTCCAACCGAGGGTTGTCGCAATCCGTGTGAAAACAATGCAGTATCTGCAAAATGCAACCGAGTAGAGCACGGTCAGACAGGTGCGCGTGCGTGTGGCCTACAGACACTTCCCCTCCTGTGGGCTCTTCGTTTCAGCAATGCCTTTTGAAGCACTACCTTTTAATTTTGATAGTGTCCTGTTTACTATTATTATTATTATATTATTTATTTGTCACCTCTGCCTAGTCCAAGGTCATGAAGATTGAAATCTGTTTTCTTCTAAGAGTCTTAAAGCTTTTAGCTCTGAAGTGTAGCTTTCTGATATATTTTGAGTTCATTTTTGAGCATGGTGTGAAGCAGGGGTCCAACTTCATTCTTTTGCATGTGGATATCCAATTATCCCAGCACCATTTGTTAAGAAGACTGTCCTTTCCTCCACTGACGTATCCTGGCATCCCTGTCAAAAATCAATTGATCATAGAAATGTATGTCTTTGTTTCTGGACTCCCAGGTCCATTCTGTTGATCTATACATCTGTGCTTAGGCTAGTATCATGCAATTTATGTTCTTTTTTTTTAAGGTTTCTATTTATTGAGAGAAACAGAGACAGCACAAGTGGGGGAGGGGTAGAGAGAGAGGGAGAGAGAGAATTCCAAGCAGGTTCTGCACTGCCAGTGCAGAGTCCAACACAGGGTTCAAACCCACAAAACCGCAATATCATGACCTGAGCCGAAACCAAGAGTCAGATGCTTAACCAAATGAGCCACTCAGGCGCCCCCACAGTTTTATTTTCAATTGTAGTATGAAACACCTAAAATTGATCATCTCACACATTTTAAAGTGTACAGTTCAGCAGTATTAAGTATATTCACATTGCTGCGCAGCAAATCTCTAGAACTTCTTCATTTTACAAAACTGAAACTCTAAACTGATTAAACAAGTCCCACTCTCTCCCCTATCCCCTGGCAACTATCACTGCACTTTCAGTCTCTCTCATTTTGACTACTTTAGATCCCTCATGTAAGTGGAATCATACAGTGTTTGATTTTTTTGTGCTGGGCTTATTTCACTGAGCATAATGTCCTCAAGGTTCACCCACATTGTATCAGAATTTCCTTCTTTTAAGGCTAAATAATATTCCACAGTTTTTTATTACTGTAGATTTGCAGTAAGTTCTGAAACTGGAAAGGGTGAGTCCTTCAAGTCTGTTCTTTTTCAAGGCTACGGCTCTAGGGACCATCTCAACACCCACTCTCCTAGACCACTCGTGGCAGGAGGAGCCAAAGGGCTCAGTTCCCCAGCTGAGCCACACACAGCGCGGGTAGGGGAACTGGGACAGGGGCACCTATGCCTCAGCCTTCTTTCTGGATCTCATTAGTGAATTTCTGAACCCTCAGGATGAAAGGTCCCAACGCCATGTGGTTTTCTCTCCTGGGCTGCTCACGTGGACTCCAGGAGACAGGTTTTTCTGAGCATGGACTGACAGCACAGGGCTCAAAATCCTGGTGAAGAGGGTAATCCTGGTGACTGTAAGTAATGCAATAGCTAGATTTAGGGTTTTTATGGCCAAGGTGAAGAGTCCTCTTCCTCAGGTGGCCTTGGCCCTCGGTGGAAGACAGCAGGAGGTCCACCTTGGGAGGCACAGGGGTTAGCCTGTGCACAGCAAAGCCACCCTTGGGCAGGAGGGCAGCCTTAAGCAGGTATCAAGGGTCCTTCAGAGGCAGATCTAGCCCTCAAAAGGTCTAGTGGAGAGGCCCAGTGGGGGGGAGAGGGGAGAGGAGGATTCTTGGCTGAGGGCCAGTGTATGGGGCCTCCCACCTCAGTCACAATAATTCTATGCAAGTATCACAAGAGAAGAGCCCCCGCAGAGCTGGGATCGGAACCCAGGTGAGCCCACATTCACTCCTCCTCCCCTAGAAATCCTGCTGCCAACAGCTAAGCAAGTGGCTCCCTGTTCCTGAGGGCAGTGTCTCTGTCAAGGCCTGGGATGGGCTGGGGGTGGGGGGAGAGCTCTGAACCGAACTGAGCTTTAGCTGGGGGCACTTGAAAGGCCTGAGGGATCCAGGGTCAATCTGCATAGCCCTGGGGCCTCTCTGAAGGCAGGAATGATGCTTGTTCTAGTTAGCTGGCCACTGAGCCAGGAGATGGCAGTAGAAAAATGCCCCCGCCAAGCCCACAGGAGGATTTTATGAAGAAATGTGCTGCTGTTAAATATACACAGCGGGAAGCGTTTGTTACCAAACAGCTGTGTCTGGAAGGCAGTCGCTGCTTGTCAGCTAATGGTTCTGTGTTAGTCACTGAGAGCAGCAGTTGTGTCCCCCAGACCTGTGGACAAGCTGACACCAAGGGCCTGGGCAGAACCACACCCTCAGGACAACGGCACGTCCCAGACAGGGTCAGCCTCCACTCAGGCTCTCAGTGCGGTGAGGTGTTAACAACCTGCCATCTAAGCAGGGCTGACGCCTTGCTGCTCAGCAAAGGTCTGAGTGAAACAAGCAAAGGAGCCAGTGGCGCTGCCCGGGTGCACCGAGGCCTAGGGCGCAGCTGGCTGGGGGGCTCCCAGGGCACTCCTGGCACCCACAGACAACCGCCCTGTAAGGAAGGGGGTCACTCTCAGAATCCAGACCACTACTCCATTTCAGAAAGCCAAGGAACCCAACCTGGAATGCAGCTGACAGAAGAGCTGTGACAGGAACAGCATGTGATGGCTGTGCAGGACTTCTGGGAAGGAAGCCAAGACAGCCTCCATTCCCATGAACAGGGACGGCCGGATCGGCCAGGGTCTACCCTCCCACAAACCACCAGGGTGACCAAAATGACCTGGGGGACATTCGCAGAAATAGTGAAATGGCAAACTGAGCATGGATGCTCTAATGGTGGGGGGAGCAGGGGAGCAGCTGGGCCGGGGTGAGGCTACCCAAGCTGACGCCAGGCTATACCCACCCCTGTGCGACCCTGAGCCAGGTATCTAGATGCAGAGTGGACAGAACAAGACCCCCAGCTCCTGGACCTGACGTACTTTGAGCCTCAGGAGTGACAGTCAATGGTGTGTGTGCCCGAGAGCTGGGAAAAAATACACCAAATGGCTTTTGGTTTGGGGTGGCAGAGCTGTGGATATCCCCTCTCTTAACGTTTTTGACATAGATGCTGCTTTCTACTTTTAAAAACCCCACCCAGCAACGAGACAGGTTCTGAAAACAGCGCTATGCTTGGTGCTGGGTGGGGCCCTTTACATGCACTGGTCCTGTGGCACTGGCTTCTGGAGAAGGCCACCTGCTACCGTGTGGGGAAGATCTGGCTCCGCACAGGAAGCTCCAAGTCCTGCTAAGAGCTGACCCCCGCTGGCAGGGGCTATGCGACTGTGTGGGGGAGCCTCTGAAGAGGGGGACGCCCAAGGTGGGGGAGATCCAGATGATGGGTGCCAGTGACCCTTCCAAGTGAGACCCATGAGAGCTCCTGCAATGGGCTCTGCTGCTCTCAGAGCAGCACTGGAACGTGGTGGGGGGTGGGGGCAGGCGCCAGGCCCCAAAGCCTGCCGCAGAAGGGGTTTTATGAAAACCCAGGTCTGCCAGGGTTCAGAAGGCCCAGGGCACCAGGGGCAAGTCCACAGCAGAATGCAGGCTGCGCAGGGAGGGAAGCAGGCTCAGGCGTGGCACTGACAGCAGCAACAGGGCAGTGGCAGCCAGAAGAGCTGGATGCCCTGAGGCAGAGATGACACTGAGTGAGACCCCTCCTTCCCTAGGCC
Source organism: Suricata suricatta (assembly GCF_006229205.1). NCBI lineage: Eukaryota > Metazoa > Chordata > Mammalia > Carnivora > Herpestidae > Suricata > Suricata suricatta. The sequence continues at coordinate 71,442,324 of NC_043713.1, forward strand.
TGTCCACACCAGCTTCCTCCGTTCTGCTCTGACAAAAACCAACCAAGCTATATGAGCGGTTTGGGCACCTACCTGTGCCTAGTCCTCAAACAGCATTCTGTCAAGTAACAACTTCCTGTCGTGTAACCATTGCCAAGCCAAGATCCATCTCTCTGGCCAACTGTCCTTCCTGGCTCTACAAAAGTCCCACAGAGGCCGGTGAGAAGGGCTGGCAGGGGGCCTCTGGGAGGAAGACACTTCTGAGCCCGGACCTTACTGAGTAAGGGAGCCAGACAACAGTAGAGACCACAGCCAGACTCCAAAGGCTGCCCCTGCCTAACACTGCCACCTTGGCCCTCTCTGGCCTTGCCCACACCAGTCTGGCTCACCCAACACTGCCACACGCTCAGGCAATCAGCCTGATCTGGCTCTCTCCCTATCCTCCAAAACTGCCATTGTCGCCCACTCTGCCCATGGCCACCCTACAAGTTTCAGCGTAACAGGTGCCTTCCCCGTGCCACAGCAGCACCCCCACTCGTGAGTGTATCCCATTATCTTCTCTGTAGCAAGTGGCACAACCGGACCAGCTTTATTTGCTTGTTTCCATGTTTTAAAATCTGCCTGTCCCTTAGAATGTAGCTCCGTGGGGGCAGGCACCAGGACCAGGACACTGTCCCCAGTGCCTCCCGGGTGAGTGAGGAGTGAAGGAACACACACGCCACACTCCCTGCACAGATGCTATACCAGCAGAAGCGGTCTGGCTGGGAAGTCCCTGAGAGAGCGTAGGCCTGGGGCACAGCTGTTGAGAATCGCTACATCATCTGCTTTCCAAAACGAGCTGGAGGAGGCTGTCAGCACCCAACCCCCGTGCAGCAGAGGCTGTGAAGATGGTTCTGGCAGCTGTACCGGAGAGGTGAGCCCAGGGGCAGGATGACGGCGAGGAGGCCTGTCTGCAAGATGCGGCCAGAAGGGACAGAGCCTGCAGCAAAGCTCTGGGCCAGAGTGGAGGGGGGCCTCTACAGGGCATCTGGGGGATGTGCCTGTTGGGCCGTGCAGAGGAGGACAGGTGAACAGCAGCGGAGAGGAAGCCGGACAGCGGAGTAGGAGTCGCCACACTGGCCCTCACAGGCAAGAGCTGATGAGTCTGTAAGCCCTCATCCTCGAGCCCACAGCAGTACCCAGCCTGTGCTCCTGCTTCAGGAGCAGCCCTCACAAGCTCTCCTCCCTTGATCCCTCGCTGCGACCCGTGGTCCTCACCACCTCTCCCCCGGAGAGCTGGACCACGCTTGTATGGACCCACCTCCCGCGTCTCTCCCGTCCCATCCCTCCCATGCACCGCTACCCAAGACCGTAAGCAGCTCCCAGCCGTGTTGGTCTGCCCACCAACACCCGAGAGATGCTCGTGGGCCCTGGGGAGATGAAACCCTCTCCCACCCCCGTGGGCCGCTAGCTCACTCACCCGGTGGGTCTTGCTGTAGGTGTAGAGGAACGCCAGTCGGTAGAGGCTCTTATAGTGCTGGGGGAAGCGGCTGAGGCACAGGCGGAAGGAGGCGATGCACTGCTCTGTGAGAAACTGGCGCTGTTCCTCGGCCCCAGCCGGCAGCCCCTGGGGAAAGGCTGCGGGCTCCCCCAGGGTGTCCGCTCTCTTCCTCCCGTCCCAGAGGGCAGGTGCAGATGCCGGGCCTTTGACAGCAATGCAGGCAGAGGCTGGGGGGTCTGCAGCAGGCTTCTGGCTGCCTTGCTCTGTAGCCCGGAAGCCTTCTGTGCTCTCCAAGGACTCCTCAATTTTCCCTGCAGGTGAGAAGAAAAAGAAGGTCACCGCAATTTTAGTCCCTGCCCTGTGCTGGTCCACTACCAGCAACGGAGTAGCTTTATTGAGGTGACAGGCACAGCTAGGTCTGTGCCCTTGCCAGACAGGTGCTGGACCCAACAAACCCAGCAATAGGAGGCACGGGGCCTGGTGCTGGCTCTGCCCCTGCTGGCTGAGGCCTCCACGGCGTCCCACTCTCCTCCCCTGTGAAACAGGATGTCCCAACCAGCACGCGGTGGAGGGGTTCCAAGGCTGCAGACAGTGGGGGTGGCAAGCAGGGCTCTGGGTACCCCTCTGAATGGCAGCACAAGGCTGTCCTGCCTCCCAGGCCTATGCAGGTGCATGGGGAAGCAGTCCACAGAAAGGAGGTGTGGCTGCCACAACCATGGAATAAAACAGCCAGGAAAGGCACACAAAGAACTGCACCTGCTCTACCACTTAGCGCCTCTGCCCACAGCCTACCCGACATCCTTCTCCAGGGCTGTTGCTGCTACTGTGAGTACAGTACCGAGCTCACACACAGGAGAGCCCAAGCTGGGTGGCAGGGGCTGCAGGAGAGGAGACTGGCCCAGGAGGGAGGGATGGAAGGAAGAAGATGGGGGCAAGCAGCAAGGGTAAGGTAGCTCTTTGGGCACCCAGGAGTTTGGCAAGGCCTGCCTGGAGCAGGCCAGAGAAGTAGCCCAGCACCAATGCTGAAGCCAGTCTGCCACTGTGAGCTGAGCTCCTTCCTGTCCTCAGCCTGACAGCCCTTTCCAACTGTAGCGGGCCGAGAGGAGGCTGGGCCTGCTGCAGCAGGAAGAGTGGTCAAGGACTAAGGTCCCAAGTTCCCCTAAGCAAAGCCATTACCAGGTTTAAGCAGAGAGACATCAGGTGCACGTCAAGCTTTTTGCTAAGGACAGAATCTGAGCGAGACAGAGCCAACCTGCTCATCGCAGCACGCAAGGCTACCTCCTATCGGTTCTGCCGTCCCTCCTACCTGCCCTCTGGCCTTGCACTTTGAAACCAACCATCAGGAACCTCTCACTTCTTGTTCCTACCTTCCCACTACGTTCCTTTTGGACATACTGTCTGTGCTCCCTCCCCGCCTCACCCACTCTCTCTCATCCTTCAGGACTCCACTCAGTGTCACCCCCTCCCGCAGGCCTCCTCAGCCCCAGGGTGAGGTTTGCAGAGTGCCCTGTGTGCTCATCTCTCTGATGTCACCGATCCCACCGCATCTATGCACGGATGTCTCCCCCTCCCCCACTGCCCAGAGCCTAGCACAGGGTCTAGTTTGAAGTTGAATGAATGACTGAAAAGCAGGTCACATCTGATCTTGACACTGGGCTCTCTTCTCAGGCGAGCTCAGGAAACCACTTAGGTCCCACAGGCACCCACTCAGAGCACAATGACAGCAACCAGAGGTCTGCTCAGGGCTGGCATCTAACGGGGACACCACTGCCTTACAAATGAGCCCAATTTCTAGTATTCAACTCAAGGGACACATTTCAAATGTGGCTCAACAAACACGTTCTGAACAATGACTCTGGGCCCAGCCCTGTGCTAGGCACAAGGGAGATGGGGAAATAGGATGAACATAAAGACCTTCCAAGGGTTCAGATAAGGTGCTAAGTATGTGCTCACACACAAAGACCCACAGGAACATGTCTCCCATGGAAAGTGAGAAGAGGGTCAAAAATTTATCCAAAGAGAGCTCAGAAGGCATGTCTGAAAACACATAACAAGAAAAAATAGCAATGCCAGAGTGCATGAAAAACCTAGCTACTCAGGGTCTGAGAGGCCCAAAGAGGCACAGGAGACATGGGTGATGTGCCTCACACACAGTGTCCACTCCCAAAGCTGAAAGAGGCTCACAGGTCACGTTAGTGGAAGAAAGGAGAGAGGCCAGAAGTGTCAGTAAGCCCACGAGGTGCTTCCCAGCCAGGATGCCCAGTCCTAATCCTGGCAGTGTAAACAGTGAGAAGACTTCCTCCTATAGGTAAAAAGCAAGCAAGGCAGTGCTCTGGCCACTCTGGTGCTGCTGCTGGCAGTGAGGACTGGCTTAGCATGCCCACAGTGCACACACCGGGCAACCTCCCACTCTGCCACTGCCACCGCCCGCCCACCCTGTGCAAGGCACTCAGGCATCCATCTTCACCAGGCCTCTACTTGACCAAGAAGGGGCAGGTGCAGCCATGGGATGGTGGTCCCTGAACAAGGTGGCTGGTAGCTGAATCAGCATCCTTGGCCCATATCCTGCCCCGGGTCCAGGAGGCAGGGAGGGCCTGGGCCGGGTATCCGTGTCCACTGTCAAGACCACACAGGCTGCTGACAAACTCTGCTGCCTCAGAGTAACATAACAGAGTGCGCTTGTGTTTAAATAATGAAATTCAGGCAGCTTTTCCCTCTATTGAGAAAATAAACCATGGGGCTTAGTCTGGGTCTGGGTGGCTTAGTCAGTTGAGCATCTAACTCTTGATTTCGGCTTAGGCCATGATCCCAGGATCGTGGGATCAAGCCCCAGGTCAGGCTCTGTGTTGAGCATGGAGACTGCTTAAGATATTCTTTCTCTCTCTCTCTCTCTCTCTCTCTCTCTCTCTCTCTCTCCCCCTCCCTCCCTCTGCCCCTCTCCCCTACTCGTTCTCGCTCTCTCTCAAATTTAAATACATAAATAAAATAAAATAAACCTTTACTGTTGCTCCATTCACTTTAGACATCTTTTGAAGCTCTGACCCCTAAGAAGGTGAGCTTCAATAGCTGGATAGTCACTTGTAGGGAAACCTCCTTCCTGGAGGCACCCTGGCACAAACCAGAAAGGAGAAGTAAAGAGGCGTCCGCTGGATGCCACGGGAGGGAGGGCACCTGCACATCAGGAGGGACGTGAATGCCAGAACCATTCTTGCTTCTGCCTCAGCACCCAGGGCCTGGCGTAGACTTGGCTCCATTATATCCTGCTATTGAACAATTCCCATGAATTCTGTGAGTGAGCTCTGTGACCCTGACCAGGAGAGAAGCAGCAGGCTGGTGGCAGGGCCACCCAAGAGGGTGTGCCCGAAGAGCTGGGGTGCGGAGCACACTAGGGGCACACAGCAGCCCTGGCCCAGAACCATGTCCTGGCTCTCTGCAGGGTGCCAAAAGCTGTTGGAGCCCTGGTGGCCAGAGCTCCTTCCCAGTGGGAGCCCAGAAGAGGCTGTGTCAGGGACCACCACCAACCAGAGCCTGTCTGGGAAAAGCACACTGCTCCCTACGCTGTCTGCCTGGCATGGGCTCAGAACACATTCTCTGCAGTACCAACTCTCCAAAAGGAAGTTCACCAACTTCACCGTGGTTACTAGGAAAAGCTGGGCTTTGAGAGGAGCAATGTATCCACAGAAGATGCTTCCCTTCAAGCTCACCAGCTACTGCCATGAATATGGTTCTACTCCCTCTTCCTTTTTTCTTTTTTGTAAAGCATTTTATTTATTTATTTTGAGAGAGAAAGCAAGGCAGAGAGAGGGGAAGAAACTGGGGATCCCAAGCAGGCTCCGTGCTGTCAGCACAGAGCCTGATGTAGGGCTCGATCACACAAACCGTGAGATCATGATCTGAACCAAAATCAAGAGTCAGCACTTAATTGACTGAGCCACCAGAAACCCCTCGAACTTTCTTCACCAGTGGCGAGACCCCACACTGTCTGCTTAAACCACTGGCTCTGAATGGACAGAGGGAAGGGGTAGGATGTCCCTCATGTGTCTGGAAAGCACTGCACAGCCTAGGTCAGACCACAGATGACCCTCTGAGCTCAGCACCCCCACCTGCACCCCCCACTTCCCCAAACATGGTGGAGACAGGCCTGGGGTGACACAAGAGCACCCACAGCAGCTCACTGCTTGACGGGCCACGGAGCACAGATGACAGGCCTCCCCTGTCCAGTAGTTAAAGTAATCTGATTTTTAAGACTGGGTATGAACAAGAGTTGCCATACTAGAGTGCTGGGACTACAGGTTACTTGTTCCTTCCCCTTCCAAACTCCCTGCTGTGTGTTTATGTGAGTTGTAGAACGTCAACATCGGTTTGAGATTGTATAACAAGCACCTTGTGAGAAAGTGGGGCACTGGCCTCACTTTCTGTGTCCTCTTACCTCATCCTAATGGGGGCGCCTTTGCCAACCTGCAGGGCATGCAGCCTCACCACCGGCTAAGGCCAGCTAGGGGAGGCTGGTGAGGAACAGAGAGCTAGGACAGGCCATTCCCAGCACGAAGACCCCGGCACATGAACTCCTGAGCCTAGACTCTCCCATCCAGGGCCTGTGCAAACACGCCCTAGGGGAGGTCATTGCCCCTCCCAGCCCGGTACCCAGAGAGGGAGCATGGGGCAGAGGTTAAGGGTGAGAACTAACCCTGGATAAATTCCCAACCCTCTCTGAATCTCAGGATCTCACCTGTAACATGGGGAAGAGCTGCAGGGCTGTTTCTTAGGGTGGTTGGGAGGACAAAACCCAGCACCCGGCACAGGGCCACTGAGCATGGGTCCAGGTTGTTGTGGTTGTTAGTGTTTAGCAAGCCCTGGTTAGGGTGGGAGAGCTCTCAAAACTCAGGGCCAGCTGCCCACTTATTTCCACAAAGGGGGCCCGGGGACCCCCTGAGAGCCAGGCATGCCCTGGGGTTAGATCAGGGCCTCCTGACTATAAAGGGGAGCACTTTTCCTAAAGATGTGATTCACACTAATAAGAAAACACACTGGTGACATTTAGGATCCAAAGATTTTTTTTTTTTAAACAACTACATATTCAAGAAAAAAAATCCAGGGCGCTCACGTCACGGATATGGCTTTCCCACACGGCCATGGTAGGGTCATAACAACAACCACAAGTGTCACTGGGTGCACACTGTGTGCCAGGCACCGTGCGAGCACTTTCCTGAGCCACCTTGCTTAATCCTCACAACCCGTGCACAGGCGTTGGGCTCCCTCCCACCCAACAGGGAGTGCAGAGGCCCAGGGAGGCGAGCGACTTGTCTATCTGAGGCCCCAGAGCAGCAGGCGGAGATGCAAGGACAGGAGCCAGACAGGGCCCAGGCCACTTGGGAGCCCACCTTCTTCAGACGGCCCAGACTGTCACAGGCTGTCTCCCCAAAGCAGTTCTAGCACACTGAGGCTGGATCTTCATACCTCTTTCCTCTGTGACCCCCTGAAGGTCTTTACCAGCGAGGCCCACTTGGGAGCTAGGAACGGGCAGCTTCTTCTCCACACAGAGCTTCCGAGAGCTCTCCAATGAGCTGGCAGGCTCATTAAAGAATTCCTGTGTCGAGCTGGAGTCCGACAGTGCCACAGCCGTGCTGTCCTGGCTGCGCTCTGAGGGGAAAAGGAGGGAGAGAGGGCAGCAGCATGAATTCACACCAGCTACAACATGGTGGGGCTTCCCCAGGGTGAGTGTCCTGGTGACTGCCCTGCAGAGAAGGCGACATGAGCACAGCCACTGTGACCTTGCTGAGCCCTACCCGTCCCGGAAGGCTGCTGAGCCACTCACCAAAGGCACCAATCTCCATGGTCAACCTTGTGGGGTTTCCCCAAACGGTGGTGTTCTGGTAAATGGTTAACAATTGGCCCTTGGGGCAGGGGGGAAGCCCACCTTTATAGCATTTACTGATTTCTGTGGTGTAAATACTCCCAGCATGGCCAATTCAGGCTACCAGCCAACATTACGTTGCTGAAGGTGGAGCTGGAAAGAGATGCATACCACTCTCTCGTGTTTCTACCACATAGAGACAATAGGCAAATAAGAGTCCTACAGAAATTTTTATCTGGTTGCTATAGACCAAGAGTGTCTAGAGTGAGAGTGGAGATTCCGGGGGGGTCACAGACACACGGGAGCTTGCTACCCACATGTTAGCTTGTCTCCTTGGACCTCCACATGTGCTTATGAGAAAGATCAGAGGCAGCACAGGAAGAGGGATTGAAGGAAACCTTCCTGAGGTGCAGGCCTGGAGAGGAAGTGTGTTTGACGCTATAGGAAAGGCATGAAGCCCTGGTGGGAACTTTTTTCCCTAAGGAACAAAAGCCTTAAGCCAGCTGGGGAGCCAGCTTGTTGCCTCCAGGGTGCAAGTCAAGACCTACGGCCACTGTGGAAGGAAAAAGAGAAACCTCCTGACAGAGGGGCAGGAAACCATTCAGGGCCCAAACAGTTGAAGTCCCTACAGCTAGGGAAGAAAAGCCCCACTCCTGAGAGGCAGGGATACAGTCTGCCTAAGTCGGAGGCTGGAAGGAGTCAAGACGAAGACAAGAGAGAAGCAGAACTGCCCCCTACCCAGGCTAGCAAGCATGAGTAACACGCAAAACAGTCCCCTACAAGAAGAGGGGCAAGAACATGGCGAGAGACTGTCTCTGAAGTATGCACAGAAGGCCTAAGGCTAAAAGTGGGAATGGAACACTGAGAAAACCTTCTGGCAAATCAGCCCCCCTGTTAGCATAAGGTAAGATCATAGGAATTTGAAGCCAGTGGTACACTAATGGTTACCACGGCAACAATACCCAACCCTGCTCAACTTCTGACTAGCCTAACTCCCCCTCTTAACAGCCTAGGAAATAGGAGAGAGAAGCCCATTCCAAGCATAAATATTGCTTATTTCAGTTTCTTCCATCCTACACATAATATCGATATTCAATATAAAAATGAGGCATACACACAAAACAAAAGAAACATTGTCAAGAGAGAAAATAATCAACAGAACAAGGCTAAGAGATGACCCAGATGTTGGAAGTACTTGATGAGAAATTTAAAATAACTAAGGTTAGGGTGCCTGGCTGGCTCAGTTAGCGGAGCGTATGACTCATGATCTCAGGGTCATGAGTTCAAGCCCCACACTGGGTGGTTATAGAGATTAGTAAAAAACAAACAAAAACTTTAAAAAAATAACTAAGATTAATGTGATTGGTATATTAAAGGCTCTAGTAGAAAAGGGGGACTCATGCATGAGCAGATGGGGAATTTGGGGAATGAGTTGAAAACAAAATGCAAGACTCAAATAGAGATGCTAGAAATTAAAAGACACAATAACAGAGCCTTTGTCAAGCTTCTCAGCACACCTGACACAGCTGAGGGAAAAATAAGCAAAACTTGAAGACAGGTCAGTAGGAATCATCCAAAGTGACAGTAAGAGAGTAGAGGGGAATCAGAACCAAGCACGCAAGAGCATCCAAATGATCTAACATACTAAGTAGAGCCCCAGAAGGCAATGAGATGGACACATGTCAGAAGAAATATTTAAAGAGATAATGACAGAGATTTTCCAAAAATAATGAAAGACGTCAAATCACCAAGAACACCAAGCAGGGCAAAGACTCCTCCACACATTTAAACAAACAAACAAAACAAAAACAACATCAAAAAACCATACCTAGATATCTCATACTCAAACTGGTGAAAACCAAAGATAAAGGGAAGTCTTGAAAGCAGAGAAAGACACATCACATATAGAAGAACAAAGTTAGGAATTACAGCACACTTCTCATCAGAAACCATGCAAGTCAGACATCTTTAATGCTGAAAGGAAAAAAAAGGTCCATCCCAAATTCTACACCCAGTGAAAATATCTCTCAGTAACACAAGAGAAATAAAGACTTTGCCAGACAAACAAAAGCTGAGAGAATTCCTTACCATGAAATCTGAGTTACAAGAAATGTTAAAGGAAGTTCAAGGAGGATGAATTGAGACAGAAATTTGGATCCACAAAAGAAATGAAGTTCCTCAGAAATGGCTAAAGCATCACAGAAAAGACATTCTTTTTCCTCATGTTTAATTCCTATGAAGTATTACTGTTTAAAGCAAAACCTAGTGGCAGCCTACTGTGATTTTACAGTGTGTGTAAAAGTAAAATGGGTGAGAACAAAGGCATAAGTGAGAGGCTCTTGGTTCTTTAATTGACCAGGAAGCAGTGGAGTACCATCTGAAGGTGGACTATGATCACTTAAACATGTATTTTTTTAAGCCTAAGGTAGTCACTACATTTTTTTAAAGAAGGTATAAATAACAAGCCATTAATAGAGACAAAATGCAACCTGAAAAAATAAAACCTTGTCTTCAACTTTGTGTATCTGAAGGATAAAGCTCAATGAAAGAGGAACCCAGAGAGCCATGCTCAAGTTCCTCTTACTGCCACTCACTAGTTATGTGACCTTGAACAGGTTAAGTCCCTTGCCCACCTATAAACTGCAAGCACACATAGTCTCAGAGAGGTCGATGGCACAGGGGCTTCTGGGGACACAGAGAGAGAGAGAGGACATGGCCTCTAAAACCCTCTAACCCTTTGCTCAACTACCTCAAACACCGGCAGCCCACTGGCAGGGCAGACATGAGCAGCCTGGTGGGCAAACAAACTTACAGTTACTTAAAGTTGTTTCAACAAAATCAAAGGCCTGGACTCTGAGAGATCCAGGCTGCCTGAGTTCAAATCCTGCTCAGTCACGTACTAGGCTGGAGAGCCTATGCAATTGCCACAATTTCTTTACATTTCAGTTCCTGTGTAAAACTGTGATAATGCAAATGCCCACTTCACAGAATTATGAGGATGAAATACATTAATACATGTAAAGTGCTTGAAACAGGGCCTGATACCCAATAAGCATTCCAAAAATATCAGTTCAGTCATCAATATTATTACTTCAGAAAACCTGTACCAGTTTTTTCAGTAATGTCTCAAACTTGACACTACAGAGATTTTGTTTTGAATGGGCAAAGGGTTCTGCTTATGCCAAGCTGAAGATCACACCTGAGTGGCACCACGTCGATGGGGTGGTGATGGCTTCTGACACACTGACATGACAGGGTCGTCCACAGCGGTCCTGCCTGCAGAGGAACATGGAATTAGGCCTGTGCTTCCAGGGCAGCGCTCCGTTCCAGCCTCCTCGCCGACGCCTGACCCCAGAGCAGGGTCTGGAGACTGTGACCTCTCGGGCTGCCACACAGAGCCTGCCGCAGTCCTTCCTCCTCAGCCGCCTTTGGAATGTCCTCTGCCCAGTAATGGTGGATATCGGCGTCAGCTGGGCTGGTGGAGCAGCAGCAACTGGGGCGTGAAGTGTATGTGAGACTCTTCAGAGGCCGACACGGAAGTTCGGAGTCTCACTGATGGGGCGGCAGGGACCTAACTGGACCCCTCTGTCTCACACTCAGTAAGGGGCTCTTTCGTGACTTGCAAGGCCAGATCCCAAGGCTCTGTGAGCACTGAATGGGGATTACTGGGAAGCTTGCAGCCCTCATGGAGGCCCCACACCTGTCCCCAGTGTGAGGAAATCACTTCTCTCAGAGAAATGGCAGGGGCAGCCCATTTGCTGTCTATGTGGAAAGGGGACCCTTGGCTCCAGAGGTCACACAGGGTCATTGCAGGAGCTCAGAAATCAGGAATCTCAGACTCACAGTCCAACCCCAGATCTGCTCCTTGGGCTGCTCCAGTCCTCCCAATATGTTTGTCACGGCTCTCCCTGCTCTGTTCCCAACACAGAAATAGGATCCCCATGGAGGCCTCCACATCCTAGTGCCAGGCACACAGGAGTGACAGCCCCGTGACCCACCCCGCCTGCAGCATGTACTCTGGCCCTGTCAAGAGAACACCAATGGCTCAGACAAGATGGCAAGGACGAAGTCCTTCTGATAGTCAGGCCAGAGGAGGTGCTTTTCGCCAGCATCCAGAGCAGCTGTAGTCACTGCACGGCTGAGCAGCACACCGTGTGGCAAGTGTCCGGGAAGCGGGCCTAGCCGGGAAGCGCTCACGAGAACTGGCTCGCTGCCTGATGAGCTCATGCACTCATAAGCGGTTGGGCTTTGGGCCTAAAGAATCGCTAATTTGCTGGAATCTCAGTTGTGATTATTACAAAAACCAAGGATTGGCTTAAGCAAACGGATATTTACTCCCAACATGCTAATACCCTCCTGATGCTGCCTAGTGAGGGAGGCTCTCATGCAGCAGAGTGAGCAGGGAAGGCAGCAGACTGCACTAAGGATGGTGTGGACAGAAAAGGACCACACTGGGCTTCAGGGGTGTCTGCTCCTCTGGGAGCAAATATTAGCAGGTGGGGCCTCTACTGAGACTCTTTAAAATAACATCCACAGTGGGGTTGCCTGGGTGACTCAGACAGTTAAGCATCCAACTCTTGATCTCGGCTCAAGTCATGATCTCGCAGTTCGTGAGATTGAGCCCCATGTTGGGCTCTGGGCTAGAGACTGCTTGGGATTCTCTTGCCTTCTGCCCCTCCCCCACACCTCTCTCTCTCTGTCTCTGTCTCTCTCTCTCTCTCTCTCAAAGTAAGTAAATAAACATTAAAAAAATAAATAAAAGAAAATAACATCCACAGCAACAACAGCCACAGCCAAGAAGCAGGACGCATGTAAGCTGAGGGACTGTGACCAGGCCTCCTGCCCCAAGCCTCTCAGTTCTGGGCAAGCCCTTGTCCCAGGGGTGATCATGAGCACCTAAGGAGCCCTGAAGAAGGCTGCTGGTCAGAGGGAAGTGAAATGGGTCTGGAAGCTCCCATGAGCCACCACAGTTGTGTGGTGCCCCGTACAGCCCAGAGCTGGAGAGACAGGGGCTCTGCACATTGAGGTGCCCCGGCTGGAGCTGGAACCCCTCCTCACCAGGCCTGTGAAGCAAGCGGGTGGGCAAGGTTCCTGCCCAACCCTGAGAGAGGTGTAAGTCTGGGAAACAGGACAGGCACATCATTGCAAATGAGAGTCCAGGGCCAAGTTTCTCTCTAATCCTTCAAAGAGGGTTGGCACAAGGCTATTTAAAATCATCCTGAGTTTGGATACTAGGAAGTAACCCAAGACTTTGCACCAAGAAGCAAGTCAGATTTAAAGAAAACTAAGTCCATTTCTTTTACACCAATAAGATGAAAGAGAAGAATGAAAATCTCTTCAAGAACGACTCTATCTCTGAGCAGATGATGCCTCTGGGCAAAGCCCAGCCCACCTGAGCACCTCCTGCCTCCTGGCCCCGAAATCAGATTTCAGCACCGGCTCAAGCATGGCGGTGCACAGCCCAGAGACTAGCAGCGTGCCCTGATAAAGGGATATGGGGAGCCATATGTGTGGGGGAGGTGGGGGCGGTTCTGGCTTGGAGAGCACTCAGCTTCCCTCGGCAGTGAACAGAGGTTCCTTCCAGGCCTGCCCAGAGTCCCGCCTTCTCCACAAAGCTGTCTATGGAGAGCACATTCCTTATCTGGGACACTGTGGGCCAAAGGTCCAAATGTCCACAGAGATAGGGCTCTGTGGAACTGTGCACTGATGGCCAGGGGTGCTTCCTCCACATCCTAGAGGCCCATGCAGAGGCTGAACACCACAGGACAGCCCCAGGGTGCTGGCCTGTGCCGATGCTCAGAGAATCAGGTGGGTGTGCAAGGCCTCCCTTCTCTCACCTGCCTGCTGGAGCAAGCGGGGGAGAGCAGGGGCAGGCAGAACCAGCGTCTTCCCGCCTCGGCCACTGCCCAGAGGTTCTGCAGACGGGCCTGGGCTGGGGGTTTTTCTGGCCTCCTGGTCCTGAGGCAGAGCAGGAGATAGAAGCAAAACTCTCTGCACAGGAGACTTCCCACAAGGCTGGGCAGGACGGCCTTCCAGGGAAGCATGTACCTAAATGGGACTCTGGGGACTGCCCACAGCCCAGGTGCCTGATTTCTTTCATGAGCTGCCTGGATACCAAAAGGAAAGAAGACACAGCAGTGGACAGGCTCTACAGGCTAGCCCTGCTCTTCTTCAGAATGTTCTTTTAAAAGTCTGCCCACATAAATCCTGTTCACACCAATTAATATTTGTGGCTAAACTATAAACATTTCATTCTCCTGCTGTTAATCCCTGCAATGTTTCACATCTATGCCTCTGAGCCACCCCAGCCCCTCCCCTGAGTCCTTAGAGGGATGTTCATCTGCCAGCAACTGCTGATGACGCCCCCTGCTTCCATGGTATGACCTACAGGGCCAACCGCAAAGGAAGGACAGCTGGGGACGCAGAAGGAAAGGGGTCTGGCTTGGTGACAGATCAGACAGAAAGGCTGATCATTCCAGTGAGTGTGAGAGCAGACTGTATTCTGAGAATTTGGATTTTTTTGTTCAAGTTTGACTCAGTCAAATCCCCTGAACTTTCATGGGATTTCCAGGCCAACCCAAAAGAGCTCTTTGCTTACAAGACACAAGTTTCCTGGTACATTTTCTCTACCTGCTCCAGCAGTTAGGACTAGAAATAGCTCACAACCACATAGTCCATCAGTTCAGTTGAATGAAAGTTTGAGGGGAAAGACGCAGTTGTATCATCAAAAGCTGTAGCAGCGACTCTGACTAGTGTACCCTAAAAGGATCACAACTCTTCTGCCAACTAGAAAGCAACAGATTTCTAAGAGTAGTAAACGTGGGGGAATCAATATTTTGAGAAATCTCTTAGCTGGACTAACCCTGCCCCACCGGGTCCCTGATGACCACCAGGAAAGAACACATCCACCGGAAGAAGCCAGGCTAACTGTGTGGGAGAGGTACCCTCTGGCAGGCCGAGAAGCCTGGACAGACACCCAAGAGAAGGGACACCAGAAACACAAGGGCCCCTGAAAAAGAGGCAGACATACTGAGGCAACAGGCAGGCACGAGAGTATCACTGTGGCCAGTGCTCAGACAGCAGTGCCATCGCTCTGGGCCTCTGATGCTCATGCTCCGAGCTGGGAGACTTGTCCTCATCATGTGCAGCTCTCACTGTGTAACCCTCACCAGGCATTGCTCTGTCACAGAGTCCCTAAGCCTCTATCTCGGATCCAGCTGGTTTCCCAAACTCTCTCCCTGCAAGGTCTCTCTTCTGCCCACCCAGTCACCTCAGTCTCCAAATGCTACAGCCCCTACAGGGCTCTCCAACCTCCCTGTCTTTGCTCCCAATGTCCCTCACCTGAAATGGCCCTGCAGACCCCTCTGGAGGACTACCTCTTCCAGGAAGTCCTCCCAACCCACCAGGCATCACAGCTAGCTCATGGCACCCCCTCTTGACACAAAGATCCAACCAGGCAGTGGGAATCAGGGTGCCCATCTTGGCTTTCCTCAAGGGCCCTCTTGCACACCCAGCACACAGCAGACACTCAACATATACCATGACCAGCTACAGCCTGGAGAGGATAACAAAGGTGACCGGCTCTAACCTCTGACAGCCTCCCTCCCTGTCCTGACATCAGACCCCACCCTGCAGGGGCACACGCAGGACAACCTAAGCACCACCAGGAGCCTCTCCCACATTGAAAACATGTGTTCACAAAATACAGCTTGCCTACCGTGAGCTGACCTCTCCTTGGACCTGGGAAGGGAGGCTGGTGAGGACTGATGCCACATGCAGCCCCCTGCCCCAAGCCTGCACACATGGACTGTACACACAGGGCCCACCTCAGGGCATCCTGGCTAACTGTACACAATGTACATTTTTACACACTTGTCCTTATAAAGATAACTTGGAATCTTGGAGTCTGTTGCCTTTGTTACTTTGGTAAAGCCAGAAAGAACAAAGCAATGGAAGTACAGGACTGAGCCACCTGCCAGGCCAATGGGCAGTGGGAGGAGGCCACCGCTGCATCTGGCCAGAACTGAGAACGTGGGCTGTGGGCAGAAGCCAAGCACATCAAACACACACTCTCCAAATCACAGGACCAGCGATGTGGAGAAGCCCCTGGTCACAAGGGGGAGCAGGGAGCCGGACTGAGGACTAAGCATGCGGTCTGCGCTGTCCCTTGAAGCGAGCCGTGACAGTGCAAGCAGAAAGACAAAGCCTGGAGAACAGAGTGTGGTCAGGGTTAGGGGCAGCACGGGCAATATTGGTGGAGGCAGTGTGGGTGAGCAGGCGAAGATGAGCACAGATGGCACACGACACAAACAGTGACAGTATGGTGGGTGAGGATGGATGGTCACATGGGAACGTGCACAGGGCACCCTGGGCTCCCACGCGGCACACACCCGACAACCTGGGACTCAGGGCAGGCTCTGTTCGTGCTGCAAGTGGGGCCAGATGAGCATCCCACAACCATGAACACCAGCCACCATGGCTCCCACTCTTCTGACCCCCAGCTTGTGCTCTCCCTTTCCACCCTTCATAGTCAACACTGCCACACCCCTTGGACCTTGGTTAAGCTCTGCCTCCTCAGGAAGGCTTCCTATCCCCCAAGGCCAGGCCAGGTCTCTTGGGGGTGGTTTCAGTTGCACCCTGACCCTCAGCTGATTCATGGCTTCACATTTGCCTTCCCCAGAACCTGCAACAGGCACCAGGATTGTCCCATGCACCCAGCACAATGCTAGTGGGCACTAGATGGGCATGGCCATGGGCTGGTTGAAGAACTCCACTGAAGGCTCAGCCTCAGACTGACTACAGAGTAAGATCTCTGCTCTCTGAGGGAGGCCCTTTCTGGCTCCGAGATTCTCAGGTAACATGAAGCACGGCAGGCAGACAGCAAGGGTCTTGGCGGTCCAGCAGAGTCACTATGTACAGGTCCCCAAGGCTGGCTGAGCTGGGCCAAGTTATAGACCGAGAGGTCCTATAATAGCCCTGCTCCTTAGGCTCTGCTACCAACAAACCTCCAACAGACAAAGCAGGGAAATGCACATAGATCCAGTCCCCAACAGGTTGGCGAGCACAGGACCTTCCCAGTGTTAGCCTCTGCCGGCCTGGGGTGGAAGGCACCTTAGACCCCAGTTCTCCCTCGGCTCCACTCCAGCTAGCCAGGCAGCCCTAGAAGAGCGCCCACTTGCCTTCAGCTCAGCTTCCTCCCACGGAAACAGGACACACGGCCAAGCAGGGCAGCTGTGAGGGTGGGACCACAGCCATCTCTCTCAGAACCCAGTCCAGAGCAAGCACACGCTGCTGTGTCATGGGGCCCAGTTACTCACACACATGTTCACACATTCCATGCCACAGAAGGGTATAAAATTTGTTCAGAAATCTCATTATGCTACGTTTGAACATGAGTAAACCCTTGAGGGTCACAATGTACTCCCTACATAACTTCCTTTTTCTGATCCAGAGGCATCAACACTAAGGACTTCAGCACTTTGGACAAATTCCAACATGGACTTGGAAGAAATAAGGCAGGCAGGGAGGCATGGTCAGGCAGGGCTGCTCCATTCTGCCTCTCTGCTTGGCCAGAGGGCCCCTCTTCAGGTCAGCTATGGGCCCCCTCTTAGCCACCCCAAGAAGGGCTAGCTTTCGCATCTGACAGTGATGGAGTCTCAGAGCAATCCAAGGGCCAATACCAGACTACCTTTTAGCCAGAGCTGTGGATAGGCTGCTGGAAGCTTCTAACCCTAGAGCGGGATGGACAAGGGTACAGGTGGGGCCAGTGAAGGGAGCAAAGATGGTTCCTTCTAAGAAGCCATTATCAAATGTCAAGCTACCTACATATAACCTAGAGCTATTTTTCTAAATCTCTTTTAAAAATTTACCCCAAGTAAGAACTGACTCTAGTTGATTTCTGATTTTGAGGCTCAGGTATTCAAAAGTAGAAGGGCAGCTCAAAGGCAAGGTATCCTAACCATACCCAAGGGAAGTCCTAATGCCTGGCCCCCTGTCTAGCTGATAACAAGTTAGCCTCTGACAGGCTCCAGGGTACAGGAGATGGGCCCTGAAAGCCAAAGGCCCAGGCATACCCAGAGGCTGCTGCTTCCAAGGCCACTGCCTGCCCCTCTTCCAAGGCCACACAACTGGCCTGAGAGGGACAGAATGCAAACTGAGGATGACTGGCCCCAGACCTGGGCGCCTCCTGCTATTCAGTGCTGCACAGCCCTTGTGTCAGCTCAGTGACTTGGGGATGCCTGCCTCTAGGATGTGCAAGCACCTTCCTTCAATACCCATGAGAAAAACTTTACTTCCATTCTCCACATGAAGAAGCAGGCTCAGAGTCAAGTCCCTTAGCCACGGTGGCTAAGCAAGGTAGCAGTGAGGCTGGGACTGAAATTGCAGATCCCCGTGACTCCAAGGCCTGCTCTGCGCTCCCTGTCTAACCTCGAGCAGGGCCCTGAACTCCTTCTCTTGGGTCTGTCTCAGGGCTAGAAGCACCCATCAGCCTTCCCGTAGAAGGGCTCAGTGATGGCCAGGAGTGAGCACTGATGCCCTGTCCTCCCACAACAGGAGAGCCGGTTGCGTGGAAAGTGCGGGGCCACATGTTCTCCTCCCAGGGCTAGCAGGCCAGCCCTGCCTGGGTCACAGGGGGCAAGAGCAGAGGTGGGCAGTGCAGGCCTTGAGGCTACCATCAGCTGCTTCTGCCAGATCTGCCTTCCCCTACGAGCTAGCATAACAGCTGAAAGGGCCACTTTAACATTCTAAGGGCATGGCTATTTTAGGGCCCAATCGATATTTTCCTGTTGCAGACACTTTCTTTCTGAGGTGAGGAGGGCAAGAGTTCTGAAAGCACCATGCAGCCGGGCCTGTGCACAGCACAGCATGGCCAGTGCAGGGCCTCCTGGCACGCTGGGCTGGGACTGGGCAACGGTGAACCATGGCTCCACGTCGTGGACAGAAATCACTTTTTAAAAAAAGTACTTTTTAAAAATCATTTAAAAATGCACAACCACTGAAACTATATTTGAGCCTCGTTGAATGGTTTCCTCTGCAAACTCTCAGAGCAAATAACCATTGTTGATACTCAGGCCATGTCACTCCAGTGCCTGGCCCAGCACTCTGCTTCCCTACAGCTCCATGTGCACGTGTGTGCACCAACATGGGACAGCCGGGCAGCGGTACCAGGCAGCACCATGTCCCTTTCTGCCTCCCTTCCCTTTGCCTGTGGGGTGTGCCCAGACCAGGCGAGCTACTTCCAGCTCTGGCACTCACAGGGCCACGCACGGTTCCTGCTACCCAGTTCCTGCTAGCCAAGCTCAGCTCGAGCCTGCAGAGTCGGAGAGGTGCCGGCCACAGGCCGATGGACAGCAGCAAGACGCAGTCCTCTCTCATGAAAGCTGGCATGGTGCTAAACCTTCACAGGGGTCCCTGGCAGAAACTAATCAGGGATTGATATCCAGTGTGTTGTCTCAATATTTTCGAGAGAAAAAGGTTGGGAACAGGGCAGTTTTCCTTTCAAGCCCAAGTTAAGTAAGACGGGGAGGGACCCTGCTTTAGGACATGCGCAGGACTGAACCCACCCCCTGGGGCACAGGGAGGTGATGGAGCCACAGCAGCAGCACGCACTCACTTGATGTGCTCAGATCCGCAACCTCTCTCTCCACACCCTCCCCACAGGCCGAGCAGAATCCAGGAGCACTGCAAGTCTCCTCTCCTCTCAGACCTCCAAATCCCGGCCCAGGGGGGTCGGTGGGGCGCTGCCGCCCATCTTTCTTCAGCATTTCCCTAAACCTGCTCTCACACTCCTCTTGCTCACAACACCTTGGGCCCCATGAGATGGGCAAGGGGTGTCCCATGCCCTGGGGAAGGCAGGGCAAGGCCCCCTCCTCCGCAACCTGATGCGATCGGCAGCATGTGAGAGAGAGCCTGCTTGTCTGTGGCATTGTCAATGCCCAGGGCTCCACCCTAACGCCCTCTCAATCCACCAATTTGGCTCATTCCAGTAAATACTTTATCACCGCTTATCACTGTAAAGGCGAGGAGAACATGAAGAAATCAAGCTATGAGGTCAGCATGCGAGCCTCCTAATGTTAGCAAGAAATGTGGTTCAAGGGTCGCCACTTGCCCTACCCCATGTGGGACGGCCTCATACACGGTCCCTGTGGACTCCCACCAGCCCATCTGGACTCCCAGGTGTAACAGACTCAGCACCAGTCACAGTCTTCGCACGGCCAGCAGAGGACGTGCTGTAATAATGCAGGCCAATGCCAGTGCCACTGGGCTGACGGCACGGAGGCCACTCCAAGCAGCCTGCAGACCGACAGCCAGTCCAGAGTCTTCCCCTCAACATCCCCATTCTTGAGGTGGGAAGATGCAGGCTCACAGCTGTGAGGTACCTTAGCCTTCCACGCCCCTCCCCAGCCCCCAGGTGGGCTAGCTGGCAGGTGGCGACCCTGAGCATGTTTGAGAAGCACAGAGTCAGGCCATGAGGTTAATGAACAGCCGCAACATTGCCCGTGTCACCCCAGACCCAGCACCCACCCTCACCAAAACAAAGCGAATCATCACCCGAAGCGCCCTCCCCTGTGATTGGCGTGCCGCCCTGGGGCTGGCAGTAGGGAGAACAGGGACTGTACCGTCCGGCGTCGCCTGCTGGTGGGGTTTTTTACATTTGACGTAATCGTGGTCAATCGGAGTAGCTGTGTAAGGTGGGGATGTCAGACCTGGGCCAGAGGAGGAGGGGAGGGAGGCTCCGGGGCCCGGCAGTGTCCCAGCTGAAGAGTGGGAGTCCTCGTCCACCAGGCAGGCCTTCTCTCTGTGGGAAGATGGTTGGGGTGCAGGTCAGAATCCCCATATCCCGCCGGAACAGGACGTGTGCTGGTCTGACACCATGTCCTTCCTGAGCGCTGAACCCCATGCCATCTTCAAGGGCCTCCTCTGCCCTTCCTAGGGCCCACTGCTCCTACACACCTCAGGTGCCCTGCTCCTCTGGCTGGTGTCCCAAGGTGCTGAAGGAGCTGCCCCCATGGCATGCCCTTGGGCTGCAGCCCCCAAATGGGCACCACCCGCCCATCACAGGTCCCAGCGAGACTACAGGGTAGCTGACAAGCCCTTCCTCAGAAGCACCCACCCCACACCCTTCCACACCAAGTCAGCACCCTTCTATGTGATGCCTGAAGCCTGGCAGATTTAATTCCCAACAAGATGCAGACAGAGAAAACATCTGGATTTACTGCAAGCGCCCATGTGTACAAGAATATTTACTGTTGAACAGACAACTCAGAAACACCTGAAATGTTCCATTAAAATAGCTAGAGAAAACATGACACACCCATGCTATGGAATAATACATAGCCAGAGACTATTGGTAGCCACTAGAAAGAAAGGAGCGCGCGGGGTACTATCTCATGGATTGGGTCCCAGACTCCTTCTGAGGGGAAAGTAACTCTAGAATAACACCTTCAGTAGTTTGTTTTTATAAAATAAATGAAACTCTATAATTGTGTAAACGTAAGTGTGTGTAAATGTACAGCTAATTATTTGAGAAAATAAACTGTGAATAATGGTTAATTCTGAGGAGGAAATGGAATTTGTCACATTTTAGCCTGTTTATATTCATATATTGCCAAAATTTCTCATAACTAGAATTTTTGCATGTTTACTTGTGTAATATGATAATTTTTTAAAAAAAGAATTATGATCAATAAAAGAGAACATCATTGTACCTTGGGGGCTCTTTGTTACTAAAAAATGCAAATCTATAATTTCTAGGGCACACTATATCTTCCTGGGTGAACTACCAACCACCACACACACACACACCCATCTCTCCCATAAGACAGTGGGCCTCAAAGTCAGAGCCTGGGCACAGGTCTCTCTGGCACTTGGCTGAGCCCTGCACAGCGCCCAGCCAGGCAGGCAGGGGCCCAGAGATGGGGCAAGCTGAGCCGAAGCTCCGAGATAAGGATACAGGGGTAAAAGAAGTCTGGGCCACAATCAAGGGAAGGCCCAAGGGGCCTCTCCACCCAGTGAGGGGACCACACCAGGGCCCTGGCATCCTCATGCTCTCTGGGACCACAGGAAAAGCCTATGCCTCTGACTCCCTTTCCTGTTTCTTGGGAGAATAGGCGCAGACAGGCCCTCACAAGGCCCCCACTCTTGGTACAGACCGTGGAAAAAGAGCCAGAAGTCAGAGTCTGCAACATGAAAACTGCTTTCCTAGAGTGTTCTGCATAGGACAGAGCTGTGCCCCCATGAGGATGTGGAAGGAGCTGGCTTCTCCTTAGGCCTGTCCCTGAGGATGGGGTGGCACCAGACATGGCCCCAGTAGGAGGTGATCTGGGATTGCACATTCAGCCTCTTCTCAGATTCAACAGAAATACCTTAGTCTGCAACCAGGAGTCTCCAAATGAGTTCCAGAGACTCAGTGAACTCCGGTTTACTCAAAAGCAACCCCCTGAGTGCCACCTTGCCGTAAATAAGCCAGCAGGGCACACCTGGTATGAGCTGCTGGGTGAGGAGGTGCTACTCACTTCTCTGACGCTTTGGGCGTATTCTTCTCCTCGCCCCTGGCAAAGGGTCCTTCTGCAGCCTCCTTCATGAAGTTGACCAGGACCTCTGCACTGACCCCAGAGTCGGGCTTCCCCAGGAGCTTCAAGATGGAAGCGTGGAGCCGGAAGTACACCTAGGAGAATCACACTTGGGTGTGAGCAGCCTTTCCAGTTGCACATTGGAAACGGACCCCGACCACAGAGGCAGGCCACCACACACTGCCTTTTTTCACTCGCTTTTAAACCAGTCAACCTATAACTCATTCAAAGCAAGCTCTGACAATTAAAACGAACATGAACTCTCAGCACTGTAGCTTAAATGTTAGGCCAGTGATGCAGACAAGTAGCGGTACAATAATGAGAGTAACCGCCCTCAGCTCCGCTCCCTGGGCACCTCCTCCCGCCATAGCCCCTGCCACCGTGTGCCCCTCTCCTGGCGCCCATACAAGGTGAGCCTCCATACCTGTCTCCCACTGCACTGCAGACTCCCTGAGGTGCAGAACTGCTGATTTTTGTCTGTGGGCCTGCCCCTGGGCAAGCCGGCTACTGTAGGCCTAGAGGAGCTTGCCCAGTAGGTGTGGGGCGAGGGGTGGGAGGCACGCTGCTGCATCATTCGGGGCCTGTGCTTTTTTTCATTTCCTTAAGTCCTCACCACAATCCTCTACTTACAAACGTCTGAGGTAAGATACCCAAATCCCCACAGCCAGGAAAGCCCAGAGCCATGTTAAACTCAGGTCTGCCCTGCCTTCTACCGCTCCCAAGAAAATGCCATATCATACACAGGGACCTCTACAGGTCACCTGGCCTGACTTGCGCATCAGCGGGTGCAGTGTGGGCTCCTGCCTGTGGCACAGACTCCCACAGGTGGCACAAAGGGTGTTACGAGGGCTGGGAACCCCTGAGGCTGCAGGTCCTGATTAACCAGCCTCCCCTCACCCAGAGGTGGTTCTCAAGACCATGGACTTTGGACACTGCCAAGGACCGTTCGGGCGAGATTGCCAGGGGGCATGGCCCAGGCAGCGTTCTCAACAGGGCATCCTGGACAGAGGGCCCACAGCCAGAACCCCTCCACCACTAGCCCACCTGTGGCCCCAAGTAATCAGCCCCAGCAACTCCATTTTTAGGCACAGAAAACCTCTGGGGCACCCACACACGCCCAGGTGGCCCTGCTGGAGGAGCACCAAGTATTCAATTGGTAAAGTTTAACCAATGTCAGGTTCAATATTTTGAATCCAGGTTCAACAGCAGGGGGGAGTTTTACCAGGAGAGTGTTAAAGTCTTAAGAGAAATGTCATTTTTAAAGTAAAATATCCACATGTTGCAGCCAAGTACCCGTTCTCCTGGAGCCGCATGGTGCGCTGGGCCTTACTTCCTCACCTGGAGGCCCCTGGACCCCAGAGCGCACCATCCTGCCTGCTCATTGGTCCAATCAGGCAGCAGCAGAAGCCAAAAGTCAAAAAAAAACTCCATGGAGGAAAAACAGAGTCATCGTTTTCCTGAGGGCTGGGCTACCTCCCCTGCTCGGGTTTGGTGCTGCCCAGAGGTGCTGCACGACGGCCCTGGGCACAGGGGAGCCGGCCCCAACTGCTGCTGACTGATTAGGACAAGTCACACTAGGCCTCTGGGCTTCAGCCTTCTTAGCCCGAGTGGAAAGCACGGAAGAGCCATGGTAGGCAGGACATGGGGCTTGGGGCTGAGGACGACAGCAACGAGGAAGCTGAAGACGCGCGCAGTACGCAAGTGAGCTACCACACTTTACCGTGAACCCTATGAATACGGTCCCTGAAAAGCTGCTGTCAACCACTCAGCATGAATCATTTTTCAAAGGCAAATTTTTAAAAATGAGACTTTTTTGCTTGCTCACACAAGCAAATACTGGAAAGAGAATACTAATGTGGTTGAAGGAAAACAGACATGCTAACTGATCAGTATAATCTTTCAGGGACACAAGACACTGTGGATGCACTGTTAAATGACCTTTGAAATACCCCCATAAGTGTTCCCCAATATGCATGTAAGGCCAGGCCCTGCCTGCACCCTGTAGGGGAAGAAGTGGGAGAGAAGTATACCCTGCACTGGGCCCCACACTGACAGGGCGGAGCCTGCTTGGGGTTCACTCTCCCTCTCTCTCTGCCCCCCACCCTGCCCATGCACTCTCAATCTCTTGCACTAGCTCTCTCTCAAAATAAATAAAATTAAAAAACAATGCCAGTTGCGATATGGTATGAAAATGTTACTATGTATCTATATGTTAATAGGGGGAAATCTAGAAAGATAAATACATGGCCAGACTGTTAATAGAGATTATTGGGTTAGGAGGATAAGATCACTGGGGACTTCAGCTTTTTATTTCAAACACTTCTGAAGAGGAACCTGGGTGGCTCAGTTGGTTAAGTGTCCAACTTCGGCGCAGGTCATGATCTCACAGTTTGTGAGTTCGAGCCTTGCATTGGGCTCTGTGCTTATAGCTCAGAGTCTGCAGCCTGCTTCCAATTCTGTGTCTCCCCCTCTCTGTGCCCCTCCCCTGCTTATACTCTGTCTCTGCCTCAAAAATAAAAACAAAAAACAAACATTAAAAAAATTTTTTTTAATAAATAAAAAATAAACACTTCTGAATGTTTGACGGGCACCTGACTGGCTTAGTCAGTTGAGTGTCTGACTTCGGCTCAGGTCATGATGTCATGATCATGGTTTGTGGGTTTGAGCCCCATGTTGGGCTTTATACTGACAGCGTGGAACCTGCTTTGGATTTTCTATCTCCTTCTCCCTCTGTCCCTCCCCAGCTTGTACTCTCTCTCTCAAAAAATAAACACTAAAAAATTTTTTTTTCAATTTATACACTTCTGTTTCTTATACATATTTTAATCATAAGTGTTAATTTTGCAATCAGAAAAAAATTGTATAAAGGAAAACAAGGCATAATAAGCAAGCAGATTCTATCCTAAGCTCCAAGAAGCTTGCTGGGCACATGAGACTGACAGGCGCTGGGCACGCAGCCTCAGAAAGGGCAGAGCTAAAGTGCTCAGAGGCAGTGAGTCCTGGCCCAGGCCAAGCATAGCGGGCCCCCACCCACGTGCTCAGTTTCCTCCCTACAAAATGCCCTGGCTGCGGCCTCTCAGCCTGCCTCTCAGGGCTGCCCTGAGCGTCGGGGAGAGTGTGCTATTAAGTGCCCCAGAAATTAGAAAAGCAAATCTCAGCTGTAAACAACTGCTCTTGTCTTGAGGAGCAACGCTAGACCCAAATCTGGGGTCAAGAAAGTAGGCGACTCCCCTGGCCCTGTCCTACCAAGCTGGGTGCTCTGGACACACCCTGTGGCCCCGCCAGGGACAAGGGCACCTGGCCTCCTCCTGCCACCCTGCAGTGTGGGTGCCCTGGGCACAGGGAGATGCTGTGCTGCACTGATGTCATCATGGAGTCAGGTTCTTAGAACCTGCATGTGCGAAGGAGGAAAGAGGATTTTCTTCTGGGAGATATGAGTAAAATGCTCCTCTCCCAGAAAGGATAGTAAGCACCCCTTAAAACAGAGAGGAAAGGCTGCTTTAATTTAATTGCACACAAAACTGCTGAACACGCAGAAGTTTCCAATGGGTTGCATGGGAGTCACTGGGACCTCATGCCCCATCCCCAGGGAGACAGAGAGACTGGCCCACCCCCACCCTGCTTCCCTGCCCTGGGCTGGCACAGTGTCACCTCCAGGGCCTCCATGGCCAACTCAGGTGGGTTGTGGTAGTGGATCTTCTTGGGGTAGCGGGCGGCCTCTTCGTGCAGGTAGTGGCCAGCCTGTCTGTAGTGCAGCAGATACACCGCAGGAGGCTGCTGCTGCTTCTCGGCGACCTTGCCCAGCATGTAGTGGATGAGCCACTCTTCCTCGTCACCGTCGCCCTCGCAGCGGGCCGCCGACGTGAAACAGTGCCTGGCTGTCTCCAGCATGCTGTCACGCCGGCCCTCCATCTGGAATGAGACCACGGGACCGGGCTGGGCTTAGCCCATGGTCTGAACCTGCACCGGATCATGCCTTATCCCATAGGAAGCCCCGCCGCCTTCCTCGCAAATTTATCATCCTCTCAACGACCCTGAGACGCAGAAGTGTTATCACCATTTCATAGCTCAGCACAGAGTGTGGAGAGGCCTAGGGACTGCCCTCCCCCGCAAAGTACACATCAAGTAAGGCACAGAGCTGGATTGAAACCAGGTCACCTCATGTCAATTCCAGTGTCCTTTCTTTTACTACCCCTCCCACCCCACAGGACATAGTTTAGGAGTTTACTGGCCCCCTTCTAAAGATCCCAACTCCAAGCCTCACTGTGGCTGCAGTGAGGTCCTGTGCCTGGGAAGGGGAGACAGTGTGAGGCTAGGGCTGCTGGAGAGCCAGGCCAACAGCAGCTGAGATGCTAAGAGCCAGTGCCAGGGTTCTGATGAGTGCCCACTTCACGTGGTGTGCACTTCTGCTCTTGCTGTTCACTGGGGTGGTCAAGCAGAGCTAGACAGGGTGTGCACCCCCAGCATTCAGCAACACAGCACTAGACAGGATGTACACCCCTGGGGTGCCACGAGACTTCCCACCCTGTCCTCTGCACCCTTCCAGAAGGACCTTACAAAATGGCAGATTCCTGAGCCCCACCCAAGACCCACTGCCTTTGAGCTGTGCCTCCAGTCACCCTCTCACACACTGAAAGGTGGAAATAACTAGGACAGAAGATCAACCTCTAAGATGCTTTCCAACTTTTTCCAGTCCTGTATGAGGGCTATGGGCCAGCACCTATGTGTTATCAACGTGGGAGGTCAGCCATCAGGGATACGCACCCCTCCACACGAGGGCCCCCGGGCTAGGGGCTGGAACAAACACTGACTGTGGGGGGGCCCAGGGGCGCAGCTCTCCGGGCCCTCATCTCCATGCCCCTAGTTCAGAGGCAGGACAGCTGCGACCGCTTCTAGTCTCATCTCAGGGGCCAGAGGAAGGGAGGGGCTGCAGGCGCCAAGCTCTGGCAAGGGTGCTGCCTGCAGCCTGAGAACAGTACCATGTCCCACTGCAGCAATAGCCCTGGGGCCAACACAAAGCAGTCGGGTGCTACCCCACACTCTGCCAAACACTTCTTGGGAAAGAAAATTTATCACCTAAGGACACGTGGGTGGCTCATTTGTTTATGTGTCCAACTTTTGGTTTTGGCTCAGGTCATGATCTCATGGTTCATGAGTTTGAGCCTCACATCAGGCTTTATGCTGACACTGTGGAGCCTGCTTGGGATTCTCTTTCTCCTCCTTTCTCTATCTGCCCTTTCCCTGCTTGCTCTCTCTCTCAAAATAAATAAATAAACTTAAAAAAAAAAAAAAAGGAAGTTACCACCTAAGAATCATGAGACCATCAGTGGCGGGACAACTGAGTGGCTCAGTCAGTTGAGCATCTGACTCTTGATTTCAGCTCAGGCCGTGATCCCGGGGTCATAAGATCAAGCCCCACATCGGACTCCACAATGAGCATGGAGTCTGCTTAAGATGCTCGCTCTCTCTCTCTCTCTCTCTCTCTCTCTCACTCTCTCTCTCTCTCTCTCTCTCTCTCTCTCTGCCCCTCTCCCCTACTCGCACTCTCTAAGGTAAAAATAAATTAATAAGAGGAAAAAGAAAAGAGACTGTGAGTGAGATACAACAGAAGGAACCACAGTGCAGGACCAGAACACAGCACAAGCCAAGTGGCTCCGTCATACCCTCCACAGTGAGATTTCATAGCAGATCTCTGTATAAGGCAAACACTTCAGTGGAGCCTTGTTCTGACTGCTCTGTAGCTATGTGGCCTTAACCAAGTCCCTAGCCCCTGCCCACCCAGCCCTGCCACTGAGGGTCATCCAGCCACCTACTGAGACAGAAAGGGCAACTGTGAAGAGCCCCAGCTGGACTGGCACCTAGCACCACACAGATACCCACCAAGAGGTCCAGATCCTCCTTGCCCCACATGGAGCACATGCTGCCAGAACTCCTGTCCTCTGAAGGTGTGCCAGTCAGAACACTTCAGACAGAACAGGAGGGACGGCCACGGAGGGCCCACCGCGTTCCAGAGCTCTGCCAGACACCCTCACAGCTCCTCTGCATCCAGGAGCGAGACGTGCACTCTGTGCTGTGCCTCTGCATTCGCCCTGTGGCCAGGGTCCCTGGCCCGGGGCCAGCTCAGAAGAGAGACTAAGGAGATGTCAGTGCTCACAACACTGCCATACACGAGGAGTAGTCAGTCCACCTACAACCAGAACCACAGCAGGGGCATCAAGCTCCTCCTTCGGGACACAGTTAGAAAGCACTGGCTCCAAAGCCTCTGCCATTGCCTGAGAATGGACAACAAGGGAAACCACTGGTTTTTCTAAAACAGACACCTTTGGCAACTTTTTAGGCAGAAGCTAAAGTGCACAGCACCTTAAATAGCTGGTAACATTTGCCCGACACCTCATCTGATCAGACACAATAAACCCAAACAGCTCTGGCAACCAAGGGCCGGTCCCCATGACATACTACATAGTAGGAAACTATCTTGGCAGAGATGGAGAAAAACGAGGAGGCACAAGGCAGCGCTGCGAGGCAACAATGCAAAACCTCCTTCCTCCCTGCCTGCTGGGACGCCTGCATACCTGGTGGATCTCCGTCCCTCTCCCGCCACCACCTTACACTCTGGGAAGAAGGCCTGGGAGCCCTGTTTCAGGCCCCGAGCTACCTGGGCCAACAGCTTCCACTGGCTCCGAATGGAGTTCAGCCACAGAGGCCATGAGCCATGCAGGAGAAAGAACAGGCAAGGGGAAGAGGTGTGCAGGGAGTCAACCTGGGTCTCCTGTCGCCCATTCTCTGCCTTTCCTGCCCTTTCCTGGGGGAGCCACGAATTCCTTCCTTTAGGGGAGGTTGACAAATGAACTCCGCAAGTGCCAGTGGCAGAAAAGGAACTCTGACTTCTCCTCATATTTACTTCCTGGAAAACCTCTATCCTGCTAAATCCACTGGGCATCACTGGTGGAGGATTAGAGAAAGGACCCCAAAGTCTGTGCTCCACCCACGCCAGTGAGTCCTGGTGGAGGATAACAGTCAGTGCTCCTGATGCTGCCAAGACCCATTTCCCAGCCTGCTCAGCCATGGGGCCACTGCACTAATAACAGAAGGGAGCGAGGGGTCCCTGCACAGGGTGGTCACCATGTAACAGGGCTGCACGGCAGGGATAGAGCTCAACAACATGGTGCTGAATGAAAAGGAAGTTCAATGCCATACACAGCATGACAGCATTTAGGCTAGAAGAAAAGAACAGGTAAATCATGGCATTCTTTCTAGGAGTACACATATACATAAGAAACTGTATTTTTTTTTAAGTCTACAAAGATACAAGACTCACTAGGTTGCTATGAAGCAGGAGTGAAGACTCAAAGGCGGGGGGGGGGGGGGCGGCGCAAAAAGGTTTTAGCTTTGTCCTTACTGTTGCAATTATTTTAAAGAAGGTGTTTCTTTGTATAATTGAAGAGTGGTTTCCATAAATGTTAAACAAGGATCATGCTGCTCTTCTCTCGCCCATTTGCTTCCAGGGTTTGGTCCAGTCACAGAACCCGACACCTACCTGTCTCTGGTCAGCTTGTTAGCAGGGTCTTCCACTGCCCTTCCCTCCACCTGTGTCCTCTGCCACTGATGCCAGGACTGTCCCCTGGATGCTGTATGTAAACCACCTAGGGACTCTGTTAAAGTGCAGCTTTTGACTGTGAGTCCCTGATGCAGCCTTTTAAAAAGCTCCCCACCCCCTCCCACCCCCTGAAAGAGGTGCTGATGCCCAGTCAGGTGTGGGAGCTACTGTCCTTGCTGACCTACAGAGCATAGGTCAGAGAAAGAGAGGGAAAATGCCTTAGGGCCGAGGTGCCCAGAGTCTGGAACCCTGAGACAACCATCCTGGGCTTAGGGGGCAGTGACACCCAGAGCTCAGGGGAAGAAGGTAAGGTCACTGGCATTCCTCAATAACAGCCCCAGGTAGAGCTTCCAGCTCGCCCTCGTCAAGCGTGGTGCCACGCAGAGACTGGGAAGTGTGTGGAAACAGAAGCGTAGCCTTTTAAGGCTTTCTCAAAGTGCATGGCACAGCACACGGACGACCCCGATGGCCGGCAGGACTTCGTGCGGGAAACCGAGCCCCCCAGCTGTCGACACAGGGCAGCGAGAGTCCTCACCGCCGGGGATGGTGCATATGAAGCCTGTGCTCTCAGAGCACATCCACCCAGCATCTTCACTGAGGTCCTTCCTGCCCAGCTCACTTCATTAATGTTGTAGTCTGTCTCTTGCTGGTTTTTCCATCGAGTCTGATGGTATAATGCACATCTATTACAAAGCTAAACTGCAAATTTTGCAGAAGATGTGGGATTTCACGAAGCTGATATAAGTAAGGCGGGCAAAGCCTTTGCACACGAACACCAGGCACAGTTAACATGGCTGACAACCACCCAAAGGGAGAACTGCTGGTCAGGGAAGAGACCACAGCACATGCTTCTGAGGCACAAAGACGGCAGAGAATCCTGGGAGAGGGAAATAGCTCTCGAATATCTCTGCAAAAGTAGCTGTCAAAATTTATGCTGCCAACATGAAGGGGGATCATAGCATGCTGTCATAAACTATTAGAAAATTAAGCTCCCCCAAAACCAACTAAACTCAATCATTCTTGTTTCGTTTGAAGAATTAACACATTTTTGTGATCACCAAAGCCCTAGTAATATAAGATTTAGGAGTTATTTTCATTATTATTTAATTACTAAGATAAAGTCCCAATCACACCTTTACTAGAGTAACTGAGCCCCATCATGAGTGGACTCACATTGTGACCCTTTGCTAGTGCTGACTGCCCTCAAACAGCAGCCCCTCCCCCTCTTGTCTGTGCTGCTGGGTAGGGATGTCATCCACGCACAAAAGGAGCCACCATAAGAGGGTGACATTTATGTTATTATTACATTCTCATTTATGCTTTTCTTTCTTTTTTTTTTTTTAACTTATTTGAGACAGAAAGGTGGAGAGAGAGAATGAGCAGGGGAGGGGCAGAGAGAGAGGCGGACAGAGGATCTGAAGCAGACAGCAGACAGCCCAGTGTGGGGTTCGAACTCACAAACTGTGAGATATGACCCGAGCTGAAGTCGGATGTTTAACAGACTGAGCCACCCAGGTGCCCCTCATGTATGCTCTTCCATACCAATTGAATTTTTAACACCAAGGACACCTCACTTTCATATAAAATCAGTAAAAGCAGCACAAGACTAGGACTTCCCCTATTTAGCACAATGGCAGAGGCCAGGATCACCATGAGGCCAAGGATTCTGGGAGCCTGTGACTTGCCTCTGAAGGGTAGCAGGTGTCAGGATGGGGGGCTGGGTATGACAACAGAGGCCCACCCTTGAGGACACAGGGGCTATCAGAAGACAGCAGCGGCACAGCTACAGCTGAGAGCCTCACTGACCAGTCTTTCATTGGGTTCCCTCAACAACCCGATGGCAGCATGAAGAAGGCCATTATCTCATTTGGGTTTTGACCACATTCGATCACTATAAGAAACAGGCCCCTTCAGCACTCTGCTCTCCTCAGAAACCCTTCTGGATTGTGTCATTTTACTGTCACTTAAAAATGCCATATGACTCCTTCACTTCCAAATGAAGAAACCAAGGGTGCCCTGCTCAACACAGCCTCCAGGCCAGACACCCAGCAACCTACACTACGGGAGCCCCTACCAAGATGGACTTCAAAATTCCCAACACAGCGTCAAAGATTTTACAAGGACTCAAGTAGTTCCTTTGAAGGGAACAGGGAAGGGGCGCCTGGGTGGCTCAGTCAGTTAAGGTCTGGCTCTTGATCTCAGCTCAGGTCTTGATCTCAGATCTGTGAGTTCAAGCCCCACATGGGGCTCCACACTGGGCATGAAGCCTGCTTAAAAAATAAATAAATAAAATAAAGTAAAATAAAACATGAAGGGAACAGGGAAGAGATAGCTACTTCTGGTGGCCAACACCTCTTCCCTGCTGGAAAAACTGATGGCTGACCAGCCAGATCATAAGACTCTGGCCTTGAATTCACCAATACCAGACTGGGTGTCTAAAGACCAGGGACTAAGCTATCACTGACCATAGTACAGCTTCAGTCTCACGAAAAGAATCATCTGTGAGCTCCCAGCATGGTTGTGAAGACAAGTGCAAAAAACAGACAGGATAGGATTTTGCCACCTGAGGGTACCTGGGTCAGACAGCAGCCGCCCCCACCCCCTCCGCAGAACCCCCCCTCACCTGCTGCACGAGCTCAGGGGGCAGCTCAGCTCTCCACTGCTTCAGCTGCCGTGAGGCGAATGAGTGCAAGGCATAGGACATGGTGCCATACTCGATCCACAGGGACAGGTTGGAGCTGTCGATCTCCAGAGCCCGCCGGAAGCAGTTCAGGACAGGCGTGGCGTGCTTCCAGATGGGCCCATCACTCTTCAGCTCATTGGAGTTCAGCTTGTCCTGAATGCGACTGGCCCGGGCCAGGGCCATGCCCGCCCAGGAATCAAACCTGAGGTCATGACAGAAATGCCACTAAACACACCGCTGCCCTCACAGCACTGCAGACATGGTGGCCTGGGAAAGGCACTCCCCAGGGGAGTGATCCTAGGCCGTGGCCCAGAGCCCAGCTCCAATACTCACGGACTCCATGTTTCTGAGCTATGAAATATGACTGAGAAAACCCATGTCAAGAGTCGAGTGCTGGGACACCATAGGACATGTAGTGTAGGTCATTCAGCATCTCACAGGTACTCAGTAGGTACTCTAAGAGAGTGGAATCCCCAGGGACTTGAGCCCAAATTATGCTCACCAGCATGGTGAGCTCTTGGCCTCTGCTCCCCTTTGCTTCCCTACTTGGAAGAGTTACCCAAAGAATGTCTCTGATGGAAAGGAAAAGGGGTGCTTTACAAGGCATGGCCCATCCAAGGTGATAGGGAGGCTCCCATCCAGCTGCCACCTCTCCTAATCCTGCACCGGTAGCACCTGCCATCAACACATTCACTGACCAAAAGCACGGGGCAGCCAAGACCCTGAAAACACTGCCATGTAGCTTCTACATGGTTCTCCTCTGGGACCTTGACCAGATCCCACCCTGCCCAGCTCAGTTCCCAGAAGCAATATGAAGAGCAAGGGGACCACAGGATGGCTGAGACCCTACCGCTCTGAGATCGCCTAAAAGAAAGCGGTGAGGGAAATGCAGAAGGCTCTCTGTGATGATGATGAGGGCCAAGACGATTTCTGGGCACTTGGGAGAGTGGAATTTCCTGAGTGCAAGTACAGATGACAGAATAGGCAGCAATCACATGACAGATGCTACCCTCAACATCCTGACAATTCTTGACCCACTGCTATCCTAACTTTAAAACTGGCCAACTAGCTCCCTGGACTATCTCTGACAGTCCTCCATGTGTGGTAAGGGCCGAGTGGACTTGTGAAGCTCACACGTGCTTCTGCCATACTCCAGGCGCCTGAGGATAAGAAAGTACGAGCAAAGGAGCAGTAAGGAGGCCTGAAGGCTTAAGCGGTGACAGGGGACAGCAAAACTGAAGGTGTCAGCCACTGTGTAGAGGCCCTGAGTGTACCCTTTCCTCCTCAGGGCCTGGGATCCAGGGCTCTGCTCAGGTCACCCTTGGCGGGGGAAGCAGAGAGGTGAGTGTCAAACTCCCCTCCAGATGGTGGGAACCCTGTCAGGGACTTTCTACCAGGGCCAGCTCTTAATTCCTTCCAGAGTGCCTT
Source organism: Suricata suricatta (assembly GCF_006229205.1). NCBI lineage: Eukaryota > Metazoa > Chordata > Mammalia > Carnivora > Herpestidae > Suricata > Suricata suricatta. The sequence goes on from NC_043713.1 coordinate 71,475,918, forward strand.
TGTCAACCCTCTTTGCCCTTGCGTTGAGGGTACACACATCACGGTGTGTGCCCATATACCTGCATGAGTATCAAAATGGGAACCACTATCGTCACAAATAGAAGTAACCAAGAACACAGACACATCATCACAAAAACTCAAAATGCTCCTCTGTGCGTCACCAAAAGCCAAGTCCTGACATGGGTTATTGATTCTCGCAGAGCAGTGCACAACCCACACTCGGGGAGTGCTGACCCACAGGGACACTGGGGAGCCCAAGGGCCAGCAACCCCATGAACCCAGGAGGAAGGAGCATCCAGAGCCTGTGCACTGGGCTCATACTCATGCAGGGTAAGCCTGCTCCCAACGCTGGTCTCAGAGTTGTTTCTTTGGCAGAGGAATGAGCTGTATTCGGACCTATTCCCATCTTGCCCCCAGCAAATGCCACTCTATGAAATGCCTGGCCAAGGTGGCCCAATCCCAGCTGAGCAAGAGCAGATAGAATGAACACGGGTTGACAAAAGCTGTTGCTAGCATTCTCACAGACTCTGTTTTCCCACAGACCACCAACAAACACTGTTGCCAGAACACTCCACCAACACCCAGCTGTCTGTCACGGGCCTCCCCTGTACCTAGCAGGCTCTGAAGATTTAAAGAAAAGGCCAGTACCCAAACTTCCATCTTAGCGCAGAAGATGGAACTGAGTGTGAGGGCCAGAATGAAGGAGGGTCAGGACTAGGCCACCAAGTTCCTCCTGGCTCTGGGGCCAGTCCTCACAGGCCACCCCACCTCTATGGCAGGCCTCTCAGCAGGCCAAGCCTGACAGATGGACACTCTCTGATCTGGTGCATGTATGAGTTGGGAGGAGGCTCAAAGGAGCTGTCATGAACCTCATCTCGTAACCCAAAGGGCTGCTGGATAAGAGGTGTCATGCCAGGTTCCCACCTCCCCATGGACGGGTTGGTCTTATCACCCTCACTTTTCAGACATGGAGGCAGTGGTGCCAAGAAGGTGACTCCTCACAGTCTAGAGCAGGAGCACTCAGCCAGCCTGAGCGTGGCTCTCCTCTACCAAACTGGTCCACAGTGACCCCAGTGAGGAAGGACATCCAGGGCCACCTATAACATGACTCCCTGCCTGGAGGAAAACACACGCTGAGCAGCAGGGGGTCTGAGGGAATCTTTCCCACAAGCCACAGAAGTTGTATAAACTGCTTTCTCTACCCAGATCCCAGCCCCTCTCCCCAGGCCAGGTGGGTCCTGACAAGATGGCCTCTGTGGTTTCCCCTGAGATGGGCAGTGTCTGTGGCCTGGTCCATGAGTACTTTACCTACAGATACTACTCTGGATCCTTCAGACACAAGGCTTACCTCAACCCAAGGCTTACCTCCTAGGTGTGGAGGCCTTGAGAAAATGTTCCCTTTCAATCAAATGAATCAAACTTTATAAGCTTCGCTGAGCCCTTTCAGGATGAACACGCCAACCATGACAGTTTAAGAGAAAGCCACCAGGGCTCAGTGGGAAGCAAGTACGAGCCTCACGTACAATAGGCTCTCCTACTTGTGCTGTCATGACAAGTGCTACTGCCAACGCTGTACTGCATCAGAGTGAGGAAAGAGAACTCCTAGCTTGACTACGTCTAGTACTTTCCCCTTACCACCGAACAAGGAAGCAACCATTAACCAAAAATACACAGACCACTGCCCAGGGCCAGGAACCAGGAAAGGGGGCAGCACACAACGAGCAAGATGGAGCCAGATGGCACCCCCTTGCCCTGCTGGCCTGGGTCCAGATGGACACCTCAGACCTCCTCTGATGCCAGTGCTCATCCCAGGCATCTCATGGAAGGAAGCCTTCTCTACTGCTCTTCTTTCTATGAAGAAACTGCTTCTTTCCTGTCCTAATAGCTGCAGAGTGCTAACCATACTTTCTCATTCCTTTTCCCCCTGGTCTCTTTGCTATGGCAGGGAAACCCCCAAACTGGCCCAGGAAAGAGTTTGCTGAGCTGGGGTCACCCCAGCCCTCCCTGCATGGCCCTGTACCCAGGTCACCGACCTGTTGGGGCAGATGCAGATGTCATGCATGTAGAACTTGATGGCCTTAGACTGCTCCTTGTTTTTGAAATGGTAATCAGCCAGGAGGTAGTAGAGCTCATTCACCACCGGAGGGGAGGGGTCGGCCCCTTCTGGGAGGCAGGGCACCTGGCAGGGGAGGGAGCAAGGATGAGGGGAGATGGAGTCAGGGTCTCAGATGTGACCAGTAATGCTGCAAACCCAGGCCCATTCACATTAGCACAGGACAGGCACTAGGCTTCTCATGGCCTTGACTTCTGGTACAGAGCGAGGAAAGAAGCCAAGGTGCAGAAGCAGCAGTGCCGGACGGGAAAATGATGGGACACAGCACCACCACGCTCAGTTCCTACCTCGGCTGAGGTCCCCTCGATGTAGGCAGAGACTTTGTCCAGGCTCAGGGCTGGCCTTTCTGTACGGGGCACGATGGTGGCGATTCTCTTCAGAAGGTTGGCCAAGTCGGCAGACACAGTGCTGGTCTTGTAGCTGTCAAATTCAGGAAGGGTCTTGGGCTTAAAATACTCAAACATAAACAGGGCATCCTCCCATATAAGGTCCACCTTGAGAAAAGACAGAAAGCAGACCATAGTGCAGTTAGAGGCTAGAAAAAGTCCTGTATACTTTTAAAAATCTGCATACCCACTGTAATTCCCAAACCCAAATGTCTGAAGAGCAGGAAAATGAACTGGCTTAAGCCCGGCCTTTACAAAGACAAATGTTAGAACCCAGGGTCCCACTCGGTGAGCCCACGTCTGAGCCAGAGGGGAGGTTCAATCACGAGTGGGCGCTGTGGCCAGGCCGCTGACCCTCACCTCGAGCCTGCTTGCTCTGGGCCACTGCTTGCTCTGGGCCAGGGTGGGTCCGCCTTCTGCATGGGGCCACAGTGGGGGTCCTGCCCAAGGAGCTTACATTCAGGGGATGAAACTGGTAATAAATGACGGTACTGACAAGCCATGAGTGCTTGAAAACCAAACAACAAAAACAAACAAAAACCTCTAAGGAATTATTCATGTTATCCAAACTGGAAAATGAAATTCTTTGAAAATTGTCACGCTGCATTTTTGAATGATTGGTCAACACTTATGAAGCTAGTTTTTGTAAGGAAAACCCTTTTCCTATGATCAGACTACATGTGACCATGCTCTCATTCTCTTGGTGCAGCTCACTGCGAGAGCGGCGTGTCTGATGTCCTCCAGGAGCGCTCATGCCACCACTTCGCTGAGCCCCACTGCCCCGGGCAGGGGCGGGTGCAGGGGGCCTGGGCCGCACCCTCACCTGCTGGGCCGAGTGCTCCTCCAGGTACCTGGCCTTGCTCTTCTTGCTAGGGAAGCTGTACAGGCAGTAGAAGCACTGCTCCAAGGCGGTCTCCAGCTCTTCCTTGTAGGGGTGTGTGTCTTCAGAGGCGGATGCAGCAAGCTCCTTCTGGAGGACTCGTACCTGTGGTAGGCAGGAAGTGACGCCTGAGGAGAAGGTCCATAGCTTCCTGGGCACAGTGGGACCCCAGGGAGACCCCCACCCTATCAACTCTGTTAATGTGAGGAGGCCGTGTCTCTTGAGCCTGCTTCCCAAAAGGGCCTGTTACCCCCACAGCAGCCATTCTGGGCGCAGCTCTGACAGTGACGCGAGGGCTTGTTTGCCAAACTGCCTCCCTTCCAGCACGCCCAGTCAATACCTACCAGCTGCTGGAAGGAGACATTACATGCCTGCTGGTAAGTTCTCTACTCACTTATTTGGCCATTTATTTGCTCCCCAAATATTTACCGAGCACCTCCTTATGTTAGGCACAATGTGACATGGTCCCTGCATTTAAGAAGCTCAGACTGAGGGGCAGTAAATGAAACCGGTGGTTATAATGCAAATGGTAAACCCCATTAGGACTGAGGCAGTCTCTGAGACAAAACACCAATAAGGATTCTGAGGAGGTAAACAACAGTCAACAAGTGACGTATCTATGAAGATTAGATTCAGTGGCTATTGTTATGCCCAACTGTTACCAGATACACATTCTTTTCAAGCACCCATGAGCTTTTTTCCAAAACTGGACAAAAAGCACATCTCAATGAATACTAAAGACAAGATATAATTATACACCACATCCTCAGAACATAAGTCAGTAAAATGAGAAATCAGTATATAAAAGTAGCAAAGACCACAGGTCAAAACATGGCATGCAGCTAAAACTGCACTTGGGGAAAAGTTATAACCTTCAGCACTTGTACTAAAAAGAGTGAACACTGTTACTGAGTGGCCATCTAAGCACAGTGTAGTTTCAAGCTGATAGGCACAAGGCTCTTCCCATAGGCTTCACACATAAACTTATAATACTTATATCTTAATAAAAGGCAGAAGTTACCTGAAAGGCACTTTATACACCATGTCATTTCAAACAATTCAGGAACTGTCTTCTCACATAAGCTTTTATATGTAAGTTTGTAAACACATCTTAATGCTAGGAAGATGTTACTGAATGACCTTATACAAGATATTAAGCACTTGGCCCTTCCCAATGCTTCTGCACTTAATTTAGAAACATTAATACCTGAATGACAGCAAGATGTGAAAAAAGAAAAAGAGTGAACCCTGAAATAAGCTTTCACCACAATAAGTTTGAAAAAGCACAAAGTAAATCCAAAGAAATGATAAAGATGTATGTTTATTTCCATATTTTTATTTAAGCATCAGTAAACACTATATAGTTGTTCACACTGATACAAATAAATCTGGTTCATTCATTTGCACTGCTCTAAGCAGTTAAACTAATTAAAATGAATGAACGAACCAGATTTGTTTGTATCAATGTGAATATAGCTCAGAGAATTGAAATGAGTAAGATCTTATTGTATGGGGATATCAAAATTCCAAATGTTTTAGTATGAAAAACTCCGAACATATATTAAACTAGAAATGATAGAACAGTGAGCCCATGTACTGAGCACTGATTAATAATTACTAAATCAGTGCACAGCCAGGCCCTCACCCAACTGTCCCCAATCCACCCCACATTATCTGGAAGCAAATCTTGGACATTATATAACTTCATCTGTAAATATTTGTTACCATAATTTTTTTTTACCTTTTCTATGATGGTTTTAAGGGTGTTTATCCTTTTTTGTATGTGTATTATAAATAGCATTATGGCTAACATCCACCAACATGTTGTTCTTTATATGCATGTGAAAGTTTCTTTTTCTTTAGTGTGGATTCCTATGAAAGGAATTGCCAGGACACAGGGTTTGCAACTTTGAAAACTGTATTTTCAAATTGTTCACCAAAATAGTTGAACTAATTGTATACTTTTGGTGGCAGGATGGAGATCCCTATACATCCCATCAGCCCTAGGCACTACACACAAACATGATGCCTGTCCGAGAGGACGAAATGTATTCCATTGCTTTTAATTCCTTTTTAATAAAGAATTTATGGTTGTTAGTGAGGCTGAGTATCTTTTCATGTTTATTGGCCCTTTAGGCTTCCTCTCTAGTGATTTGTTCATATAATTTGCTCATTTTTCTCTTGGGCTTTTTCTTTTTTCTATGGATCTGTGGAGTTCTTACAATACTCTGAGTTCCAGGGACGCCTGGGTGGCTCAGTCTGTTAAGCGTCCGACTTTGGCTCAGGTCATGATCTCGCAATTTGTGAGTTTGAGCCCCGCATCAGGCTCTGTGCTGACAGCTCAGAGTCTGGAGCCTGCTTCGGATTCTGTGTCTCCCTCTTGCTTCTGTTCCTCCCCTGTTCACGCTCTGTCTCTTTCTCTCTCAAAGTAAATAAACATTAAAAAAAAATTTATTTTTAATCCTGTCTTTTGTCTGTTATGTATGTGTCACCAGCTTTATATGCACATGTGGGTCTGTGTGTGTGTTCTATCACTGTGCTATTTTATGTGTAACTTAGTGTACAGTGTTTGTTTTACAGAATTAAACATTTTTAATGTCAGATTTATTAGTCCTTTCCTTTATGTTTGTGGGGCATGCTATCTTTCCTACAACTTTTTATTTCTGTTAGAAGACAAGATTGAAGCAAATACAGCAGAGGGTTACTGTGCACACAATCTGGGTGGCAGTACAAGGACACAGTGTAACAGGGATGGTCTGAAAGTTAGTAAAGGCTCCACAGGAGAGGGGCCACTTGAGCTGAGGGTGGATGAATGGATAAGAATTCAGCAACCTGAATATAACATATGAAAAGAAATACTAACGCAAGAGAAGTTGAGATCCAAGAGGATTTCTCCCTCAGTGAATATTCCCACTTTATCCAAGAAGAAAAAACAATGCACACAAAAGATCTCCCCATGTCAGTCCCAAGACACAGTCCTTCATCTGAAGGCCACAAACCTGGGACAACAGGAAGAGGCAGCAATACAGTATTCACCTTCATAAGCCCCATAGCACCCAGAATGGTGAGTGCTCAGCAACCATTTCTGGATCAATGAATGAATAAACTTTATGTTTGTTCATGTATTTATTCAAGAAACATCAACTGGACAGTAATCTATGTCAGCCACTGCTCAGAGCCCAAAGGATGCTTCAGGCAGCGAGACAAAAAGGGTCTCTGGTCTCAGGACCACCACTAGCTAGGGGAGAGGCACACGCCACAGAACCAAACAGCAGGCTGCTCAGCAGTCATTAGGACAGAGTGGCAGGACCAGGGAAGACCTCTTTTAGAAGGTGTCCTCTGAGCTGAGACCAACATGGCATGAAGGAAAGGACAAGCCAGGCAAGCAGATCCCAGGGCAGAGTGTGGCAGGCAGAGGGCACGGGGTGGCCAGGACCTGAGCAGAGAGAGAACACTCAGCAAGCAGAGGCCGAGTCCACAGAAGTGAAGCTGCTGCAGGTGCTGGAAAAACGTAAAGGCTAGGCCCTGGGTGGGAAAATCAGCAGCTCTGAAGTGAAACGTGGTGGTACTTCTATCACTTCCACTCCCTCAGCTTTACTTGACAGATCCTGGCAGCTAGAATTTATGCTTCATCAAAAAAGATGCAGACTCAGGAAAACCCAGAGCAGGATCACTCCATCTTCGCCCCTTCTTCCTGCCCAGAAGGCACCTCAGCGCCCACTTCTGCCAGGCACCAGCTTGCAAAGGTGCTGACTCATCCTTGACTTTCCCCCAAGCAGCATAAGGGAGACTGCCTTGTGAATGTGACCCTGTGGAAGTAGACAGTGACCCCACACTGTCTCATTGGGCAAGGGAAGGCAGAAGAAGGAAGTTGCCAATTCCTGAGCAGCAATACAGTCTAAGCTTGGCACGATTCTTCCAAAAATGGTCGTGAAGTGTGGAGCTGACCCAGGGTGAGCACCCGGGAGGCCCTCAGAACTCACAGGGTAGAACAGACACTCAGGCATCTACAGCGGGGGCTTTTGCCAAGTCTCCACCTCCTCAGCACAAGTGCTCTGCAAACTGTCAAGCCCTACACACACACATGAGCTCCATTAGTATTCTCAGTCTCATTCATTTATTCAAGCTATTATTTATTGAACACCTACTATGGGCTAGGTATGCTTGCTAAGCTACTGGGATCTAACAGTGAACAAAACTAACAAAAATCCCTACCTTCAGGGAAGTTACATTTTAACGAAGAGGAGACGCACAATAAACACAGCAGATAAAGAAATTATATGGCACGCTAGCAGCGGGTAAGAGCCATGGGGAAAGCATGGACAGAGGAGGAAGATCCGGACAGGGGAGGCAGCAGAGGCAGTTGTAGAGAGGATATGCTCACTGAAACGGCACACCACAGAGGTCCACAAACCTTCTCCTGAAGGGCCACACAGTAAATATTCTAGGTTTCACATACCACATGGACTCTGTCAGAGCTCCGCATCCCTGCCCTGTATCACCGAAGCAGCCACAGTTAATGTATGAATGAATGGTCGTGGCTATGTTCCACCAAAACATTTATTAATAGACACTGTCAGGGCACCTGGCTGACTCACTTAAGTGTCTGACTTCAGCTCAGGTCATGATCCTCATGGTTCGTGATTTCAAGCCCCGTGTCAGGCTCCACACTGAGAGCTCTGAGCCTGGAGCCTGCTTTAGATTCTGTGCCTCCCTCTCTCACTCTGCTTCTCCCCAGCTTGTGCGCTCGCTCTCTCTCAAAAATAAAGATGTTTAAAAAAACTTTTTTTTAAATAGACACTGCTGGCTGGGTTGGGTGCTCCTCTCATGCTCTGTAACCTGTATGTGCTGCTTGGCGTCACACTCAGCAGTGAGGCTTGGGAGCAGGAATCATGCTGCTTAACCCCAGTAGGCCCAGTCAATCACAGCTGCCAGTAAGAGACAGCTATTTGCACTCACCAAATAGCTGTTGATTCAGCAACCTTGCATGAGTGGTGCTGGGCAAACAGGATTCAATGTAAGGTGGTGGTGAATGCAGTTATACCTCTAAAATTACTACGAAGGGCCCGGCCCTATGCCTGACACACACAAAACAGACGCACTAACGATTAGCGGTTCTAAATCCACCTGCAGATCAAGGCCAGGTCCAGAAGCCCTGAACCTTAGGTGCATAAGGAAACCAAGTTCAGACTTTCTAGCAACTCTTGAGTAGTCATATACAAAATCAAAGAAGCACAGTAGGCCCCAGCACAGGGGGAGGCCACACAAGCCTAAGGACGCCAAACCATCCCTCCCGCCCCATCAGCCCCGGCTAAGAGGACAATGCTTACGTAGAATCGCAGCAGAGCCCCATCGGAGTTGCAGCACCAGGACCTCCTGCCCAAATACTCGTGGGCAGTGTTGAGCAGCATGAGGGAGGACGGGAGCATGGGCGTTTCGGCCGTCACTAGGGAAAGACCAGACCAACAGAGTTAGCGTGGGGACACATGTGGGAGCTGCAAGGTTCAATCTCCCCTTTGTGGACTTTTCTGTCTTTACCAAAGTGGCCACAGATTGTTTTTTCCTTTCTTTTTTATCTTTTTGTCTTTTTAAGTAAGTAATGACTTGATTGGCTTTACGAAAGCAACACATGCTTATCAAAAAATCAACTCAGGAGCGCCTGAGTGGCTCAGTCAGTTAAGCATCCAACTCTTGACTTCAGCTCAAATCATGATCTCAGTTTGTGAGATCGAGCCCCATGGGGGCTCCACCTTGGGATTCTCTCTCTCTACCTCTCTCTGCCCCTGACCTGCTCACACACACTCTCTCTCAGAACAAATAAATGCACTTTTTAAAAAATTCAAATCATACAAAGAGACATAGGTAATGCCTCATTCACCTCCAAATAAACACATGACGTTCAGTGACCATCCCTGGAAGCGTCTTTCTGAGCATATAGGAAATATTTTGAAAGAGAGAGAAATAACGTTTAACAATGAAACCCATACTATATATACCATTTCTTAACTTCAAGATTCTTATTCTTAGGTCTTTTGGAATATTACAGATGAAAAAAAGGAATCACTACCTTTTAGTAAAGTGTTGATTCACCACTAGAATGATTACTAGCTCCTTAAAGATCCTTTGGTGCTTCTGAAACTCTGCCCTATAACCCACTAGTGGGCTTGTAACTAGCATTTTTAAAGAGGATTAGGATAGAACACGAAACTGAAAATACCAGTGGGTCTCACACCCAGTAGAATAAGAATTCTTTTATGAAATTTATGTCATACTCTTTACTATTGGCCAACCCCTGTCAAAAATGTATGAAAGGCATGGATTTAAAAATAAAAAGGGGCACCTGAGTGGCTCAGTCAGTTGAGCGTCCAACTCTTGATTTCAGCTAGGGCCATGATCCCATGGTCGTGGGCTTGAGCCCTGTGTCAGGCTCCATACTAAGCATGGAGCCTGCCTAAGATATTCTTTCTCTCTCTCTCCTCTGCTCCTCTCCTCAGCTTATGTGCTCTCTAAAATAAATATATAAATTATATAAATAAATAATTTTTAAAAATAGGGGTGCCTGGGTGGCTCCATCAGTTAAGTATTCAACTTTCCGCTCAGGTCATGACCGCACAGTGGTTCGTGAGTTCAAGCCCTGCATTGGGCTCCAGGCAGAGGCTGCTTGGGATTCTATCTCCCCTTCTCTGTCCCCCCACCACTTCCTCTCTCTCTCTCCCTCTTTTTCTCAAAATATATAAATAAACTTAAAAATTAAAAAAAAAAAACCACAACTCAGAAAATGATGAAGAAACTAAACCATGCCAGTTTTTTATGGGTCTCCTAGTTTTCATTTTCAACAGCATCAAGTGATTCTATTATACAAGTGTTACCTTGTAACACTTCCTCCTTTCTCCTCATCTCCCAATTTTGGCTTGCTTATTATTTGTAGTACTTCAAGGTTTGTAACATTGACACTCTGTTCTGCCACCATAATTAGCACAGCTGCTTTCTCTCAATTCCAAGTTTAGATGGATTCGGTGTTCATCACAAATCCTTGCCTGTGGCTTTTCTACTCCTGATGAATTTCATTCTGACTCATGTTGGTTTACTGACTTCATCCTCCAGTGGTGTTCTAGAAGCACCCACAGGAGCTAGAATCCTGGTTTATAATCGTCTGTTCCCACTTTTAATTACAAACAACTTGGCTAGGTGTCCTAGACTGTACTATCGTTCCTTGAGAAACATGTAGACTTTTAGACATCACCCCACCTGCCCTGACACAGCTAGGGGAAAATCTGAAATGAGCCTCAGGTTTTACACACGAAGATGCATCGTTTTTTTTTTTCAATTTAGAAATCTAAAAAAATACTTATTTATTTTTATTTATTGATTTATTTATTTTTGTGTGAGAGAGAGAGAGGGAGGAGCGAGGGAGGGGCAGAGGGAGAAAGAGAATCTTAAGCAGGCTCCATGCCCAGCATGGAGCCCAACGTGGGCTCAATCCCACAACCCGGACATCATGACCTGAGCAGAAATCAAGGGTTGGACACTGAACTGACTGAGCCATGCAGGCACCCCTGAAAACTCTTTATTCTTAATGTAGGATGTATCTTATGGTGTATCATTTTTTCGTAGTATATGCTGAACACTCTGACTATGCAAGTTCAGTTTTTTATTTCAGAGAAGTGTTCCCATATTTGACACTGGGCTGACCGCTTGCCTTGTTTCATTGCTAGGGGCTTTCCTTCAGGAGCACTGTCCACCCTCACACTGGACAACCTGTTTTCCGTATCTATCCTTTGCTCATCAATGCTTTTGGCTCTTGCCTGCATCCATCGGTTTCCGTTCTAGCCGTAACCATTCTGCTCCTTGCAGTCTGGTTTTTTAGTTATAACAGTGAGACTTGGTTTATAATGTTTTCCCTTAGTTTTGCAATTTTCCTTTTTGTTTCATTCTGCTTATTAGTTCAGATTTTTTAATAAATTACTTCGTGTGCAAATCATTACAGGGCCCCTGCCTTTGTTCCTCAGTCTAAGTTTTCTTCCTGACTGAGTTCATTTGTTTCTTTCTTTTTTGTCCCCCGAAAGGGGTGGGGGACAGGCCACACTATGTCAGTACACTGGCCATGTCATTTCTTTCTACCCTGCTCATGGTTAGGCATTTCCTCTACACCATGGAAGTAACTCTAACATATCACGAGTGAATTTTCTGGGGCACTTTCCCAAATAGAAGGCCCACTTGCCCTGTCCTTAAAGCCAGGACTGTAAAGCAGGTGTTGCTCTCAATTCACTTGTCCGTAACCTATGTCTGCAGAGACAGAAGGAGGGAGACCGCTGGGCTAGCGCTGGGCACAGTCCTTGCCCGAGAGCCTGGACCCTGTTCTCTCTCGGAGACCCCCTTTATTTATTTATTTTTATGTTTATTTAATTTTGAGAGAGAATGACAGAGGAGGAGTGGGGAAGGGACACAGAGAGAGGGAGACACAGACTCGGAAGCAGGCTCCAGGCTCTGAGCTATCAGCACAGAGCCCAATGCAGAGTTCAAACCCACGAACTGCAAGATCATGACTTGAGCCGAAGTTGGCCACTTAACCAATTGAGCCACCCAGGTGCCCCTCGGAGATCCCCTTTAAAAAGGCACGCCTGGCTGCCCAGCAAGAAGAGTGCAGTCAGCAGACAGCCCCCAACTGGCAGCTCCTTCAGGATCTGCTACAGCTGCAGAGACGTACCTTGCCCAAGGTCACAGGCTTCCTATGGAGTCCATGTGCAGTGATTGAGCAAAATGGGAGAATAAAGGCCCAGCTACTTGAGTCCAGCATGGCATGATAGCTCTGATGGGCCACTCTGGCTCCAGAGCTCCCTGCCAGGTTGGCCAAGGCTGGTCAGACCTGCAGCACAGGTCAGCTTCCCTCCATTCCACCCTGCTGCCTCTCCCCTTCCTTTCATGAGTGGTGACCCCCAATGAGCTGGCTCGGAGAACAGCATGCGACAGTGTCCGACACCATCCTACCCACCACCATGCAGCCAGCAAAGTGCTTTACCCCCGGGCGCCTTCCCTCAGCATGGTCAGGTCACTGGAAGGTGGCAGGGCCCAGCAGCCCTTCCTGTCTCTGCCGAGGCTGAGGGTGATATGGAGGGGCTTCCCCGCTAGCCCTCTCTCTACGAACGATAGGACACTAATAATATTTCCCAGGATTTTGTCAAGTTCCCATCTTCCCTCAGCTTTCCTACTGGGGACAGAGCAGGGGACAGAAGCCACACCTCCTGCCAGGTCACCAGAATCTTGGATTCTTACCTTGGCCTACCATTTCAAGTTGATGGCATTCCACTGTCCCTCTTTCCTAGTTAGCTTACTGGCAGGGTTTTGTAAAGTATATTTGGTTAGCATAATTATCCTGAGGGGAAAGGAGACTCTTTTTTTTTTTAATTTTTTTTAATGCTTTTTATTTATTTTTGAGAGACAGAGAGAGACAGCTGGAGCAGGGGAGGGTCAGAGAGAGAGGGAGACACAGAATCCGAAACAGTCTCCAGGCTCTGAGCTAGCTGTCAGCACAGAGCCCGACGCGGGGCTCAAACCCACGAACCGTGAGATCTGACCTGATCCGAAGCCAGATGCTTAACCGACTGAGCCACCTAGGGGCCCAGGAGACTCTTAATCCAGGGATCTTTTTGTACTATTCTCATAAGAAAAACAATAAACATAGTTGTAAACCTCAATTTTTTTTCACCATTAAAACCTTTTTGGAAAATAGAAGGTACTACTTGTCAAGAGCTCTTAAGACATTTATCCTAGAGAGGGCCTGGGTGGCTCAGTGGGTTGAGCATCCAACTTTGTCTTGGGTCATGATCTGACAGGTTCGCAGGTCAGAGCCCCATACAGGGCTTTGTGCTGAGTGCAGAGCCTGCTTGGAATTCTCTGTCTCCCTCTTTCTCTGGGTCAGATCATGACCCAAGACATGAAATACCACACACCCACTGCCTCTCGACCCCACTGTGTGATAAGCTCCCTGAAGGAGCCTCTGCTTCCCTCCAGGCCCCACACAAAATCCTAGGGACTGAGCCCCAAGCCCACTCACGGAATCTGGATAGGACTGTGAGGGCCCACCTCCACCCACACCCATTTCCTGCCACCTTCATCCGTTGGGTTCTGGAGCTGTTGCTGGTGACACAGGGAGTGGAAGGTGTCCTCCTCCTGCCAGATGATCCGGTGCAGGATGACCCAGGGCAGCACTGAGGAGACGTGGGGCTCCTTGGGCTCCTCCTGCACGGCCATGCTGCAGTCAATGACCTGGGAGAGGGAAAACAGGGCTATCACAGTGGGACCAGCTCTCCCTCCCAACCCCTGGGATGACTCCTCAGGGCAGAGGCGGGACATGACTAGAAGCACTCCAGCACGTCATCAGAGTCCCAGGGTGCCCAACAATAGGGCTGAGCTCAGGCATCAGAGAAGCCAGCTCCGGCAGTCCTCCCTCATGCCACGTGCAGTTCCTGATGCCCTTGGCAGGGCCAGGTCCTGTGCCAGATGTGAGGGTTACAGAGGTGAGCAAGGAAAAGGGGAGGTGACAGCCCAGGAGGAAGAGAACCACAGAGAAACCATGCAAGAGTTAAGAATCAGTATAATTGCTGTGATTAAAGCAAATGAGGGCCACAGTGGAGTCATAAAGGAAGGGGACAGACAGAGGAGAACCTTGACATTTCCAGGTGAGTGGGTGTGGTGGAACCAACACTGAAGAGGGCAGGACCTGGGGGTAGAGGACAGGCATGCAGGCGGAGGCCCAGAGGCAGTCTGGGAAGTAGAAGATGAGTGGAGAAGGAGATCAGGCAGGTCTGGACACTTTGGGTGACGGGCAACCAGGGGGAACATGACAAGCTGAAGAGAGGGAGGGGCACACTGGTATTTCCTTGTCAGAAAGGTGCCTCTGTGGCAGGGTGGGTGGCTGCACCAGGAGTGTAGAGGGGCAGGGGGGACTGCGGGGAGCATGCTCTCACGGTTCAAATAAGAGACAGCGGCGGCCTGGGTTAAGGCAGAGCACTACAGATGGAGAGGAGAAACAAAGGGTGGGGACGGTAAGGGCATGGGTGTGGCAGGACCTGCTGATGGACTGAATAGCTGTTGTCAGGAGAGAGCCGAGGGTGACTTGAGGATCGTTTCCTGCTACGAAGCCCACCTGGACAATGCAGAGTGCTGTGACCCCCTGTTAGCGGTCAACGTAGCGTGCTGGAGAGCCCTGGCAGGGAGACAGAGGGTCTGGGTTCCAGCCCCAGCTCCACTTCCTGCTCACCACACACAGGTCAGGGCCTCCTGCTCTGAGCCTGCTTCTTGTCACTCAGGGATGAGAGGTCCGGAGGAACCCTATGATGCCAAGTGTTCAGCAATCCTCAAACCCCAGACCCGAACAGCCCCAGGCGGGTGCACAGCCACCTACCACCTGAGGTGCCCGCTTCCTGCAGCCAGAGTAGCCAAGCTTGCAGTGGAAGCCGGGGAGCTCTGAAGGGGGAATTCTGAGAACCACGCATGTGGGTGCGGGGCAGTGCAAGAAGAAGTAAGGGATTACCTGGATGAGGTTGTTGGTAAGCCGGGTGAGGCCAGTGGAGGACGACGACTCCTTCAGGATGCCGCCACTGTTGTCAGCCGAGAGCGCCTGCTCGATGCCCAGCAGTAGCTGGGTCACCGTGGCCACCCACTCCTCCTTGGCTGCAGACTCACTCGCATTCACCATCTGCTGGACGGCCTCATGCAGAGCCACGTCGGAGCATTCAAAACACTGCCGGTGGTCCTTGAGCCGGAGCAAGGAGTCCTGAGCACAGGGAGGAGTGAGGAGGAGGGCATGCCGTGAGAGGGCTGTGATGCGCTCTCCACGCCTGGCCCTCAGAACTGAGGGGCAGGCAGCTGGGAACAAAGACACAAGTCCAAGGAAAGGGGAAGCAGAGGCCTTCCTTGGGCCTTGAAGCATCTGTAGGACACATGGCGATCTGTGTGCCATCACAGCATGGCATGCGCCAGAGGGGGCTTTCAGAAAAGTGCTTGACTCTATACCTCAGTTGCCTCATTTGTGAAGCTGGGACATGGATGAGGCCACAGAGTGAGCAAACAGCCAAGGTGAGACTGGGTGACATCCCACCTGTCAGCCCTTGCCCCAAGCCACTGTGCCCCAGGCCACCCAGTCATGCACCCATTCAGTGCCATGGCTCTGAGGGATCTCAGCAGGGAAAGGCAGCCTGCCAGGGAGGGACTCTCTGCAGAAGAGGGCCTGAGCCAAGGCCATGGCAGAGGCAACTAGCCAGGAAGCACTGCGGCCATCGTTCTGAGAGTCCCCACCCCCAGGTGCCCACGTGGAAGAAGGTGGCTGGGAGCATGAAACGAGCCTTGTACCTAGCACACTCAGCACCGTGTCCTGGCACATGGAGCTCCCAGAACACCACCCGATTTTAAAATCTCCTCTTTGGGAGCCATCATTTTTTGTGAAGCTCCCTTTCCTTCTGCTCTAGAACATAACCCATTTAAGCACCTCAGCCTGAGCTGTTCATCATCATGCTGCTGTGTGGGGAACTCGGCCTGGCTGTGAATTTGAGGATCTGGCAGGCAGCCCGTTAGGCTAGCAGGAAGCACCTGCCGCGCGGTGCCCCCTCATGACCTCGCAGCAGCTGAGGCCTGGCAGCAGCACCACACGACAGGCACAGCTGCCGCTCTTATGAGGTGACACGGACAGGGGTGGGCCACATATGCCCAATGCTGCCTTTGGGATGTGCTGCAGAGTCTGAACATAGATCAAAACCACCCCCAGTTTAAAAGCCCTCATTGCCAGGAAAACTCAGCCTGTGTGTCTTTTGAGAAAGCCGGCACTCTCTAGCAGGAGGCCAGGGACGCGAAGGAGCCTCCGGGGTGCAGACAGGGAACCCAAAGGCTGATGCTTCCTGATCAAACACCAAACATGTGAGGGGCAGGCGCTTATTTTGTAGCAGCATAAAGACTGTGGACCTGAAAGTGCAGCCAGCGTCACCATGAAAGTCAGGGACAAGACAAGGACCCGCCAGCAGTGCTCTAATGTGACATAAATCCCAGGGCTCAAGGCTAGAAAGAGCTAAAAAGCACGAATAACTGCCAACAAGTGAGAGACCAAATTACCGCTGACTGTGGGCAATATGATCGTCTACCCTAAACAGACAGAAACTATCAGAAATAATGGGAATGAAGCACAGTGACTAGATTTAAAATAAACATGCAAAATCAATAGGGTTCCTAGAAAACCAGAAATGCACAGTGGGAAAACATAATGACCAGCAAAAAGACCCTGCTCAAAATCGTAACCAAAAATATCAAGAGCTTAGAATCCATTCAACCTGAAAAAACTACACAGTTCTATGGAACACCATAGCGGCAGCTTGCCCAAATAGGGAGAGAGCCAGCATACTGCTAGGGGGAGGCTGCAGACCCCCTCCAACTGTATAAAACTACATGAAGCACAATAAACGTGAAAAAAAGGAAACAAAGGCAAATAGACTTCTTATCTATTTGTTGACATGCTTCTTGTCTGCCTCCCTTCTAAAATATAGGTTCTGTACATAAGGGAAGGGAAGCAAAAATAATATGAAAACAGGGAGGGGGACAAAAACATGAGACTCTTAGATACAGAGAGCAAACAGAGGGTTGCTGGAGGGGTTGTGGGAGGGCAGGGGGATGGGCTAAATGGGTGGGGAGCATTAGGAAACCTACTCCTGAAATCATTGTTGCACTGTCTGCTAACTAACTTGGATGTAAATTTAAAAAAAAAAATAAAAATTTCTTTAAAAAGACACGACTTGACTTTCACTAGTTGGAAAATTCTGAGATTGTACCGATATTATTAGAAAAAAAATCTTTATTGCCACTGTCAGGGAATTGTCAAAATATACAGTTCTATTTTGTCTATGATATAAAGGTACTCAGGAGGCTACTTTTTCATTTCAAAAATAAGAACAAAATAAAAATAAATATAGGTTCTATCAAAAGGGGCCTTCTCCCCCTGTCCAGTGCCAGACACACTGTAGGAGCTCAATCCATGTGTGTGGAATGAGTGGATAAATATTCTTCCAGTCTTGAAAAGGCTAAGCATAATATACAAAATCGCAAATGTCTGAAAATACCAAAAGATTTGACAACACAAAATTCAAAATTCTTGTATGTAAAAAAAATAAATAAATAAAAATAAAAGCCACAACTTTAAACCAAACTGGCATGGGGCACCTGGATGGCTCAGGTGGTTGGGCATCCAACTCTTGATTTCCACTCAGGTCATGATCCCAGGGTTATGGGATTAAGCCCACACTGGGCTCCCTACTCAGCATGCATTCTCACCCCCTTTCCCCTGCTCACGCTCGCTCTCTCTTGCTCTAAAATAAAAAAATAAAAGATAAATAAAAGGAAACTGGGAAAAAATACTTTCAACGTTTGATGAAAAAAAAGATTAGTATTTTTAACATATAAAAAGCACTCCAAATCAATAAGAAAACACATCCCCTCAATAGGAAATTGAGGAAAAAAAACCAAGAGTCACGTAATTCTCAGCAGCTTCCATAGCACTTGGCCCAGGCCTTACCACAGCCCTCTCGGTACTGCTCAGTGCCCATCTAACCCAACAATGGAGCACCCCACCACAGCCAGGCGTTCTGGATGACAGAAGCAAGCTGACATCTGAACCACTGGGGCCTTCTTAACAGGGACACTGAGGGCTAGCCTCTCCCGCCTCCTTCTCCCCACTAATGGCCTCCCTGGCGCACCCAGCCACCCTCCCACATGCAGCCATGTGGGACACTCCTCCACTATAACCCCCAAGCCTGCCATTATAACTGAGGTCAGACACATCTCATCCCTGATCTCAGGATGGACCAGCCTGACCCTACTCTGCCAGGAGCTGGAGCCTCCCTTCCTTCCTCCCTTCCTCCTTCCCTCCTCCTTCCCTCCTTCCTCCCTCCCTCCCTCCCTCCTTCCTTCCTTCCTTCCTCCCTTCCTTCTCAGAACCAACTGTTTCCTCTCCTTTCACCAGGATGGAGATGTCTCCATTTGCTCCTATAGTCATACCTCTTAACTACTTCCCAGTTCAAGAAAGTTAATTGAAATCTCAAATAATGAACAAAGAGCCTGGGAGAAGACTGAGCTCTCTGTCCAAATTGGGGAGGAAGGACCTAATAAGATAATAAATATAATGCGATTAGTGTGTGAACCATAGAGACAGATGCCAGGCCACAAAACGCCACTAAGCACATCACGTTTACCACCTTCCATGTTTATCACCCAACCCCATGCTTCCCGAGGATGGCAGCACTGATGAGAGTCGGCACCCACATGGTGCTTGTTACGTGCCAGGCACGATGCCAACACACACGAACTTGTATAAACTCTAGAGCAGGTCTCTGAGGGATGGACAATGATCATCTCCATTCTAGAGATGAAGAACCACGGCACACAGAGACTGAGAAACTGCCCAGCGCCCAGCAGATCCTGATGCCCAGTGAGCTCTCAGTAAGATTCACCTCCTAAAGGGAGACATGGAAGGGGCCAAGAGGGCACACAGCTTCAAACACCACTGTGGTGTTCTTTTTCATCAAGCACATAATCATACAGGCTCCATGCTGTCAGCAGAGAGCCTGACACAGGACTCGAACCCATGAACCATGAGATCATGACCTGAGCCAAAGCCAGATGCTTAACCGACTGAGCCACCCAGGCGCCCCTTGACCACATCTTCTAACTAGCATCTTCCTGGGTGCCAGTCAGCAGTTTTTACTCCTACTTTTTTCTTTCAGATGCTTGTTCTTGAAAGCCACCTCAAAGCCCTCGAGAATTAAACCACAACCAAGCAAAGAAGGTAGGAGGTCGGGGAGCGGGGGGGAGCATGGGCACACACACCTGCAGCAGCAGCAGCTGGGCCGGCCTCTCCGGAATGGAAGTCATAAACTCCAGGTGTTTGGCTCGATCGAACCCACTGGTACACAAAGTCGGGCGCAGCAGATGCACAACAGCCTTGTAGTCCCCGGCCTCGTACAGCCGCTGAATCTCCTCCAGGGACTGGCACCGCTCCAGCGACTTCAGGTTCTTATCAATCTGGAAAAGGCCCAGAATGCTGCCTGATGACAAGCCCCTCACACCTTTTCTGAATCTGGCCAGTGTCTGCATTTACCAAACCCAGATGAGGAGCACAAAAGTAGACTCCCCGTCAGTACATCAGCATTTACATTAAACATGCTTTATAAAGAGTACTTCTACTGGGGCGCTTGGGTGGCTTAGTCAGTTAAGCGTCCAACTTCGGCTCAGGTCATGATCTCATAGTTAGTGAATCTGAGCCCTGCACTGGGCTTTATGCTAACAGCTCGGAGCCTAGAGCCTGCTTCAGATTGTGTCTCTCCTCTCTCTCTGTCCCTCCGCTCCTCATACACAGGCATGTGCGTGCTCTCTCTCAAATATAAATACATGTTTAAAACAAGTTTTAAAAGTACTTCTATTAAAGTCAAGGCATTCAATTCTTAAAAAAAAAAAAAAGAAAGAAAGAAACAAAAGAAACAAAGCACCTGGGAGGCTTATTTGGTTAAGCATCTAACTCTTGGTTTCAGCACAGGTCATGATTTCACAGTTTGAGCCCCATGTTGGGCTCCACGCTGATAATGTGAGCCTGCTTAGGATTCTCTCTCTCCCTCTCTCTCAAAAATAAATAAATCGGGGCTTCTAGGTGGCTCAGTTGGTTGAGCATCCAACTTTGGCTCAGGTCACAATCTGGCAGTTCGTGAGTTCAAGCCCCACATTAGGCTCTGTGCTAACAGCTTAGTACCTGGAGCCTGCTTCAGATTCTGTGTCTTCCTTTCTCTCTGCCCCTCCCCTGCTTATGTTCTGTCTGTCTGTCTGTCTGTCTGTCTGTCTCTCTCTCTCTCTCTCAAAAATAAATAAACATTAAAAACAATTTTGGGGGGCACCTGGGTGGCTCGGTCAGTTAGGCATCTGACTTCAGCTCAGGTCATGATCTGAAGGTTCGTGGGTTTGAGCCTGAATCGGGCTTTGTGCTGACCGCTAGCTCAGAGCCTGGAACCTACTTCAGATTCTGTGTCTCCCTCTCTCTCTGTCCCTCCCCTGTTCACACTCTGTCTCTCAAAATTAAATAAATGTAAAAACATGTTTTTAATTTTTTAATAAAATAATAAACTTTTAAAAATGGCAAAAATGGGGTGCCTGGCTGGTGCAGTCAGAGGAGCATAAGACTCTTGATCTCGAGGTCATGATTTTGAGCCCCATGTTGGGCATAGAGATTACTTAAATAAACTTAATAAAACACTGCAAGAGTCTGAAGGCCACTTTCAGCTGATGTGGATATATCACAGCCAGGAACTGTGGTGAGGTCTGAGGCTGCCCAGTGAGAACAGGATCAGAACCTGACAGAGCCTGGCTTGCTTGCCACACACGGCTGACCGAGCCCCACAGCCAGACCAGCACTGTCTGCTTCTGCTGCAGTTTCCCCTCTAACTCCTCTGGGGTTGCTGCAACATGCGGCCCAGAGAGCTGAGCAGTGACCACTCTGGATCTTGCAGGTGAATGCCTCCACCCCGCCCCCTGCCGCCTGGACAACTGTCCCTCAGCGGGGTGTGCCTGCGAGTCTGAAGCACCCCCATGCACCAGAGCTGCCTCTCCCAGGCCCCTGCACCCTCCCCTGGGAGGAAGGAGCCCTGCTCCACAGGAACATGGAATAAATAACGCTCTCACAAAATAAATCTTTGACTAAGAAAATACCATTTAATAACACCCCCTCACCTCCTCCAGGGAAACGACCGAGTCATTGTAGAGATTGGGCAGGCGGATGACGAGGTCTCTCTGCTCAGCCCCTGCCTCAGCCTGGATGGCAGTGGAGCTCTGGAGCATTTCTGTGCAGATGTCATAGTTTTCCAGGGCCTGCTCCATGTCTCCCTGGTCAGAGGACACACAGTCAGGGGACAGGGGCAGAAGGAAAGAAGCTCACTGTGCTGTGCCAGGTGCCTTACCTTCCTGATCCCACCAGACTACAGGCACCATGGGGGCAGTTTTGTCCAATTACTGCTATATCTTCTTAAAAGGCGGCCCAGCACACAACTGGGGCTCAACAAGTATTTGTTGAATGAGTGAACAAACGAATGAATGATTAATTCATAACACAATTCTATGGAAAGGCATCATTAACCCCATAATGCAAATGAGGACACTGAGGACACTTGAGGAAGGCTGAGTGTCTTGTTCAAGATCATGAACAAATAAATGGCAGAGCCAGGATTAGAACCTAAGCCCATCCTAATTCCAGAACCAACTCTGACAATCCTACTCATCTACCACAGTGTACTGGGTACCACCATGTTGGAGGTTCTGGGTAAGAGCCAGTCCACCCTGGCCATCCAGACCAGGCTCTGAGGGGAAGCCTTCTGAGAATTCACACAAGATAGGTGGTTTCCCCTTCTAGAAAGCTCTGCATCCATTTGTGCATTCATCCAGGCTCTCTCAGGAAAACACAGGAAAAGGGCTCAAGACCCCAAGGCAATCCTGAGAGGAGGGGAGGTCTACAGGGGGCACGGGAGACCCCTCTAGAGCTCTGTGGTGGCGCTGATATCTGAGATCTGAAAATTCCCCACGTCCCACTTCCTCACTCTGAGCCCAGTGTCAGGGAGGTGCCGCAGGTGCACAATCACACGTATCCTCAACACCATGTCCAGCTCTCCTCCCTCCCTGTCTGGTGCCAGGGAATGCCAATGGCAGAACCAACCTGCAGTGCCAGAAACCGAGCCTTTAACCAATAAACGCGGACCACAAACTCCAGCCAGCCATCCTCAAACAGGTCCCGCTGGGATGAGGCAAATGATAGCTGCAGGAGGTCACCCAGGAAGTGGGTTCCTGGGAAATCAGGCCCAAACCTGCCATTCACCACACCAGCAGGGCAGCTCCGAGGAGACACTGAAAACCATTCAGGCCAGAACAAGTCAACTTCAAGTGCATGGTCCAAATACCCTTCTGCTCCCTAGAGGGTGCCCTCAGCCCTTGTCACACCTGCTTTAGTGTCCAGGAGTGCCTTGAGCCCCTTGGGGCCTTACAGCCTGCTAAGTGGCAAGTGTCAGAGAATCAGAGAGATGCAGAGAACCCCAAGGGCCCTCATTTTATACACTGAATTTTATTTAAAAGTCAGAATGACCCACATCATCCAGGAAAATTACTGGAATACATAAATCATCAGGTGATAACTTGAGAAATCTGAGATCCTACTTTCTTTAATCCTAAATAGAAAAGGCAGGCAGGTGGCTTCCTCTGGAGAAGCTCTGGGAGCTCAGCTGCTGCTAAATACTTCCTGAGTAGCTAAGAGATTTCTCTGGGACTCTGGATTTTCCCTAGCTCAATAAGCCAACCCAAGAAATGCGCCCACTGAAAACTTAAGTCTGAATTCCATGACTCAGCTTCCCCATTCCCGTTCCCTCCTGGTTGCTGAGGATTCAGAAAGTTACTCCTACCACCGAACACAGAAGTCTTCCTACCTGCAGAGCTTCTGCCCTTGGTCAGCAGCCACTGGTCCAGCTGGAGCTCCATGCAGGAGAGAGACATCAGCATCATATCCTGCAGGACAGGCACCAGAAGATCAAGAATGGAGTCACAAATTGTTATCAAAGAATGAGGGATGGGATGAAATGAAACAAAAATTTACTTTGGTAAGTTGATAAAGTAAACCTACTTTCTTTTTATAATCAGTGGCTACTTGCCAGGACATAGAAAGAGGCACACAGATCCTCCTTGGGAGGAGCTAGAGACCTGCTTTCAGTCCTAAGGGACTGCCCTATGGGAGAGGCACCTCTGTCACCTACCAAATCCAGGCCAGGTGCTGCATCCATACTACAGCACTCAAGCCTTAAAAGTGGCTGCATCAAGGGGCACCTGGGTGGCTCAGTCAGTTAAGTGTCTAACTTCAGCTCAGGTCATGATCTCGTGGTTCATGGGTTTGAGTCCTGCATCAGGCTCTCTGCTGACAGCATGGGGCATGGAGACTGCTTCAGATTCTGTGTCTCCCTCTTTCTCTGATCCCTCCCCTACTCATACATGCGCACGCTCACTCTCTCAAAAATAAAAAATAAATATAAAAAAAATTTTAAGTGGCTGGGTCCAGCCAGAGTACACAAGGAAGCTGAAGTCCAGGAATAAGGAGGCACCTGCTAAGCAGGCACAGCAGAAAAATAATCAGCCTGGTGTATCAGGAGAGCAAAGCCTCACCTCTTCCAGCCACTCCAAACTGTCCCTGAGGGAGCAGACCTCCTGGCAGCAGCTGGCAGGTCCCTGAGCTGTCCCAGTATCCACGTTGCCCTAAGGACCTGTCAATCCCGAGCTCCTCCACTTTCTGTGCCCCCAGCCAGAAAGACCACCCAGATGGGCCCTAAAGCTCTCAGGACATGCTTCCCGGCATCCAGCCTCCCCCTGCATAACAGAGAAGGGGACCAGAGCATTCAGAGTTCCCTTGAGCCTCGGGAATTACCGAGTGGAGGAGCCTGGAGTGCGGAGTGCAGTCAGCGGGTAGGCTGAGCGACTACCGCCGGTGGCCCCCACCGCTTCCCTAAGTAACCTGTTCAGCCTCTGCATTTCGATTTTCTCACCTGCTAAACAAAATGGTAACAGGCCCTGGCACCTGGAACACAGCCAAGCATTTCACTTTCGCCCACTCTCTCCACTGGCTCCCCTCCACCTCAGTAGGCCGCTCCACCACCAGACTGGGTGCCCGAGCCAGCCTTAGAAGCATCCCCCTCCCCCACCATCTCATTCCCTCACCTCCACTTGCAGCTCATCCTGTCAGCTTTACCCTGGAATCCTCTACCCCACAGCCACCACTGTCACTCACCTGGCAACAGCACTGTGCCCACTCTCACCCCCGAGTACAGCCTGCACTCAGCCTCCAGGAATCTCTCTAGACACAAACCAGGTCCCATGACTCTCTAGATGCCCAGGTCCCAGGCCCACACATGGATGCAGCCAAGTAGGCTCAACATGACAGCAGCCCCATACCCAAAGAAGGTTCCGGTGCCCATCCCCTGGTCCCAGTCTGACGCTAGCCCTCAAGAAGCCACCGGCCCACCTGACCTTGATGTGCTTGTTGCTGCAGTCCCTGAGCAGTGGGTTGGGCAGGCTGGTGCTGTGCCTCCTCCAGCTGTGATAGATGCTGAGTACAACCTCTGCCAGGCCTGGCGGCCACCTCAGCAGGAACTTATGGCCCATGCTCTTCAGGTAGCGCATCATCAGCTCCAAGATGCCCCCATTGGTCAGGTTTTCCAGCAGGAATGCATGCACATCCTGCTTCTCTGCCCAGGGAGGGAGAAACAACTGACTTGAATGAAGGACCTTCCATGCCAGGGTCTTCCATTTTCTTTGGGAGATGAGGGGCAGGGGCAGGGCAGGGGCAGAGGCAGGAGAGCATCTACGTCCTCCTGCACAGTGGTGCTGAGGCCAGGCTGCTGGGCCCCAACCCTGGCTCCAGCCCTCACCAGCTATGAGCAAGCCTCTCTGAACCTCCAGGTCTGAGGTGGGTATCAAAGGGCCAACCTCCATGCATTGCCTCACAATGTGCCCTCAACAGTTGTGTCTCATGCATTTGACTTGCAAAGCCATACCCCTGGCTTCAGCCTGAAGCACATGTTCTTCAGGGAACATAGTCAAGTTTCGTTTCATTTCATTTCATTTCAACAGACCTCCCAGCTGACCACGGAGCTCAGGCCCAAGACAAATCCAGGCAAACCCTTGACCATATTTTATCCCAGAACCATTCTCCCAGGACAAAACCTAAGCAGGCTGTAGGATAATGGGAGGAAGAATTCCCACAAGTTACTAGATTCCTACCAGATTCCATGAACGTAGCTGAGTCAAATGATAGTCTATGAGGTCCAATGTTTGGGAAACTTTGCAGTTTGGCTTCTGACTGGACTTCATAGGTATTAAAGGGGTCATCTTCTTCCTCCGGGTCCAGCTTTCTTAGCCTGCATGGAACACATCAAAATCACAAAAGCCACACCACACCACACATTCTGACACAAGCACGTGAATTCTTCCAAAGAGAGAAAGTAAAACTGAGCGAGAGGGATGCCAATAGGCGAGCGGCAGGATCCAGAACCCAGGCCTCCACAAGGCTCTGCCTCTCTCCAGGCCCTTGTGAGCTGGCATCTAGTCTATACCCTCACTCATCCATTCATCCCACCAACAAGACTTGTGGATTCCTAATGGAATGGTGACCAGGCATGTGCCAGCCACTGGAATTCAGCTGTTAGTATGGCAAACCCTGCCCACAGTAAGCTTACCTCCTGATGGGAGAGACAGACAATAAACAGAAACACAAAAACAACCCAACATGTGGACCAACCACCAGAGAGTGCTTAAAACAGAGTCACAGGGGCCCTCCTTTAGAGAGCTGAATCAGAAAGGCCGCCCAGAGAGGGTAATGTCTATGTGAACAATGGAAGAGGAGAAGGAGCTGGCCCTGCAAAGAAGCAGGACAGGTACAGAGGCACAGGCCAGAAGAACACCAGGTGTATGTTCTAAGACCTGAGAGGAGCCCAGCTAGCAAGGTTAAAGCGGGTGAGTGGCGTATGGGGGCATGGAGAACCCTTCTGAGCTTGGTCCCTCCATGGCTCTTCACAAAGCCTTGGGCCTGGGAAGGATCGTTCTTTCAGCACCTCCCAACGACCACGTTTTGGCCATCCATGTAGCTTCCCCTCGACCAAACAACCCTGCAGCATAAACACATAAACCAGGGCACTCTTTGGTCACTTCCTCCATTCATGGCACACACACCCTCCGAGTGGCTCCCACAGGCAAACTGTCATTTTGTTCTTGCCTGACCATTTGAAGAGGCAGACATGGAAAACAACAATCAAAATAAAGATAAAGAAGTCAGAAACCATTCCACATAGGGAGGCCAAGAAGGTTGCATGGCTCTCTCAGGGTGTAGAGCATGTGACACTTGATCTTAGGGTTGTAAGTTTGAGCCCCACATTGGGTGAAGAGATTACTTAAAAAAATTTTTTTTAATGTTTATTTTTGAGACTGAGGGTCAGCACAAGCAGGGAATGGGCAGAGAGAGAGAGAGACAGAGAATCTAAAGCAGGCTCCAGGCTCTGAGCTGTCAGCCTAGAGCCTGACACAGGACTCCACCCCACAAACCACGAGATCATGACCTGAGCCAAAGTCAGATGCTTAAACAACTGAGCCCACAAAACGGGCCTAAACAAAGTTGGATGCTTAAGCTCAGATGCCCATAAAAAAAATTTTTTTAATCTAAAAAAAAAAAAAAAAAGACAAGACCCTTTCAGCAGGGCTGAGGGCGGACCCCTTGGCATCGTCAGCCACAGCCCCATCCTGCAGCTCTCCTGATGGGAGATCTGCTCCTGGCCCTAACTCTGAGGAGGGATTTATCAGAGAACACCAATCACATCCTCTACTTAGAGAGAACAACCCTGATTTCCAAGCACTTCACTTCCACCTCCAAAAGAAAGGCAACAAATGAGGAAAATTGGGAATCTTGTTGTAAAATGGATTCACAATCCACCTAAAGCTTTTGGCTCCTCCTGCACTTGGATGTTGTCACCCCTGAAAATAAACTGTCAGGGGCCAAATCACCAGCCTACGACTCCTGGTTAAAGATGCATACTGGGGGGTGCCTGAGTGGCTCAGTCAGTTGAGCATCCGACTCGATTTCAGCTCAGGTCATGATCCCAGTGTCATGGGATCAAGCCCTGTGACAGGCTGAACATGGAGCTTGCTTAAGATTCTCTCTCTCTCTCTCTCTCTCTCTCTCTCTCTCTCTCTCTCATCCTCTGCCCCTCTCCCTTACTCAAGCTCTCTTCCTTAAATTAACTAATTAATTAATTAAAAGATGCATGTTAAATACATACAGCTACCTCCCAAACTCTATTCCAGTACCGGTGAAGGGATAAAAAGGCATGAACTCACAAAGACACAGGGGATAAAAGGAAGCCTCAGCAGACAAGGACCGTGCCCACCAAATGTCAGATGGCAGCAAGATGATGAAGCAGCACAACCAGAACTGCTCTCTCCGCTCAGCTAAGGGCAAGGGAGGAGGCATCAGGAAGTCCACCTACTGGCACCATAAACAAAGGTGCCCAGGATGGCTCACGAATCGAGGGCCCTAGAGCCTCTAGAGGAGGCGGGGAGACAAGGACAAAAAGCAAGAGGCCTGGTGAAAACAGGCTTAAGGAACATTGGAGCCCAGGCCCCCCCCAACTTGGAACAGCCTGGGCACTTCTCCTCCCACGAGGCTTCTCTTAGAACACCAGAAACCGGTGAAAGCAAGAGGATTTACAAGCCTGTCCTCCTCCTCCTCAGAATGAGGGAATTCCTGCTGAGCCTGGAGAAACCAAGCACAGCTACTCTTCCCAACAGCGGAATGGGTGCTCCCTTCCGTGGGGTTGCCCAGAGTCTGCACCCAAGAAGCAGTAGCCCTAGGCCTCCCAGCAAGTGGGTGTCTGTTCGTGCATGAGGACATGAGCGGGTGGCCTCCAGCTCGGTGATCCATCCATCTCCCAAGGGCCCAGGGAGCATGTGGTCCTCCAAAAGATGTGCACGTCATGGTTCCTGCCTTCAGGAAGCTCAGAGGGAAGAGCAGTGAGAAAAACCCAAGACCCCTGCCAGTGACATGTGTGCTTTGGCTATTGGCACAGATGTTACGGGAAAACAAAGGAGGTGCCCAGGGGAGAGGGTAGCAATGGAAGGAAAAACTTGCTTGGTGGCAAACGCTGCAGGCTTATATGTTTGCTTATTTTTGCAAATGAGAAAACGTCTACTTGGTACCTAGATGGCAAGAACTTCATCAGAAGCTCCTGGAAGTCTACTTTCTCTTCTTTCTTGCACTTGGTGTTTCGTACACGGGCAGACCGTCGCTTTGCCGTCTCTCCACTCTCTTCTGCAATCTTCTTCCGTTTTACTCCTTTCTTGGATTTATCTCCCCCAGAAACATCACCTTCACAAAGAGTGCAAACTGAAATCTTATAAGGGGCAGAGGTAAGAAAGTGCACCAAAGAGGCACAACAGTGCCCCTAATTTTCTAATTCTACCAGTGTGTTCCATCTTTATTTCTGACATTCAAGTAACTGCTCATCTTTCAACAAGAGTCCTGAATAAAATTAATTTCAAACTCAAAATACTTAACTCACACCTTGCTTGAAATCACAGAACCCACAAGAGAGATCTCAAGATTATCCTCCACAGCTCCAGAACACCAGGGTCTCAAACACGCCCTATTCCTGCCCTGCAACCCCCCCCCCCCGCAACCCTGCGCCGGCGGGCTGGCTGGAGGAGTCGCTGGTGACTAAGTGGATACGCCTGGGACATCACAGAGCAAATAGCAACAACGCGGACTCTGCCCACCGCCCAGGACCTTCTAAACACCCAATGATAGGACATGAGCAAGAGAATCATGTGAATTATATACAGAGAGCAGAGGAGTGTCATGTATGATTAAACAAAAAAGAATCAACATACATGTTCATTCAGAAACTCCTTTAACTACCAGATATTCTTTTTGTCAGGTACACAGAAATCAAGAAAAAATTTGGAATTTCTGAAACTTTTTTTATAACTTCATTGATATTGATAATAAATAATCAATAAAACCATTTAAAAAATATTCCCATAGTGGTAACTTTGCTGACTTGTTTTTAAAGTCAAAAGCCTCAGAGTCAGTGCACCGCAGTGCCCCAGGCCATGGCACATGGCCAGCCGCAGAGGAGAACCAGCAGAGGGACCTGCCAGCACACACGTCATGCGTGGGAAGAGCAACCTGTATGCCAGGCTACCAGCCAGGCGTTCGGCAGTCCCAAGAAGCTGCGCCCCTGAGCTCAGACCCCTCTCCTCGGGGGCTTCAGTGCTGAAGCTGCCCCTGACAAGCAGCGGCCCTGTGAGCAGGCTGAGTACCTCCTGCAGAGCCAGCGGCTCTCACTTAACCGTTGGGCGGGGAGCAGGAGCAAGACCCATCTCTCTGGGGAGGCCAGGGCACCGCCACACTCACTCCTGCCCAGCAAGTGGGGCCTCCCCAGAAGCTGAGCCCAGCCGGCATCCTCACCTGCAGGGACGCCAGTCTCCAGCAGGCTGGGACTGTGCAGTGGGAAGCTGGCTGCGGCCACAGGGGCATAGGAGAGCACAGGTTCTGCCACAGTCACAGCTGGGTTGGCAGTGACAGGGCTTGGTTGGATCACGCTGACAGGTGCCACCACCACAGAAGACACCAGAGGCTGGCTGGGGTCCTGGTAGTCGGACAGGTCGATCCTCTTGCCAAGGCTGGGCCGCAAGGGCTCACAGGTGGTGAGGTGGTTGTACATGGCCAGCAAACTCTCTCCAAGACACTTCCAGCTGCAAGAAGAGGGTCACCACACCTGGTCAGCACCCATTATCAGGTGCGCCAAGCCCACATGTGGAGAGGCGGCAGAGCTGGCCCCACGACTGCCATCTCTGTGAGGGCAGGCAGGGTGCTCATGGTTCTGTTGTCACCATTACTGACGAAATCCTGAGTCCAATACCACTGAGGTGAAGCCGACCAGATGGTGTTATTTTAAACCCCCCCCACACACCCCTCCCAGAGAGAGAACCTCTGCATTCTTCCTCTAATAACCCAGTCCTGGACTTCAGTACCAAGCACTGTGTCCTCCAGCCAAGCCCCCCTCCCGCACGCTTCCACTTGGCCTTCCCCCTGCATGAAGACAGCCTGCACACCCCTTCACAGCTGCTCTTCTCTAGTCGCATCGCCAGGATCCTCTCCAGCCTTCTCAGGCCTTCCTCTCTTTCACTGTAACAGGGAGGCACCCGGGGCCCTTCCCAAAGTCCTGAACCCGTTGGCTGGGGAGCCCACACTCAGACAGGATGGGGCTCCTGCCCTGGCTGAAAAAATAATGGGAAGGCCATCTGACAAGATGGCAGAACAGCTCCAAATTTCCAATGTCTCAGGGCCGGGCGGGAAGACATTCCTGGGAAACTCAACATGTGGAAAAACCAGCAGTCATACCATGGACCGAAAGCTAGGCCCCCCACCCCCCCGAGCGTGGGTAGGGTCCTGGCTCTGTACTGGCCACAGCTGCCATTATCACAACAACCCACAAGAGAGGATTGCTCAGGGTGCCTGGGTGGCTCAGTCGGTTAAGTATCCAGCTTTGGCTCAGGTCATGATCTCACGGTTCGTGGGTTCGAGCCATGCATCAGGCTCTGTGCTGACCGCTAGCTCAGAGCCTGGAGCCTGCTTCAGATTCTGTGTCTCCCTCTCTCTCTGACCCTCCCCTGCTCACGCTCTTTCTCTCTTAAAAATAAATAAACATTTAAAAAAATTTTTTTAAAAAGAGAGAGGGTTGCTCTCCTGTTTTTAGGGAGTGGCGTGTAGCATCCCAGGGTCGCCCACTTAGGTGTGCCAGGACCAGCCCCAGGCCTGCCTGATCCAGAGCAGGAGCTGCAGACCACTACGTGACAATGCCTCTGGGCAGAAGAACACTGCTGTCAAAGCATACTGTATTTAAAGATCGGAGATTCTATGTCAAAATTTTAAAAACAAAACTGCACACCAGATTTCACTAAGAGGCCAAATGACCCCAACTCTGGGACGCTGCCAATACCAGTTTTCTCTTCCCTGGGGACCTCTCATACACTGTGGGATTCACAAAGGCCATGCTGAGGCCCATCCTCCAGTGCATCCCACATAGCCCTTGAGGGAGAGCATGGGGTCAAGAGCCACAGAATCCACACCTGGGACCAACTCCAGACTCTCCATTCACCACTTCACTGCTCTGAATCCAGTTTCCTCCTGTCCAGTGCTTGGCAAATGTTAGTTTCATTTTCCCCTCTGGGAAGGGCAGACTGAGAGGGGGTTTACAGGGACATGCCGATGGCTGGCATCAAGAATGGCAAGAGCAAAGAGAGACCTGGACGAGGCATACTTGTGAGACCTGGTCTGCTTCTTGACAGCCAGTAAGTTAAGTGCACAACGCTAACATCTGTCCAACATGCACCCAGCTCCCACTCACACCATCAGCACAGGGTCAGGTCTCGGGGCCTCTCCCTCCTGCGCAGGGTCCATCGGCCAACCCAGCAACCCGAGACCCGGATGACCTACGTGAAGAAGGGGATGGGCTGCACCAGCTTCAAGTCTGGCTCCTTCTCCCGCATGGTCAGCGCTTGCCTCTTCTTCCGCAGCCCCAGGGCCTCCTCTACAATGGCCTGCGTCTCAGCTGCACTCACTGACACATCATGGATTGACATGTCACTAAAACCGTGTGAGACAGAGAGAAATTACAATGTTACAAACTAGAGCCAAGGCTGAAATTTTACAGACAGGGATGCAGTTAAGCTAATACGCTTTAATCTGTATTCATTCTTCCTACAAATAAAATAACCCCTGGAGTCTGGCCTCTAAGGGCAGTAATTAAGCATTCTTAATACCCACATACAATAGAAGTGACTAATACCCTTTGTTCCTTCTACAATTCAAAATCGAGCAAAGGGTTTTCATATATATTAACAGTATCACAGTAATGTCAGCAAAGCCACAGAAAAATATAACCTTGCTCTCAATTATTTACAGAGAATTTGAAAAGAACTTTCCCATCCTGCCCAGTCCAAAAAAGTCATCAGACCACCTAAGCTCACCAACGTCCCCGGTATATCCCAACTACAGAAAGGCTGGGGGCTCTGAGGCCTTAGGTGCCCTCACACAGACACACCTGCACCTGAGGTGGCCCAGCAGTACCTGGCCTCCTGCCCAGGCTGTCCTGATGCCTCTCAGCAGGACTCCACCACAATGTCCCCTGCTTATGGATTTATTTTTCCATTTTATCTCTCTCCAAAGATGGTTAATACCACCAGGAGAGATATGAACAAGTATAATCGTACAAGGGACAGAGATAAATAACCACCACCAGCTGAGTTCCAGGGACCAAGGACCAGAGGACAGAGAAGACGGTTCATCTGGAGGGTTGGGGGAAGGAGGCAGCCAGAGTTTGGAAAGCTGCCCAAACTGGGAGCTGGAACACAAAGAAGGAGCAATGGCACAACAGGTGGAGAGGCGGAAACATGGCCTTCCAGATGAGAGCACAAGGGTGCAGGGCACAGGGAAAAGACAGTGCACAACGGGGCCCGGCCTGGAATCTGTTGGGGACCTAGGGCACTCTTCTCCTTAGGGAGGGAGAAGCAGGAAGCAAGGAAAAGAACCAAGGAGATCAGACTATAAAGGACGACCTCCTAGGTGATGTACGGAGCATGTGCTTTGTCCTGGAGGCAAGGCAGGGGTGGCACAGGGTCAAGGTCCTTTCTGGGACACTAAACATGGGAATCACTGGGAGCAGAGCCCTAGAAAGGAAAATGGCAAGAAGGCAAGGTGGACAGCAGACTACTGTAAACAGCTGATGAATGCCAAGAGCCAGCAGGGCAGTAGGGAAGGAAGGCAGCAGAGAGCCAAGGAGGCACCACCACAATTAAGCATACAGGCGAGTAACAAGCAAGGCAGGATCAAAGCCAGGTGAGGGGGTAGAGCGGGGAATGGAGTGCAGAGGCTCATCTGCCAGGAGTCAGGACCTGAGAGTAGGAGGTGCACACGCCTCCTGATACCCAGCAACCACACATTGTTGGGGGAAAGGGGTGCAGAACCAGCACAGGAAGTGGCAGGACCCACCATTTAAGGAACATTCGGAGTGAGTCCTTCCGGAGACAAGGCTGTTCTTCGAAGATCTTTTCCTTGAGAACCAGTCCTTTGCTGTACCGGCAGTCCTTCTCCAAAGCTTTGCAGATGAAGTAGAGACACGCTGGCAGATAAAGAAACAATATGAGCTTGCACCCCAAACCTCTGGCCTTGCCAGTTAACACTAAGAAAACATCCCTGCCCTGGAATGGAAATAATGATGGTAAATACTAACGAGATACCACTTACCTAATTCAATCCGGAAAGATCCTGAAAATACTACCTCCCACAGTGGATGAGGCAAACCCAAGTGCTGCTGTGGGAGACAGGCTGTATGACCTTCCGGAGAACCGGGGATGTTATACACCGACCCTCGGCTCAGCAATCCACCTATAGGAACTACTGCAAACACCTACAGACCCACGGTCATCGGCTGTTGGCTAACTGGAAATCGGCCTTCAAAAAACCAGGAAACCCTCAGTGCCTCCCCAAGGAGCCTAGCTAAGGAAGGCTTCCCCAGCCCACACACTGGGCTGCTGAGCAGCCGCCGTACAGACGGTCGAGGGTGTGCTCACTGACCAGAGGGAAGGCCACAGGACAGCACGGGGAGAAGGCATGAAACCATATAGGCCACGCGGGGTGACGCCATTTGCATACATGAAACTGGTTTCTGTTCCTTCTGTTTATCTGTATTTTCCAATTTTTCTCCTTTCCTTTTTCTTTTCTTTAAGCTCTTCTTACCAAAAATAGCTATTGCCTGCAAGTAAATATGTGTACATCATTCATGTCAATGAGCCTCCTGAAATCAAAGATCTGGAAAGCCTGTGCCTTCTCCAGCTCATCCAGGAGTGGAGACAGTAATAGGCAAAGCAACTTAGAGACAAAATGGGATGGTGAGCAATCACGAAGCAGAGCTGCGATGTAAACAAGGAAAGTCATTTGTATCTGTAAGTGGGAAGAGCCGGACAGACGGACTGCCAAGAGTCCCCAGCAGGCTCAGTGCCGCAGGCCTCACCTGTGAACACACGGGGAAACGGCACAGTGCAGCCACGTGCCAGCTCTGCTTTTGCTGGGCACTTGGACCACCACTGTGCTCTGCTCAGTTCTGGGGTCTGAGTGTAGATGGAGCACAAGCCACTCCTCTCAAGAATAACCAGACAAAGAAGGAGCCAGGACTAAGGAGGAAGGAAAGGTAGAGCTGGGGTAGAGATGTGGGCATGGGAGCTTTGAGAGGGAGAAGGAAGTGGTGTCCTCGTAGAGAGTCATGGGAAGAGAGAGCAGAGCCTGGTCACAAAACTCCATGGGTACCACACTGCTGCAAGGCACACGAAGGTTGTGCAATCTGTGAGCTGGGAGGGCCTGGGTAGTTCCAACACAGCCCAGCAAGCAGTTGACTGAACAGCTGCATAGATGGTCCACAGGTCCCTGCCCCCCACAAACAAGAACACGGTCTCTCTGGGACCTCAGTGGGACACAAGAGTGGCCACAGACACCCAGAGAGAAGACCAAGGAGGCCCTGAGCACTTGATGATGCTGGCTCTTGGCTAGCATTTTGGCTGTAGTAAAGCTCACCGCACTAGCTACAGGATACCAATGTTCCCACAGAGGGAAGGCCTGGGAGGTCCCAAGGGAACAAGAGGTGGTCAGCAGGCATCAACCCCAAGCACCCTGCCTCCTCATCTCAAGTGGGTCAAGGGCTGCTGGGAGTTAATTTAACGTGCTGCTTTACTCCGGGGTTTAAATGAGCATCAGGTCAAGCAGGGCAGGGCTCTCCCTGACAGTGCACCATTTAGTTCCCCAGGCCTGTTTTCCCCGAGGGATGTAAGTTTACCATGTACATCTTCTCTTACCACGAGAGAGGGGTACAAAGAACTAAACCAGGTGGCCAGGGAAAGGAAGGCAGAACACAAGTCTGTCTACCTCAAGGTGGCCCCCAAGCTGCCAGAAAAGCTTCCAAGAGGAGCCTAAACACCCCTGCAAGAAGCTGTGAGGGTCCAAAGGGTGCTGGCGGGGGGCAGGGGGGAGGTAAAAACTGCAGCAATCAACAGAACAAGGGCTATGACCACCAGCGGATGCACACAAGAACATTCCCAGCAGTGAAATGCAAAAATCCAACTCTGGAAAAGACCCAATGGCAAGCACAGAGTGGTCAAATTGTGTACACGCATAACAAATGGCAGGGCAATAAAAATGCCCTAGCGATTGCCTGGGTGGGCTCATGGACAGGAAGACCACGGCCAAAGGAGCCAGGCTGAGAAGAGTACACACCACCACTTGACACCACACAGAGGAGGCTCGGTGACAAGCAGAGCTCATCTCTGGTGAGTGACAAAAGGAAGAAATCAAGATCACCTCCAGGTGGTAATGACTGGAATGGGACCCAAAGCAGCCTGCCTTTTGGGGCTCTAGAAACAATCTGCATCTTGATTTGTGTTATGTATACACATTGTACACTGTGTGTGTGTGTGTGTGTGTGTGTGTGTGTGTGTGTGCGCGCACACACACACACACAGGCGTTACCTCAATGAAAGAGCTTTAAAAAGTGGTTGCGAAGAGCCAAAGGTAGGCAATGGAGAGCAGGGCCTAGTGCTTCTCAAAATACTCCACACTATTTGTCTTTAAAAAAGGGAAAGGAGGGGCGCCTGGGCAGCTTAGTTTGTTAAGTATCCAACTTTGGCTCATGTCATGATCTTGCAATTTGTGGGTTCAAGCCCTGTGTCAGGCTCTGTGCTGACAGCTCAGAGCCTGGAGCCTCCTTCAGAGTCTGTGTCTCCCCCTCTCATTGCCCCTCCCCTGCTCATGCTCTGTCTCTCAAAAACAAAAGTTTAAAAATATTTTTTTTTTAAAGGGAAGGGAAAGGGCGCGTGGGTGGCTCAGTTGGTTAAGCAACTGGCTATGGCTCAGGTCATGATCTAACAGTTTATGGTTTCGAGCCCCGCGTCGGGCTCTGTGCTAACAGCTCACAGCCTGGAGCCTGCTTCAGATTCTGTGTCACACCCTCTCTCTGTCCCTCCCCAGATCGCACTCTCACTCTAAAATAAATAAACATTAAAAAAAGGGGAGGTGGGGAGGAAAAGGCCTCTGCCAGTCTTCCAGGCATAAACCTTCAGAATGATAACAAGAGCTCATTGGCATGTCCGTCCTAAAAAGAATAATGGCTTAGCCAGGTATAGAGCACCTTCACACACGGGACCAGCCTGCAGCATACACAGTCAGCTCACAGAGCCCTGGGCTCCCAACTGCACTCAGCCCTGCTCTGAGCACTCTTGGAGAGCCTCCTTCCGCTCTGGCCTCAGAGGACACCCAGAGGAGGTTAACTTCCAGGACAACGAATCAGTGCCTGCCTCAGGACCAGCCCATGCGAGGGACAGAGGTGTTCTCTGCCGAGCAGATGGCAATGCTAGAGCCAAGGAGCTAAGCAACTGGAGGGCAGACTCGGGTTCCACCTGGCAGAGACCTTTCCAGTAGCCCTGCTACTCTGCAGAGGAAGAGACTGCCTCTAGAGGTAGTGAGGTCCCCAGCACCAGAAGGAGTCCAGCTGCAGCTGCTAGGCCCTCTGTCGGCAAGTTATAGAAAGAGGTTCTGGCATAGGACAGGACAACGCAGGGGTAAAATGAGATAACCAAAGGAAAAGCCACCCAGAGAACATGCTACCTACTACTACACTACTCTCGATAAATCTCATTTGAGTAAGAAAGACATGAAATAAACCAGAAATGCAAAGTCATCTCCCTTTCCTGACAGTCGGGCAGAAAGCCCTTCAGTGTTAACCTGGTCTCCAACTTACCCAAGCTGCCCGCCCTCCTGTCCCAAAAACACAAGCACATGAGAGAAAGCCATCAAAGCCTGACTCACTTGTGTAATCACTGAGGGTGTACAGGACAGTGATGAGGTTGTCCAAGCAGGGCCAGTGGTCAGGATTGCACCGCAGTCCTTCCTCAAAAGCATGGCGAGCCAGGGGGACCCGGATGAGCCTCAGGGCCACGTGTCCGATTTTATACCAGAGGTTGACATCCGTGGAGTCCAGCATGACCGCCTAGAAGCAGCACAGACAGAGGGCACACACATTCAGTCGGCTCTCTTGCTGAACAGGCACATAGGGGATGGGAGGGACACAGCATTGGTCCAACCACTCCAACTACCCAGAAAAAATGGCAAACACAAGGTACATGAACCAATTTATCAAATTCAGAACACTTTCTTGTCATTTGGTCTCTCTGAACATCTATATTCCTTACATATCTGATAGATAAAAGAAGTGAAAGTACCATT
Source organism: Suricata suricatta (assembly GCF_006229205.1). NCBI lineage: Eukaryota > Metazoa > Chordata > Mammalia > Carnivora > Herpestidae > Suricata > Suricata suricatta. The sequence goes on from NC_043713.1 coordinate 71,513,219, forward strand.
AAAATAGGGGATCTGTGGGGTATTTCTGTGAGATTTAAAATTTTTAATTTAATTTTAAATTGTGGGATTCTATAAAGATTATAGGCTACAAAGACAGACCTCAGTTCACATCCCTGGTTCTACACTGACTAGCAAAGTGATCTCGAGCCTCAGTCCCCTCAACACTAAAATGAAGATAAAGACACTGTCCTGCAAGATGGTGCAGGGTTAGCGCACGCATGGAAAGCCATTCTCGTGGTGTAGGACATATGGGAGGTGCCCACAGAGACGGTGACGGTAACACAGACATTGTGGCGACACTGCTATGAGCAGGGTACCAGCGGGCAGGCTGTGTTCTCAGAACTGTGTATGTACCAATTCGTTTCATTTTCATGACCACCCTCTTTCTCACTATGCCCGCCACGCTGGTGTGAACCTGGAGGCCGGGAGAGTAAGCACACACTCCCTGAGTGGCAGAGGACGAAGGCACATGCGGCCCCTGCTCTCTCCGAACTCGCAGTTACTCCCCACTGACGAAGGTCTCAGGCACCACAGCTCAGCGACGCGCCACCACGAGTTCTTCTTTTTAGCCAACAAGACCACAGCCTCACCCCCTCCCCCAAGAGCTTTCAAAATCCCTGAGGGAGCTGAGCATTGCCAAAACCACACCTCCAAGTAGAATTCCATGGCTGTCTCCAGGTCCTCTCGCTGGGCTGCCAGCTGGGCCAGGTTCTTATATGTGGAGTATTTTAGCATCAGCCCAGGGTGCTTCAGCCCTTCTTTCTCATCACCAGATGACACTGCCTATGAACAAAAACAGAGGTCAAGAAGGGACACCTAGGCCCTGAAGCCTCAGCAGGCAGTCAGCAGGATACCTGGCTTCCGGGCTGGTCTCTGCCGCAGGCCCTTGGTCCAGTCCGGCCACCCTCCATTGGAAAATGAAAGCATTACACTAGATGTTCTTGGGGGGACTCCTCCAGCTCCAAGGAGACAGAGAAGAAAGGTCAGAGCACCACAAGGCAGTTTGCAGACAGTGTGGGTGCCAAAAGAGACAGAGGGAACCCTCCCCATGGCTACAGCCATGCCTTAAAGGTCAAGCCTGGAGCCCACAGCTCCCCCACACCAGGCCTGCAGGGCAGGGACAGGGCATGAGGACACTACTGAGGGGCAGCAGCAGGATCTGGAGGTGCCCAGGCAGCCAACTTACACATCCCTCCACATTTCGCAGCAGGAAGACTACCGAATTAGGAGTCAGGAGGCTAAGTTCCCAACTCTGTAATCATCACATAAGACTGTGGATATGTTACTTTACCTAAAAAGTTAGTGCCCCAAGGCCTCTGTATTAAGGACAGTAAATCCTACTCTAAGTATCAAAAGTACAAGTGAGTCAGAACATAAAGATTGTAAACATGATTTATACAGAAAGTTATTTCACTACAGCTCTTATGAAAACTCTTTAAAACACTACAACTTCTAAGACATCCCTGATGAGGAAAACTACCACTCTAACCATGGGACAAGGAGTAAAACATTTTCTAACAGAATGACTCGGTGTCACAATAAAATTCTTTCCAGGGGCGGGTCTGTATCCCAGCCTTGTCCTGGGAAAGGTCACCTCCACACATCATTCTTCATGGTCAGAACAGATGAGACTTGAGGACATGCACACTTCAGGACACACCCCTTGACTAATCCCAAGAAATCTACCCTAGCACTCTTAAGGAATCTCAACAAGAAGACTGACAGGTTCAAATGAGGCTTCATTCACAATCCTGTCATCTGGCTTATGCTGCAGAAAGATGCCCAACGACAGGCTGACCAAGGCTGGACACCAGGTACCTTTGCCCTCCAGGTACAGAACTGTCCAAAAGCCCTTGTACGGAGGCCGTGTGAGTCTACCCTGGAGACTAGACAGTAAGTAGCACATCCAGACAGAGCAGAAGCTCTCACCACTGACCTCTACCTCACTAGCTGGACTCAGCATCATTCCCCATCCTCCGTGACACGCAGGCTGATGCCACCAGAGACAAAGGGCTAGCCCCAACAAGCGTCCGCCAATAAGTGCACCAACTAAGCTGTCTGCTGCTTAGGATTCAGCTGTGTTCCATGACCTGTTTATGCCAAGTGTTTGTGCTACTGTAACTACATAATTTAGTTTAATATTAGGTACACCAATGCCAGATGAATGTGAAAACAAACTTTTCTGTACATTTTCTGTACTTTTCAATTGTTTATGATGACCATCTTTTACTTTTATAAGCCAGGGAGGAGGGTGCTACCGCAGTCTTTGAAGACAAACTGATATACACAGAGGTGGACATACCCAGGGCTCCAAGGCCGATCTGGCCAGCACCCTTCTGCCTTGGTGCTATGCTCACCTGCTCATACCTCTGAGGCCCACTCTTCTGTGGTCCGAGGGCAGACTCACTCCTGAAACATTCGTAGCCCCTGGCCCATGGCTGAAGTTCAGTACAGTGGAATAAAGTCATTTTCACCTCTGGGCCCTCACTCGCTTCCTACTAACAGGGGAGGTGCGGATCAAAATTCCCATAGCCCTAATTCTAAGACACTATAACCAGCACTGAAGATTCTTGACAAGCTATCCAATTAGGAACATGAACAGATACCTTGAGTAAGAGAAGGGATAGACTCCTCATACTGACAATTAGAACTGTTAGCATTTTGCCTCATCAGTGGTAGAAACTATCCAGGGGTAGGGGCTGAGACGCAAGTGTTTGTCTTCCTAGAGGTCTAGGAGACTGCTCAACTAAAGGACCGTGTTCCAGAAAGTGTCCGTGGATGGCGTCTGTCTGCTTCCTTATTGCATGTCTCTGTGTTTGGTGTCTGGTTACTTGAAAACAAAAGCCTTTCTTCCGAATGAAATATGATTCTTCTTAAATCAAGTTTAAGTTGCAACTCATTTTCAAACCTCCAGGCAGCATCTCCATGACCCAGTCAGCTCAGGTTTAACTCACTTACCATTAGCATGGCCCCAAGGCTGTATCCGCGTCCTGCCCTGCCTTTCCCCACCTACCAGACCCTGTGTCCTCAGAGCGCCTCTGCGCTGCTCTCCCAGCCCTTCTCTCCAACTATGTTTTTCAAAAGCCCATGGAACACCTATGCAGGCTTTCTGAGCTCATGGGCTAGCGCCCAAACGGTATTTGCCAAAATATGTTGCCAACAGGATCATTAAGTATCAGAAAACCACAGGTTCCAATCCTGGCTCTAATAACTCACTAGTTGGATGGCTTTGAGCTATCAACACTTCACTAAGCCTCCATTGCCATAACTGTAAAATGGGGACAATTGCCCCCACCAACCTGGCAGAGAAGTAATGTAATGTAATAAAACAGCCAACAAAGAGTTCTTACTATGCACCAAGAGCCACTCTATGTGCTTCACTGAATTCACTCAACCTTCACGGCAACCCAAGGAGGCGGACACTCTACACGTGAGAAAGCTGGGGGCCAGAGAGGGGAAGTAGGATGTCCAAGGTTGCCCAAGCAAGAAGTGGGAGAACAGAGGGCACGCCCACCACCTGGCCTGTGGCGCCTCACCTCTCGCAGCAGGCGTGCCTCCAGGAGCTCATGGTAGGCCTTGGCGGACTCCTCAAACCGGTCGTGTTTCTGGAGATCCAGGGCCTTGTGATACAAGGCAAAAGCCTCTGCTTCCTATGAACCAAGATAAGAGATATTCTCACACAGCGTAAAGGTTTGTCATTTTTTAAGCCAAAAGTGTGCATAGGGGGACTACAGTCAAGGCCATGTTAACTGACAGCTGTAACCTCTGTGGTAGAAACAAGTCTAATACTCCAACCTCCCAGGAGCCCATCATTACGAGAACCTCTCAGGAGTCTCCAAGGAGACACGAGCAACACAAGCTCAAAAGAGTCTAAGGAACAGCAAAAAACAGACTGGCCCAGGGATACAGGGTCGCAAAAACGGCAAGGTTATAAACTCAGCTGGACCTTTCTGGGTGAAGCTGGAAGAGTGGCTGCACCAGCCATGATAACCCAGAGATTCCCAAAGAATATGGATGGTTTCCACTGTTTCCTCCCTGCCACTCTGCCCTACTCTGATCATCGCCCAGGGAGGGCGACAACCTCCTTCAGGACAGAGGGGCACTGGGCAGGCTGAGCTCCACTGACATCCCTTGAGGACCAGGGACAAAGGACTAGGAGACTTTTGAGAGGGCTCCAGACAGCCTTGGCTTCTCCTGTGAAAGAGGAGGCACATGTTTATTCCGGAGAAAGCCAAGACACCAAGAAGCGAACCACTGATATACTAAGGCAGGACACCGGGGGAGAGGTGGGTGGGTGGATGGAAGGAAAGAGGCAGGCTGATATGGAAGGAATGCCAGGCCTCATGGCAGAGAGGAAAGACCAAGAGTCCAGAGAGCTGAAGTTGAACCTAGTCCCGCCATTGACCTTCAGTGAGACACCATCGAGGCAGCTCCCGTCAAGGGCCTCCTCATGTTGGAAAGTGAGGGCAATATACCAAGAAACCTCAAAGCACCATTTACCATTAACATGCTGCCGTCCCTGGGGTGCAACTCCTGAAGCGTGCACAAAGAATGGGCTGCATGAAAGGCTAGCCCCAGCTGGGGAAGCAGGCCCAGGAGCTGCACCAGTCCAAACACTGATCACAGAATACAGAATTTCTCTTCAGTGTGCCCATCTCTAAGAGAAGCAGGTTCAACATGAGATGGAGAGCCGCTATCTTTCAAAATGGGATTTTCCTGTGAGATCCCATTAAGTCGCTTAAATGCATTCAAAATGAGGTACCACTTATGGAAACCAACCTGACAATAAACTATAAAAGAAAAAAATAATAATAACTTCCAAAATAAAAAAAATAATAAAATGAGGTACCACCTACAGAAATGAAAAGCCAGGTCTACCTGCAGAGGAAGACCATGGAATACATACCTGGGCCTCCTTGGTCTGTGTTTTGTGACTTTTAAAGCTTCCTTCATGATCATCCTCAACTGTAGAGCTGGCATTTAAGGCTGCAATTCGAATCTAAAAACAGGGATTTGAGGGAAGAAAAAAGTTGCTTTTGTGTTGTCACTTGTCTCTTTAACAACCTACAATGAATACAGCTGCTCTGGCACATCATCTCTTCTATCTCGAACAGCTATGGCCTTCTTAGGATGTAAGGAATGAACAACAAGTCATCATCAAGAACAAAAGTAAGGACCGGAACATGTCTGGGGGACCATAACAATCTATCTGAGGAGCATGTCTTGGGTACTGTCCATAAGGAACAGACTGGGGACACCCCAGCAATGGCCAGACACAATGGAAGATTCCAACAAAACATGCTAACTTGGTACCTTTCTTGCAACTGTGATAAAGCCCTGTAAGCCACTCCAACAGAAGGTCAAACATCCTTACCCTCAACTGAGCCAACAGTTCTCCGAGGAGGAAGGCTGCCCCATACTGAGTGTCACCCAGGAAAATGGCCCTCATCCCCAGAGGTGAAGTGACAAAATCACAGATGCCAGCACCAGTCCTTACCATACTCAGAGAGCTTCAGCGCTGCCACCGAGCACCACTTCCCATCACTGGCAGGGGGCGTGCCGGTCCACAGTCTCCTAGACAGGAACCGAGAGACTGAGAGAGAGCCCAGAAAGCAGCAGGAGTATCAGGTTCCAGAGACCCACCATGAAGCAGTTCCCAAGTCCAAGGGCCAGCCCAGCTCTAAGCACACAGGCTGGTGAGCAACTGCCTTGGGACAGCTGTGTGATGTCACCCAGGTCCCCAGGCCAGACCTTCTCCCTAGCCAGACAAGACACCAGGCTGAGGGACACAGAAGAATGAGACAAACTCCTGCCCACAGGTCTCACTGCTCAGCAGAAACAACAGACCTATAAACAGTTATTTTTTTCAGTAGTTGAATGAAATGAAGAGAAACCCAGGCAACACCTAAGGGCGGAAAACAATTCACTTGAAGAGACCGAGGATAGTGATCAGGAACAGAGAGCACTGCAGTGAAGGGCGGGGAAACAAAGAGGGGGTGGGGCGCGGTGTGTGATGGGAAAATGGGGACACACGCGGGAGCCAGTACAGCCCAGAGCAGAGATGGTGTGGACGATGGAAGGGTGCCGGCCAGGAACTAGGAGCTTTATCTTGTCAGCAACAGGGGGGGCCACAGAGAGTTTTGGGAAAACAAAATTTTAGAAATACAAAGGAAAAAATATTAGAGACAGTTTGAAGACCAGTTTTAGTAGGAGTTTGAAGCCTGCAAAAAATGACAGGATCAGTGAGGATGTGAGAAATTAGAAGCTCACACATTACTAATAGGGAGGGAAAGTGCACAGCCACTGTAGAAAATGGTCTGGTAGTTGCTCAAAATGTTAAACGTGGAGTTACCATATGACCCAGAAATTTCATTCCTAAGTATCTACCCGAGAGAAATGAAACACCTGTCCACACCAAAACTTGTTCACAAATGTTCAAAGCAGCATTATTCATGACAGCCTCAAGGTGGAAACAGCCCAAATGTCTGTCAACTGATGACTGGATAAATAAAATGTGGTATGTTGATTATTCTTCAGTCATAAAAAAGACTAAAGTACTGATAGCTGCTGCAACATGGATCAACCTTGATGCTAAATGAAAGAAGCCAGTCACAAAAGGCCACATGTTGTCTGATTCCATTTATATGCAATGTTTAGAATAGGCAAATCCGTAGAAACAGAGAGTGGGTAGTGGACAGCAGGAGAGGGGCAAACACGAATGACTACTAATAGGTACAGGGTTTCTTGGGGAGCCTGGGTGGCTCAGTCAGTTGAGCGTCTACTCTTGGTTTTGGCTCAGGTCATGACCTCACAGTTTTGTGGGTTCGATCCCCGCATCGAGCTCAGTGCAGACAGAGCGGAGTCTGCTTGAGATTCTGTCTCCCTCTCTCTCTGCCCCTCCCCTACTTGCACTATCTCTATTTCTCTCAAAAATAGATAAACTTTAAAAAAAACTTTTTTTAAATAGGTACAGGGTTTCCTTCTAGGAGGATGAAAATGTCCTAAAATTGGTTATGGTGACAGTTACACAACTCTGTGAACATATTGACCACTACTGACTTACACACCCCACATAGGTGAACCATCTGGTATGTGAATTCCAGGCTATTATTAAACAGAGATGCCAGGAACCTGGATGGGGCAGTGGTGGTGGACAGAAGCAACACACTCCAGGAGGCAGACTCACAGGACTCAGCAACAGGGAGCCTGGGGGGACAGAGGGTTTCTGGGTAACACCAAGGGTTCTGGCCTGGGGGGCTGGGACAGAGGGTACCCCCAAACAAGCCAGACAGGACAGAAAGAGGAATCAGAACAAGTCCCATCTGAGAGAGGCTGGCAGAAAGAAGGCCCTGGAAGGGCCCAGCAGTGGGAGCGAGCCCAGGCATACAGACGACTGCACGCTCACCTGTGTGACTTCAAAGGGCTGCTACTGTGGCCGAGAGCACTACAGCAATGATGTGAAGTAGGACTTCCGCACTGCGCTCGGAGCTCCCCAAGGATTCTAACGAGAAAGCAATACAGTCTTTTCACAGACAAGGACGACTCAAACATCCCCTAGGCTAATAGCTATTTTATCTCCTAGATTCTATATTTAGGAAAAAGGAATGTTGCTACCACGTCTGGAAATTGCTGCTTCACCATAAGCTATGCCCTGATAGACACTGTGACCACCATACAGTATGAAAAAAGAGACAGTAAAGTAGAAATTATATGATTAAAACTCTGCATCTAGGCTATTATTTAAGGGACGCCTGGATGGCTCAGTCGGTTAAGTGACTGACTCTTGATTTTGACTCAAGTCATGATCTCATGGTCTGTGAAATGGAACCTTGAGATTCTTTCTCCCCCTCTCTGCTCCTCCCCCACTTACGCACTCTCACTCTCTCTCTCTCTCTCAAAATAAAAATAAAACAACAACAACAACAAAATATATACACACATAGAAAACAACATGCTTTGGCAAGAACTTGGAGAAGTCAGAACCCTCATGCACTGCCGTGGAAAACAGTACGATAGTTCCTCAAAAACTTAAACCTAAGATGACCTTATGCTTCAGCATTTCCACTTCTGGGTATGCACCCAAAAGTAGTGAAAGCAGGGGTAAACAATTATAAATTGGGGTAGAGAGTGCAGGGAGGGTGGCGCTGACACTGGTTAGGTCTCCCAACTGGCTCCCCACAGGGCAAATGCCAGCCCCAGGGCACGGCAAGTCTTCCCAGATGCCACTTGAATACTCATGCAGAAAAAAACGAGAGGAGGACCCAGGGATGGCTGAGGGACCAGGTCTCTGTGTGGCAGCGGCAGGACCCATGTCCCTAGGTGGGAGAGTATCAATACAGTCATCATACCCAGGGCCGACCCCCTCCCAAAGGAGGAGAGCTTGCCTGTCCTGTCTCAGCAGCGCCTTGCAGGAAGGTACCTAACAACCACCGGCATTGTGCCAGATAGGCCGGTGCCTTCCCCTGGGGCTTCTGTGTCCCCCCAGGATCTGGATGGGTGCAGGTCCCATTTCAAAGCGGACAGGAGACATCTCCTCAGGACAGACTGAAAGAAAGATAACCAGCCAACTTGGAGGGAAAACCGTGTGCTCCAAGTCTAGAGAGAGGTTTCTGGCCCCACCTGCTGCCTAAGTCCCTGCCCAGCCCTCTGCCCACCTGCCTCTGTGAAGAAAGCCCCTGGCCTCCCTTAGTGCTCCCTGGGCACTACAGTCAGGCCAGAAAACCCTCGAGGAGCCCATGGCGCCAAAGAGGAAACAGAACCTTCAAGTTCCCTAATCCTTTTGAAATTGCTAAAATCCATGCTAAAACTCAAGCCAATTGTCCCCACTGGAAAGGGCTCCTGTGCTAACGTTAACATAATCTAAAACCACAGTACCCTCCACTCCTCTACCCCTATTGTCTATCCCAGACACTTACAAGGCACATTTGCATGATCTCACTTAAACTTAAAACACCCTCTGGAAAGAGTACTGGGCTTATCTCCAGCATTGTGACTTTAGGCAGGTCAGCCAGTCCCCTTACACCTCAGTTTCCTATTCCACAAAATGGGTATGATAATGCATATCTCATAAGGCTGGCAGTCGGGAGGGCTGGATGCCATACTGGAATTGAGGCATCCTTGTAAGCGTTCACACAACATCTCAAGAGGAACCTAAAAAAGTGACCCCCTCAAAGACTCACGTACATTAGTCCCAGGAGACCAGGCCCTCATTACCACCCTTCCTCAGGCCCTCAGTTCCTAGTAGCAAACTAAAGAATAAGTCAGAATACTGTCCTCAAATACACCCTGAGAGGACCGTGAGGACTCTGTAACACAGAATATTTACTTTACTTCTGCCAAAATAGTACATAGTAATTCTTACTGTATAACCGGCCTTGGATTTTTAAAAATCAGTATATACAAGAATTTTTACCTAAGACATAAAAATAAAACAGCTTCTCAAAACTGTAAATCTTATACTGATTTCATACAGCAAGAGTATGTTCTTTCTAATTTCCTCTCTGCACCCTCACCTCTGTACTGGAATCACCCAGTCTGTGGGTGTCTCCCACCCACCAGCCTGAAAGCTCCTGAACGGTCCCGTCTTCTCTATCTTTGTACCAACAGGTACTCCATTAGGGAAGGAATGAGCAAGCAGATGTGTGATATCTAGGCAGCTGGTCTGTTTTAGTAGAAGACAGCTCTCAGTCCATTCTTTCTCAAAGACCAGCATCCGTCACTCACAGGATGCCCCTTGGAGGGCAAGCCAAGCTGCAGAAGCCAAACAGAGGAACAGCTCACTGATGGCTTTGGTAACACTGTGAACTATGACATTCCTGGGTGAAGAGAAGCAGTCCCATCTCAACTCAAATGGGACTTCATCAAGGAGCTTCCCTGACTCCCACCCCTCTGATGCAGCCCCTACGGCACATGAGCATCACATACTGTGTTCTCCATTAATTATTTAAAAAAGAAAACTCTTAGAAAACCAGGAATAAAAGGAAATTTCCTCAATCTGACAAAAAGCATTTACCAAAAAAGCTACAGCTAATATTCTATGTAACCAAACTACTGAATGCTTTGCCCCCTATGATAAGGAACAAGGCAAGGACATCCACTCTCATCACTCCTATTCAACAGTGTACTAGAAATCCCAGCCACTACAATAAGGCAAGAAAAAATAAGAACCAATAAAGATTATTAGAAAGGAAGAAATGAAACTGTCCATATTCACAAATGACATATTGGTCTACACAGAATATCCAAAAGAATCTATAAAATAAAGCCCTAAAAGTATCAAGTGGGTTTGGCAAAGCCACACAGGGTAAAAGTCAACACCCAAAAAGTGACCTGTATTTCTATATATTAGCAACAAACAAATCAAGATCAAAATAGAAAAAAAATGTCACTCCCAATAGTTGCAAAAAAACAAAATAGGTATAAATCTAAAAAAAATACATATGGAGTTCCTGGGTGGCTCAGTAGGTTAAGCATCTGACTCCAGATTTTAGGTTAGATCATGATCTCATGGATCTCCCTCTCTCCCTCTCCCCTGCTTGTTCGCGCGCTCTCTCTCTCTCTCTCTCTCTCTCTCACATACACACACACATACGAGTGCATTCTCTCTAAAATAAAATATGCCATGGAATTAAAAAAAGATATACACCAAATAACATAGCAACCAACTCTATGAAATAAAAACCACAGGAGATACAAGGACACATAAATAAAAATCCACTAATAATAAGAAACTTTGATTCACCACTCTCAGTGTAAGACAGACCAAATGGAGAAAAAAAAATAAGGAGACAGAAGATCTAAATGACAAAACGACAGAACTTACAGATGTATATATATCACTCTATACTCAGCTAATATAGACTATACATTCTTCAGTGCTCACAGCATGTTCACAAAACAGTTGAGTGTATCTGAAGTCATAGAGAAACCACCTTCTGTAAAGTACAAATATTTTAAAAAATATCTCTGATCACAATACATTAAACCTAGAATTTACTAATGCTACAACCACTACCATCAGCAACAGCCGAAGACAAGTCCTTCTATCTAAAAATTTAAGAAACTCCACAACTTTTGGGTGAAAGGAAGTGCAACTAAAATTGGAGAAATTTAAAGAAATAATAATGATGAAGACACAAATACTCATATATGTGAAAACACAACAAAATCATGTAAGGGGGGAAAATTATATTATTATCTCCATAGAAGAGAAAACCTTGAACAAAATTCAACACCCCTTTATGATGAAAAGAACTCAAGAATTTCTCATGGAGAAACACTAAAAGGCCGTTCCATAAATATTGGGAACAAAGTAAGGATGCCTATTATGTCTATTACTATCCACCAAGGAAGGGGCACCTGGGTGGCTCAGCTGGGTAAGCTTGCAACTTCAGCTCAGGTCATGATCTCATGGTTCATGAGTTCGAGCCTTGCACTGGGCTCCATGCTAACAGCTCAGAGCCCAGAGTCTGCTTCAGATTCTGTGCCTCCCTCTCACTCTGTCCCTCCCTTGCTTGCACTCTGTCTCTGTCTCTCTCAAAAATAAAATTAAAAAAAAATTTTTTTAATAAGAAAAGGGAAACCAATTAGAGGTTTAAGAATGGATAAAGAAGTAAAACAATCACTAATGTCAGACAATAGAAGAGAATACCTGGAAAGCCCCAACATCAACAATAAAACTTAATAATAAAAGAACTCAATGAAGTAGCATGATAGAAAATTAACATAAAAAATCAATAGTGTTCACATAAAAAATAAACAGAAGGCAGTATGATAGAGAAAAATCCTGTTTATAATAGCAACAAGATGATTAACTATTTACAAATTAAGTTAATAAGAAATGGCAACCTATGCAAGGAAAATTTTAAAACACTGCCAAAAGAATTAAAGTTGAAGAAAATGGAATGACAACCTAAGACATTCTTAGGAAAAACTCTATATTATAAAGATGTCAGTTCTCCCTAAATTAATTTATAAAATCAATGCAATACAAATAGAAATGCCAACAACATACTAGACAAGTTGATACTAGAGTTCATATGGGAAAACAAGCATGTAAGATAGCAGGGAAAACAGTGAAGAAGAAAAGCTACAAGAGGGGATAAGCCCTACCATTAAAGTATACTATATAAAGCCTTAGTACTTAAAGAGTGGTATACTGGTACATGCATGATACAGAGATCACGCCCAGACTCAAGTACATATGAAAATTTTAAATATGGGGCGCCTGGGTGGCTCAGTTGGTTAAGGGTCCAACTTCGGCTCAGGTCATGATCTCACAGTCCCTGTGTTTGAGCCCCATTTCGGGCTCTGTACTCACAGCTCAGAGCCTAGAGCCTGCTTCAGATTCTGTGTCTCCCTCTCTCTCTGACCCTCCCCTGCTAGCTCTCTTACTCTCAAAATAAAATAAAGAATAAACTTTTTTTTAAAAGAATTAAAAACAAAGAAAAATTTAAATATGGCAAAGATGGGGGCGCCTGGGCGGCTCAGTTGGTTGAGTGTCCAACTCTTGATTTTGGCTCAGGTCATGATCTCAGCGTTCTTGAGATCAAGCCCAACATCAGACTCTACACTGACAGTACAGAACCTGCTTGAGGTTTTCTCTCTCTCTTCCTCTTTCTCTGCCCCTCCCCACCACGTGCACATACTCTCTCTCACACAAAATAAATAAACATTAAACAAATAAAATTAAAATAAAATATGGCAGGGGCACCTAGGTGGCTCATTCAGTTAAGCATATGACTCTTGATTTCAGCTCAGGTCATGATCATAGTTCATGAGACTGAGCTCTAGGTCTCATATATATATGAGTCTGGGTTTCTCTCTCCCTCTCTTTCTGTCCCTCCTCCCACTTGCACTCGCTCTCCCTCCCTCCCTCTCTCTCTCTCTCACAATAAACATCTAAAAATAATAATAAGGGGGTGCCTGGGTGGCTAAGTCAGTTAAATGTCAGACTTCAGCTCAGGTCATGATCTCACCAGTAGTGAGCTTGAGGCCCCCCACATCCAACTGTGTACTCACAGCTCAGAGTCTGGAACCTGCTTTGGATTCTGTGTCACCCTCTCAGCCCCTCCCCCACTCACACACACTCACACTCTCTCTCTCTCTCTCTCTCTCTCTCTCTCAAAAAAACCACATTAATAATATTTTAATAATAAAATAAAATATAGCAAAAGTAGTATCTCGTATCACTGGGGCCAAAATGAAGTTTGTAATAAAACCTGCTCGGAAAAATTGGTAACTATTTGGAACAAGATAAATTAGATCCTTACCTCACCTCTTATACATAAATAAACTCCAAATGGGCTAGCGATCTAAATGAAAACCAAAGGAACCATACAAATACTAGAAGAAAACATGGATGAATCTCTCTTTAGCCTTGTAAATAGAAAGGCTTTCTCACTATGATTTAAAATCCAATAATAATATATTTAACTACACAAAAGTTTTTAAATTTTGGGGTGCCTGGGTGGCTCAGTCACTTAAGTGTCAGACTTCAGCTCAAGTCATGAGCTCTTGGTTCTTAAGTTCTATCTAGGCCCACGCAGGACTCCGCTGTCAGCGCAGAGCCTGCTTTAGATCCTCTATCCCTCTTTCTCTGCCCCTCCCCCATTCACACTCCGTGTGTCTCTCTGTCTTTCTCTCTCTCAAAAATAAATAAACATTAAAAAAAAATTTGTGGTTACCAGAGGTAGGAGAGGGAAGTGGAGAAAATTGGATGAATGTGGCCCAAAGGTACACACTTCCAGTTATAAGTAAGTACTAGGGATATAATGTACATGATAACTATTAGTTAACACTGCTGGATGGTATACTGTGAAAGTTAACAGAGTATATCCTAAGAGTTCTTATCACAAGGAAAAACCATTTTTTCTTTTTCCTTTTATTTCTGGATCTAAATGAGATGAGATGATGGATGTTAACAAAACTTATTGTGGTAATCATTTCACAATATATGTAAGTCATGTCATTATGCTATATACTTTAAACCTGAATAGTGCTATATGTCAATTATACCTCAATAAAATTTTTTAAAAATTTTAATCAGAAAAAAGTCAAAAGTCAAAAGTCAACTGATAAATTGGGAGAAAATAGTTGCAACATATCGTAAACAAATACATAAAGAGCTCTTAAAAACTAACAGACACAGCATTATTCACAATAGTCAAAAGATAGAAGCAACCCAAGTAAGTGCCCACTCACAGATGAACGGAGAAATAAAATGTGTGTATACATTCAATGGAATATTATTCAGCCTTAAAAAGGAAGCACATTCTGACACAGGCTACAACGTGGATGAACCTTGAAGACATTATGCTCAGTGAAATAAGCAAGCACAAAATGACAGTGTATGATTCCACCTATGCGAGGTACCGAAAGCAGTCAAATTCATAGAGACAGAAAGTAAAATGGTAGTTGCCATGGGCTGGGCGAGGGAAAGAACAGGGAGTGTTTAATAGGTACAGAGTTTTCATTTCAGAAGATGGAAAAAAGCTCTGGAGATGGATGGCGGTAAAGGTCGCACATCAGTGTGGAGGTCTTAATGCCACTGAACGTACACTTAATACTTTAAAAATTAAATTTCACATTAAGTATGTTCTGCCACAAGCAAAGGAAAGAAAACTGGTAGAAAAACAGGGAAAACATATTAAATGAAAACAGACATTCAACTGGCTATCAAACATATGAAAAAAATGCTCACTTATAATTAGAGAAATGCAAACTACAACAGCAGTGAGACACTATGTCTATCACACGATCACTATCACACTGGCAAACATTAAAATTAATGGGGGGAAAAAAGAGGAAAAAGGAAAACCAACCACAGGATACTTAATGATAGAGAATACACTGTGGGTTGATGGCGGGAAGTGGGGGGCAGGGGGTGGGCTAGGTGGGTGATGGGTATTAAAAAGCGCACTTGGGGCACCTGGGTGGCTCAGTCAGTTAAGCGTCTGACTTTGGCTCAGGTCATGATCTCACAGTTAGTGAGTTCAAGCCCCAGATTGGGCTCTGTGCTGACAGGTCTGAGCCTGAAACCTGCTTTGGATTCTGTGTCTCTTTCTCTCTCTCTGTCCCTTCCCCACTCGTGCTAGGTCTTTCTTGCTCTCTCTTCCTCTCTCCCTCTCTCAAAAATAAACATTTAAAAAATAGTTTTAAAAGAGGAACTTGTGATAAGCACTGGATGTTGTATGTAAGTGATGAATTATTTAATTCTACTCCTGAAACCAATATTGCACTGTATATTTACTAAAATTTAAATTAATTTTTTAATTAAAATTAACAAAAATTAACAGCACGTTCTGTTGGAGAGGTTGTCAGGTTTTCATACACTGTTGATGGGAATGCAGACGGGCACCACCACTCTCGAAGGGAATTTGATAAGAGCTGACAAAACTACAAACACCCTTACCTTTCAACCCATCAGTTCCACTTCTAGGACTCAATCTTGAAGATGTTCCTCCAACAATATGAAATACAGACATACAGGGCTATGCATTCCAGCACCGTTTGTAATTTCAAGAAACTGGAAACAACCTAAGTGACTACAGATAGTATAGTGGATGAATAAACTGTGGTACATCCACACAATGAAGTAATATGCAGCTATAAAAATTAATGAGGAAACGTTTATAGCACCATTATTCATAATAACCAAAAAACAGAAACAACCCAAATGTCCCTCAACTGATAAATGGGTAAATAAAAAGGAACAAACTACTAACAACACGATGAACCAATGAAACATGCTAAGTGAAAGTCACAGACCACAACTTGCGT
The DNA here is from genome assembly GCF_006229205.1 of Suricata suricatta. Taxonomy (NCBI): domain Eukaryota; kingdom Metazoa; phylum Chordata; class Mammalia; order Carnivora; family Herpestidae; genus Suricata; species Suricata suricatta. The sequence goes on from NC_043713.1 coordinate 71,528,999, forward strand.
GATCTCATTAATAAGAAGTGTCCAGAAAAGGCAAATCTATATAGGCAGAAAGTATTCATGACTACCCCAAGATAGGGGAAGAGGCAATGAGAAGTGACTTCCAACGGGTACAGGGTTTCTTTTTGGGGTGATAAAATGCTCTCAAATTGATTGTGGTGATGCTCACACAGCTCTATGAATATTAAAAACCACCGAATATATGTAAATTTTATCTTAATACACAGGCAAATTATATGCAAATTTATTTCAATAAAACTTTTTTAAAATGAGTAAGAGCTCTATGAACACATACAGGGTAATTTTCAAGACATTGTTAAGTGAAAAAAAAACCTTTGGCATGCCACCTTTCGTATACAAAAGAAGAGGATATAAGAAATTACACGACCGCCTATTCATTTGTGTAAAAGAAAAGATAATCCAGACGCCAAGGAGACCAGTTAGCTGCAGGGGATAAGTGGGAAAGGGGTGAAAGGTAGAGGAGAACAGGGACAAAGTGACAGCGGTGGGAGAGTGAGTGACACTTTCCTGAGTACACCTTTGTTACAGATCCCCCCTCGAAAAATAATTAAAACCAACTAACTTCTAGGGGGAACCCAAAATGTAATATAAACGCTAACAATGTACACTTGTTACAAGTTACACAATCACACTGAAGGGCATATCAAAGAATTGTGATTCCAGAGTTGGGGATAGAGAGAACACAAGATAAGCCTGGACAGGGCGCTTGGGTGGCTCAGTTGGTTATGCGGGTTAAGCAACCGGCTCTTGATTTTGACTCAGGTTCATGATCTCACAGTTCGTGAGTTCAAGCCCAGCATCAGGCTCTGCACTGACAGTGCATATTCTCCCTCTCCCTCTCTACCTCTGCCCCTCCCCTGCTCATGCTCTGTCTCCCTCTTCTCTCAATATAAAAACAAACATGAAAAAGAAATTAAAAAAAAAAGATGATAAGCCTGGAACTTCTTGTGGTGCCAGAAAATAAGTAAATGCTCTCAAAAACCGACGAGAATTTGTTGACAGGACACAGCAGCTAACCTGAAGGAGATTCTGAACAGGCAAATCCAGAACAGTGAACAACAAAATAATGGTAATATTAGGTTTCAACTATTGGAATAAAATGAATATCCGTGGCCCATACTAATATAAATAAATGAGGGAAGGGAAAGTTCTCCCTTTAATAGAATTTGAATGAATACATGTAGAAGGAAAGAGAGAAATAGGTAATCACCTTTAGGCAAACACCAGAGACCCACAGATGGATGCTAACTACAGTCAAGGAGCATAAATTTGAGAGAACCAGAATGGCCATCCTTTCAAAGCATTTCCCCCATGATACTAACTAACTGAAAGAGAAGGACAGTAACTTTATAGTATAGAAACCTGGCAGACACCAACTAAATCACGCAATCAAGACAAACCACCAGTATTAAGACCTAACAGCATCTTGAACTCCTTGATATGACGCACTGAGGACAACACGATGTTTGTATTATTCTGGCCAAAAATGCAAAGCCTCATTCCAATCATGAGAAAATATGAGACAAACCCAAGTTGAGGGATATTAGACAAAATAACTGATCAGTACTCTTGAAAAATATGAAGGCAAGAAAGATAAGACTAAGTAATTGTTAAGGACTAAGGAGCAATAACTAAATGCAATATGGGAAGTAAGATAAGATCATAGAATGAAAAATAGAACATTGTGCAAAACTGCTGATATTCAGACTAGGTTTATGACTGAGTTAATAAGAGTGTACCAATACCAGTTTCCTGTTCTTGGTTTTATCATGATTATGTAAGATGTGAATATTAGGGCAAGCAGGGTGAGGGACGGAAGGAAACTCTGTATTATTGTTACACCTTTTCTCTAAACCTAAAATTAGTTTATTAAATAAATAATCTAAAAAGAAACTGCCATTTGAGATTATGTATGTATCATCTGTAAGCAATGAGAGGATGGGGACCATCTCATACTGCTCACCACAAACCCCAGAAACCCACTAGGAGGAGGGAAAAAAAAAAGCAGCTATTGAATAAAGAATGAAAATATCTATTCATTTCTCAGACTCCCAGCCCAGCAATCATATTATCCCAGAATAGCACATTTGGGAGTTTAACCTCACAAATTTCCAAACTCTCTAGACTATGGTTTCTGAGACCTTAAGAACACATAAAGAACACACTTTGGGCACCTCAGCACCCTGACCCAGTCAGTGATGAGCAGTGGTGTTTCCTGACGTGCTCTGGTCTGGGAGTCAGGAAGGCTAGGTCTTGAGCCCTGTGTGGCACTGCCTGGCTGTGTGGACTAACTTGGCACCAGAGGCCCCTCACTGGGTCCCACTTTCCTCTACCCTAAGAGGCTTTCGGCCAGACTATACGACTCAGGTGCTAACCAGCTCACTGTGTTTGTACAGCCCAGGAGCAAAGAATGGTTTTGACACTTTTAAATGGATGAAAACCTTTGTGACACATGAACATTATATAAAAATTACATACAATTCAAATTTCAGTGTCTATAAATAAAGTTTTATTGGAACACTACCACTGGTGTACCTAGTGTCTCTGCATGTATCCACTACACAATGTCAGAACTGAGCTGGGGCGCTTGGGTGGCTCAGTCGGTTAACTGGCCGACTTGTGCTCAGGTCATGATCTTGATCTTGATCTTGAGATCCTAGAGTTCGAGACCCAGACAGGTCTGTGCTATCACCCCAGAGCCTGGAGCCTGCTTCAGATTCTGTCTTCCTCTCCCTCTGTCCCTCTGCAGATCACTAGTGCAAGCCTGTGCGCTCGCTCTCTCTCTCTCAAAAATAAACATTAAAAAAAAATTTTTTTAGGGGCCCCTGGGTGGCTCAGTCGGTTAAGCCTCCGACTTCGGCTCAGGTCAGATCTCACGTTCGTGGGTTCGAGCCCCGTGTCGGGCTCTGTGCTGACAGCTAGCTCAGAGCCTGGAGCCTGCTTCCATGTCTGTGTCTCCTTCTCTCTCTCTGCCCCTTCCCCTCTCATGCTCTGTCTCTCTCTGTATCAAAAAATAAATAAAACATTAAGAAAAAAATTTTTTTAATGCAAGAACTGAGTAGACAGAGCAGGCCCCCTAACCTAAGCCTAAAATACTATTATAATTATGCTTATTATATTCACAACATACTATGATATAATTACATTATATTAATGTTATAAATACCATTACACTTACAATATAAGTTTGCCGACCACTTTAGGAGGGCTTTGACCCACAGATCCATAGTAACACAGGCCCCAAAGAGTTAACTGGGTCCAAAGTCACTGGTGCAGACACCGGAGAGTGTCAGTACGCTCTATCCAGCCAAGATTCTCCTCCTCCTCCCCCTCGTCCTCCTCCTCCTCCTCGGAGGCAGTGCAGTCAAGATATTCAGTCTAGAGGCGCCTGGCTAGCTCAGTCGGTAGAGCATGCGGCTCTCGATCTCAGGGTTGAAAGTTCCAGCCCCACACTTGGTGTAGAGATTACTAAAAAATAAAACCTTAAAAAAAAAAATTGTCTAGACTTCGGCTGACCCACTAGTTAGCTAGCAGACTCTGGACAAGTCCCTTCCCCTCGCCTCGACCTGTTTCCACCCGTGGAAATGGCGCTAATAGAACTCACCTCGCAGGGCTGTTGTGAAGGTGAAGAGAAAGGACGCGGGTAGAGGGTTAGCACCAGGCTCAGCACCCGGCGGGCGCAAAATCAATGGTGGCTCCTGCTGCTGTCACTGAAAACCACTCCCGAGGCTGGAGCCCCGTCCTAGACACCCCAAGGTGGCGGCCAGAGCCGTGAAGAGGCCCGCGGGACAGCCTGGAGGCCCGGCCTCACGGCTCCTGCTCTCCGGCCACTGTTTCCCCGACTGTTGCACTCAGGCTACCAGAGGCGCCCCCCTGCGTCGGCACCGGCCTCGGCCCCCCGCCCGCCGTCCCTCAGGCCCGGGTCCCCGCTCCAGCCCCTGGTTCAGCAGAGCCGCGCCCCCACCCGAGGGATGCCCCCAAACCTGCAGTCCTAGAACTCACTAGGCGTCTCCACGGCAACGGCCTGCCTGCCGCGACCCCCGCGCCGGCTAGCCGCCCGCCTGACAATAAGGCGCGCTCCCATTGGCTCCGCTGCCGGCTCCGTTAGCCAATCAGCGAGAGCGCACGGGCTGCTCGCCCGTCGCGCAGGCTCCCGGCTGCAAACAGCCTGGCGCGGAGTGCAAACCTTCCTCGTCTTTGCTTTTCGGTTCTCAAACTGTTGTGGGCTCCGAGCGCCAGCTCGCAGTCGGGCTCCACGCCCCATCGCTTGTACTATTTGGGAAGCACCGAGTTCGGTACCTGGCCCTGAGCAGTAGCTAAATGACGACGGGCCCTGTTATTGTTTGTTACCACCTGGGACAGGTACTCTGAAGGCAATGTAAACTTGTGCTCGCTTCGGCAGCACATATACTAAAATTGAAGGCAATGTAAACTTGGGGAACCAGGGGAGGAGGAGCGTTCTCCTTTCTGTTACCCTGTGCCTCACCTAGTTCCGCAAAAGATTTGAAGCCCAAAGGGCACAGATACAATCAACTGTTGAAACAAAGGAAAAGCAAAAATCACAAAAAAATCAAGACCGGGTAAATAAACGGGCTGACAAGGGAGTGACAGAATTCCAAAGACCAAAAGAGGATTCAGCATTGAAAGTTTCCAGAAAGCGGCCTTGGGCTGAGAGAGGTAAAACTGTTGGGAGCCAAGCGTTTTTGAGAAAGACGTCACAGCCTTTCCAGGCTTTCCTCACTCTAGCAACAATGGTTTAAAAGGAATGAACGTTATGAGTTTCTCTTTGACCTTACAGAAAGAAGGTAAAATCATGGTGAAGAACTCAAAGCGTCAGTTCAGAACAATAAAGCTTTAGTGATGCCCAGGAGTTTCAGAAATAGAGCAACAAACCTTGACTTTGCCTTGGAGGGAGGGGCAGTGGACAGAGGCATAAACAGACGGTTTCAAAGTTTCATGAATAACACGCATCCTTGGATGAAGCTCTCACACCGGAGTTGTATCTTGAAATAGCTCTGGAGTGAAAGTTCAAAGTGGTCCAGGCAGCAGGGAGCTATGTGGCAAGCTTTTGGGGGTAAGAGACAGTGCAAGCCATGCTGGATCCTCAGGCAGCAGTGTTACCAAGGGCAAAGCTCAAGGCGATAATGGGGATAATGTGGAGAGGGGGAGGGGACAGTCCTCACAGCAAATCAATATCACACTCACTACAGTGGGGATGAGACATTTAAGGTGGGACCAGATAGTCTTGGCTAGGGTTAGGCCTGAATCCCTTCTTGAGCACTTCAACCATTCATTCAATGAGCCCCGCTGGGAAGCAGGACACCCGTGTTGGCAGAAGGAATGAGTGCAGGAACTCCAAGCTCTAGCTGTTAATAGAAGTCCTCGGCAGTGGTCATGGCAAACACCACAGGTATAAGAATACTCCGCTGGAAACTAACTTTAATAACTATTAACAGCATAGACTTAAAATCTCAATTTGGTATTTCACTGGTACAGTAAAGATAAGGATGATCTGATCAGACCTTACACTCTGTAGAGAAATACAGTGCCCATCACAGTGCCTAAGGGTCATGGTCTATAAACTCTGAATCAAACATTTGGGAGGAAACCAAAAAGGACACCCTTTTGCATCCTGCCCATATACCCCCTGAAATGTGAAAGCGTGACATGGTATTTAGATGTGGGGCAGGGATTGCATTCATTCCATTTCTAATGGCAGACATTGCATTTCCAGGTGTGCCATTCCAGGACATGGGTTTTATAAGGTGCACAGCTACCGAGAATTTTCAGCAAGACTCATGGGAAAAGATAAGAGTTTGGAAATACCTAGGAAAGGTCCCAGAAGCCCAGCCGTCCTACCCTCCTGTTGGCCACAGCATTCTATGGGCAGTAAACTATACAGGCCAGCCCAAGCTGAGGGCAAGAACATCTGGTCAGCAAAATCGGCAGGAAGACCCAGGCTGCACCAGCTGCCCACCCAGCCAGCCTGCGTATGGGCATGGAGAGCAGGGCCTCCAGGCTGCACCTTCCACACTTGGATTTGAACAGCCTACATATACAATACACGAGACAGTGGCTCTGAAGAGAGAAAAGATTCCATCTCTCAGGTTCCCTAAAGTTTCCCTTCATAAACCAACACCACTGCCCCGGGTGACCGAGAATGCCAGGGAGGGGTAAAGGGAGATAAAGAAGTCATGTTAGAAAGAAGGTTTCAGGGCACCTGGGTGACTCAGTCAGTTAAGCATCCAACTCTTGATATTGGCTCAGGTCATGGTCTAGAGCCTGTAAGTTCAAGGCCTGAGTCAGGCTCCGTGTGGTGTGTAGAGCCTGCTTGCGATATTCTCTCTCTCTGCCCCTCCCTCGCTCATGTTCTCTCTCAAAATAAATAAACATTTTTAAAAGAAGAAGAAGAAGAAAAGAAGATCTCTTCCTTTATTTGACACAAGGATGGGGAAGAGGAGGTCTTATGAGGCCACAGGCACAACTGCATGAAGGGGTGCCAGAAGCTGGTATCCACCAGGCCCTTCCTCTGCCAGGAGGCCTCTCTGCAAGGGACAGCTCATAGATGCCCTCTGTGTCAATCACAGAAAAGTCATGACTGTCCCTTTCTTGCCAATCTGCCAGGGCTCCAGGGGGAAAAATCGGATAATTATCCTTCAAGAGACAGAAAAAATAGATGTCATTAGCTCCTTGGCTAATGCCTCACATTCCAAGACCCCTAGCCAGGCACTTCCTCCATGGGCTCCCTGCCCAGCCTGCCAGTGGCAGGCATTTTGCAAGCCCACCTCATCTCATTAATGATCTCCCCCTGGGGGCCTGTCAAAAGCAGGATGGTGGCTGCCCCTGGACAGACACGCAACACAGCAGCCTTGATGGTCACTGTATGCCCTGTCTGTGGGCTCAGAGGGGCAGCCCTCCTGCTTTCAAACTCCGGGCTCCCTGGGGGCATGCGCAGTGTCCCAGACACCTTTGTTCCCTCAAAGCCTAGCTCCACACCAGGCACGGGGTGACCCCCTACTGATGTCTATGGAGCAAACAAACATGGCCCTGTCACAGAAGTGATGGGAAGTTCCTGGTGAAGAGCAGGATACTTGGGATAGCCTAAGGGGTCATAGGGGAAGGCTTGTGACAGCTTTAGTTTTCCCATCTGTAACCCTCATGGGGCTGGCATGTCTGCACAAGGCGGTGTGAACAGGGGTGCAGAGCTTGCGTGGTTCCAATGGGATCATGCATGTAAGGTACCTATAGGGAAGCTGGCACATGGTAAGCATTCATATGTTACCTCTGTTGTTACAATTATTATCTCACCCCAGCTTGAGGACCAGGTCTGAGCACTCCCAGGGTGCTCCCCTTCCTAGGCCAACAAAGGATCCATTCTGAAAGATTCTTCCAAGCTTCTCATGCTCTTAGTTCCTCAGAGGCATGGGCGTGGCTCAGAAATATTTTTCACCCAGGAAGAAACTTTAGCCCTGCCACAGAATCCCATATTTGTGAGCTGTACGGGCTTCTTGGGTGAACATTTAATACATACCCCTCTAGTCACAGAAGAGAAGGCTGTGCTGGACCTAGAACCCAGGTCTCCAGGCATCCAAGCCAATATTCTTTCCACCACTCCCTGACCCTCCTGGGAGCCTCCCTTGGGACCTAGGTGGGCTACAGGGCCAAAGGTCACACAGCTTCAGGACACACCCAGAATCCCTCCTGACCAGCCTGGAGCTCTCCTAGAAAATCTTGATTTTCTAAGATGTGGAGATGACTAAAGGCAGATGATGAAGTTTATAGCTTTGTCAGGTTAATAACATTCTACCCCGCACGGTGCCAAGGGAGATGCAGTGCACTGCCATCCCACATGACTCTGGCAATTCCCCCAGGGAGTAAAGGTGAGCCTTCCCACTTCACAGATGGAAAGATTGAGGTTGAAGAAGCCACGCCTTGCCCACGTGTCAATGGGACCATGGCAGAGCCAGGAGTTCATTCGATTCCACTACCATTCTGAGGGTAGACATACCATCCGAGGACCTGGGGCCCTAGGCCCTTCTTGGGCAGGGCGAGGAGTGCATTTTCCCCCCTGCCTTGCAAGAGACCTTGGGATGGGATTACTGCCCCCATCTTCTCCCTGCCCCCACGCACCGATCCTGGCCCAGGCCCATCTCCTTGGTGAGGAACTCGAAGAATCGGGCGCTGTGTCCACGATTCTCCTCGGCTGTGCCCACCACCCCAATGGAGGAGATGATCAGCTGCGCGCAGGGATCAGTAGAGCCGTTCACCGCCATGGCCAGACCTGGTCGCACCGTCACGTTCACGCGCTGCGGGGAACACGAAAGTTTCGCCGGTGGCTTGTGCAGGCCGAGTTGCTCTGAGGACCCGGGAGGGCGAGACCCTACACGCGCGGATCCCTGGCGTTAGGGCTGGAGGCTCGGGGCGGGGTCCTTGGAGGCACGTTAGTGTCAGGGTCAGGGAAGGCAGCAAGGAGCAGACAGGAGGGGTGGGGCCGCGGCGTCACAGGGAGAGGGAGGCTAGGGATCCCTGCGACGAAGAACCCGGGTTACGGTGGGGTAGCCGGGACGTGGACAGAGCCCGACCCCTGGTCTACCAGCCTCATCCCTCCCCGTGCTCCCCGGTCCACGCTCACGTCCTCAGGTTTGCTCAGGATGGTTGCGGTGGCCGCGCAGAGCCGCTTCTCCAATCCCGCGGGCACACGGCCGGCGGGCAAGTTCGTGTCCAACTCAACAAACGGCATGTCTGGCGGAAAGGAACTGCAGAAGCCACAGGAGCAAAGAACACACAGGGTACAGGTCGATGTTCCCGAGGGTCGCGGAAAAGACAGCAGTGGCTGGGCGCCACAAAAACCAGGCTCCTTATTGGCTAGGCAGACACGCAGCGCCCCCGGATTGGCTGCATACTCTACACCCCGCCTCCGATGGCGCAGATTTCCGGAAGTTCTCGTCTGGTAGGGGTGAGTGGGATGTGTGACCCTCCCCCAAAGACACTGGCTGAGCCATGGCCCCGCCCACCGTGTCCCAACCAATGGTGACTCCAGCTACATTGGCCAGAAGTTTTCTGGCTCACTGGGCTTTTGGGTGCTGCAGTCCTCTACTTCCTAATCCATATTTAGATTGTTAACCTTGGAAATAAAATTGCCAGTTATTTACCAGTAAAAATGGCTTATTCGAGGGAAGTTTTTTGATTTGTTCGAGGAGAGCAGAAAATTGCAATTTGGGACATGCAGCATAAGGCAAAACCATAGGCAAGTCCAACAAATAAAGAAGAGAAACGTTTTTTAAAGAGAAAAGGGAGGAGTTGCGAAGGACTGTTAAAAACAAAAAGTCCGTGGGAATAAACTGGGAGTTAAAAGTGCAATGGCACATAAAAAAAAAAAAAAAAGTGCAATGGCGTTTCAATAGCAGAGCTGTGACAGTCTCTCATTGGCTGGACTGTTTCGGGGCTGGGATCTTTCTTTCCGCTGCTGGTAGTATATAGTCATCTCACCTTGGGAATGCACCGTAGGTCTCTTCCTGTTGGGGTAGCAAAGGGTTGCAAGGAGTCGCAGGTGTGAGAGCTCCCCCTTCTGGCCTCCCAACTTTATTTTAAATAAGGTTTCCTTTATTCAGTTTCACAAAATGTGGGTCTGAACACACGCAAAACACGCACACCTGTAGGGGCCTTTCCCGGTCTCCATCCTAATTTTTTTTTTTTACCGTGTTACCACCATTTCCAAGTTAGGCAACTTCACGTTCTATATGAAAATATGAAAATCTGCACTTCTCTTGACCAGGAGCCAAGTGACAGTTGTGAATTCAGGTGAGGCTGGGTAGAGAACTCTGGTTCTCCACATCCCTACCTGGCTCCCACGAACATCTAGCTGCCTTTATAGCTTCTTGCACCTGTGGTAACCTTGTTTCATAGTGAAGTACTGCCCACCAAGGGGTGAAAGCCAGGTCCTCATCAAACCACCAGCCATGTTTACGTACCCTATATTTTTACAGTCAAAACAAAATGCTTACTTAGCACATGGAAACCAGTTGATGTTGCTAAACATGGTACTCTCATCAGTGTTGTTTGAATTGTACATGAAAATACAATTGAAATCGTGTGGGTGTGTATGAATAATCTCAATTACACTTCTAAAATTCTACATGAGTGTGCATATTAAAGGAGCCTTGGGGCGCCTGGCTGGCGAAGTATGCAACTATGGATCTCAGGGTTGTAGGTTCGAGCCTCATGTTGGATACAGAGATCACTTAAAAAGAAAATCTTAAAAAAAAAAAAAAAAAAAGGATGGGGTGCCTGGGTGGCCCAGTCAGTTAAGCATCTGACTTCAGCTCAGGTCATGATCTCACAGTTCGTGGGTTCAAGCCCCATATCGGGCTCTGTGATAACAGCTCAGAGCCTGGAGCCTGCTTCAGATTTTGTGTCTCGTTCTCTCTCTGACCCTTGCCCGCTCATACTTTGTGTCTCTCTCTCCCTCTCTCTCTCAAAAATAAACATTTTTTAAAAAGGTGGGGGGAGCCTCCATGAGAAGGCAGGCAGGCTGAGAGGCTCTACTCATGACCCTGTCCCATTAGAAGTGTGTTGGATGACTAAGATATCAGAGGGTCTAGAGCACAAGACAGGTAGATTGTGACCGTCTTGAGGAGAAAGGAGAGGGACAGGTGGCAAGTCTGGAACCCAGGGTGAAGCACAGATAAGACATTGGTTGGGGTTATGACTAGGCTTGGGAGAGCAAGGCTTGGGAGAGCAGCAGCCAGAGGGCCAGGAACTAATCTGGGACTTCCCTCCCTGCAAGGCACTTCCTAAACCAACCTTGCACCCGACCTCTGGGAGAGAGCATCACCCCAGAGGGACGACAGAGACCTAAGAGACGAAGGCCGTGTCCAATTCAGACATCTCTTCATCAGGTCAACCCCTAGCTGTGACAGGCGCATGGAACCAACTCTGTTCTAGGACTGAAGGAGGGAAGCAATGGGGCTGAGGAGCCCAGAGGGGTCACCTGCGTTGGCCTGGGGCTGGGGAACACAGGGAAGTCTCCCTGGAAAAGCAGCATGGTGACAAATGCCTAAAGACCAGGAGGGGCACTAGGCAAGGTGAGGAGGGGCCCTATAAGCAATGGAAACAGCCTGAGCAAAGGCCAGGAGGTGGAGGTGGAGGTGGGAGCTGAGAGAAGGGGTCTAAGAAGATGGGCTATTATGTTCAGTCAGAAGGTTGTGCCCTAGAGGGATGGGCAATGCAAAGTTCAATGATTCATACTTTAGCTTCAGAGCAGCAAAGCACCACGGGAAGTTTCAAACACCAGAGGGACAGGGTCAAATATGGGTTTACTAAAGCTCTTTCCGGCGATCACATGAAGCCAGAGTGGAAGGGGCGGGAGTGGAGTGAGGAGACAGACGTGCATGAAGGGAACTAGGGACCAGAGGCTGGACAGTGTGTCTTGCTCACAGCTTAGGACGGGTGACTCCACGTGTTCTTCTAACAAAATTCCCCTTCATCTCTGCAGGCCTGGTCCTCCACTTACTGCAACAAAACCTGCACCGAGGGCTTCAGCTTCTCCTTTATGGCACTGTCGGCTGGAGGCAAGTCCTTGGCCTTCATGACAACAGCATGTGCCTCCTGAAAGAGTTCCTTCCCCACAGCAGCCTCCACGCGTTGGCGCCATGCGGCCAGCTTGGGTCGGCTGTTGAAGACTTGGCAGCCAGCACTGACAGGCTGTGGGGAGAGGAAGCCAGGTGGAGGGGCTAGACATGGACAAGCAGGAGCCAGCATGGCCTGGTGGAGGGATTGCCCTGGGTGGATTTTCCCTCCTCTGCCACACATGGAATAGCCTGGAGGTTCTCTCCCAGGAGACATTGGGAAGCTTCTTAATATCACTACAGGATGGGGTCTTGAAGCCCCATTTTACAGATGACAACACTGAGGCTCAGAGAGGGAAGTGACTTGCTGAGGATCACATAACCAGAAAGGGCAACATGAGCTGTTACAATGGCACCTTCCCAGGACACCCCACTGCCCGGTGGACCACCCTACCCCATGGCACTCACATGCATCAGCTCTGTGATGGCCATCAAGTCAGCCACTGAGATGTGGGGTCCAGCAAGGAAATCCTTGTCCTTCAGGAATTTGTCCTCAAGCAGCTCCAGGCACCTGTCCAGCTCAGTCAGAGTAGATGCCAATGTCTCAGGGGGCACCTGTTCACCCAGGAACACTGGGAACATCATCTGGTGGGTGGGCAGGCAGAGAGAGGGCTCAGGGTCTGCCCAAAGCCAAGTTCCTGCTCTCACCCAACCTATCACCAGGCCTTCAAATTTCTCACCCCCACCCACTCCTTCCACCTATGGCCACCTCCAGCCCAGGCCTCATCTCCGATTCCAGCAGGGACAGCCTCCGCCTCTCCCTCGGTCCTCATGCAGGACAGCCAGGGGGGAATCTCTGCAATCCCAGTCTGCCCATATCATGCCCTGCATAAAGCCTCCCATGGCTCCCCACTACCCTCACCATGAAAGCCTCAACGCAAGGCCCCTCCTCAGCACCACAGCCACCCTTTCCCCTCTTCCCACCTCCTCCTCCCCGCCAGGCTTCTCAAATGGGACAACACGTGCAAATCCCTCTGGCATCTGGTTAAAGTGCACGTTCCTAGTCTGTATGCCTGTGCATCTCCAAGCCCCCAGGTGGTACTCATGATCCCGGTCCCTGGACCACACTTTGAGTAGCAAAGTTCTATACTCACTCTACCTGACTTCTCTCCATTCTGCCTTCAAATGCACCAGGCTCCTGCCCCTACCAGCTTGAGGGGGTTCCTTTCTCAGCCCCAAGATACTTTAAGGAAGGCATTTCTAAGGTCATGGAAGCCTGCGTTTTGCCCACCAGCCCTTCAGAACAACGGTGCTCTACTTACAGCAGAGTATGAGCATGCCTCTCATGCTCCCTCACATGCACAGGGCACCCACTGTGTGCTGGGCCCTGTGTAGGTACCCTAGAATTAATAATTCACAGCACACATCTTTTTTTTTAATGATTTTTATTTATTTTTGAGAGACAGAGAGACAGCGTGAGCAGGGGAAGGTCAGAAAGAGAGGGAGACATAGAATCTGAAGCAGGCTCCAGGCTCTGAGCTAGCTGTCAGCACAGAACCCGACGTGGGGCTCAAACCCACGAACCACGAGATCATGACCTGAGCCAAAGCTGGATGTTTAACCAACTGAGCTACCCAGGTGCCCCAACAGTACACATTTCAAAAACATCTGTACATTTGATGGGTAAAAATGGTATCTGTCCTGTTTAAATGTGCATTTACTTGATTCTTAGGTTAAATGTATTTTCATCCACTTAATGACCATTTCTCTCTGTTCTTCAATGAAATCTCTGCTGGTTTCTTATGCCCATTTTTCTCCCGTGTGTTTGTTTGATGGCATTCTGACAGCATCTTAAATATTAAGAATGTTACTTCTGGGGTGTTACTTCTGTTGAGCATCAGACGTTAGCTCAGGTCATAATCTCACAGTTTGTGGGTTTGAGCCCCAAGTCAGGCTCTGTGCTGAGAGCTCAGAACCTGGAGCCTGCTTCATGTTCTGTGTCTCCCTCTCTCGCTCTGCCCCTCCCTCGCTTGCACTCTGTCTCTCTAAAATAAATAAATGTTAAAAAAAAATTTTTTTAAACAATGTTACTTCTTTCAGTACACCTGGGTGGCTCAGTTGGTTAAATGTCCAACTCTTGATTTCAGCTCAGGTCATGATCTCAGAGTTGGTGAGATCGAGCCCCACATCCGGCTCTGTGCTGACAACGGGGAGCCTGCTTCGGATCCTCTCTCTCCCTCTCTCTCTGCCCTTCCCTGCTCATGCTCTCTCTCCTTTTCGCTCTCTCAAAAGAAATAAAAAATTGTTTTATTGGAAAAAAATGTTATTTCTTCCTAACAAATCTTTGCCAGTTTTTTGCTTGTTTTAAGTCAAATTCTTTCCTCTTACATAAAATCATTGTATGCATGAAATCTATTAGGCTTTTCCTTAAGGTTTTCAGTGTTCTTATGGTTAGAAATCCTTGAACACCCAGAAATCAGATCAACTTTATTTGTCTCCTCATCTCTGCCTAGTTTTAGATTTTTCGCTTAGCCCTTCCCTACCTGAACAGTATGTGTGGGCAGAGGGTTTGACTTTCTTCCTTTCCCAAAAGGCATCTCCAGGCAGTCTGGAGCATGCCAAAGGGCATAAGATTGATTCTCAGCAGCTCAGGAATCAGAGCACATTGGGCAAAGTCAATTCCCTGGCTCTGCCTCAGTTTCCCCTCTGGGAAACAAATTGGTTGGACTAGGGAGCCTCTGGCATTCTAGAATTTGGTGTTCTAAGGCCTCAGTTCTGAACAAAATGTTTTGAACAGAGAGCACTGTCCCTTGAGCATCCCAGACGGCTCCTCATCCTGCCACAGCTCACCTTCTGCCACATGGCCCGAGTGCAGCTACTCCTCAGGGCCGTGTGCTGCCACGCTAGGTACTCGTCCACACGGGCACGGGCCTGCAGGTCCTGAGGGTACCAGTGGTCAGGGACCTCGTACTTGCGACTCAGGTACAACAGGATGGCCACACTGGGGGACACAGAGGAGGCGAGAACATGTACTAGTCATTCTTCAGCCACTACACAGGGGCCAGCTCCCACTGCCCATCTCCCCAACTCCTATGGGTGGAGCATTTCACTATCTCCAGGGTCAGAGGAGGAATGTGAGGCTCAGAGAGGTTGGGTGATTGCCTCGGATCACACAGCTCTACATTAGGCCATCCTATCATCTGAACTAAGGGCACCAAGTGAAAAACAACATGTCTTAGGCTTTCAGAAGACGGAGGGTGGGGAACTCAGAAAGCTTCCATGAAGAAGGGGTGCCCGACATGGTTCTTGAAGGACAAGAGCACCTCAGATACCGCTTCCCACCATAATCAATGCACGGCCATGCCAGGAGCAAGGCCAGCTCTACCCTGACACTCCCTGGGGCTCCGACAAAGCTTCCCAGGTGAATGAGTCACTGCCTCCCACCCTATCCCATCTCCTGTCTACCTGCCCAAAGCCTCCAACCTCCTCAACCAGGAAGCCCTCCCTGACCTTCCCCCTCCTCCCTCTTTCTCCACCATGTCTGCCCTGTGCATTGTATCCAGCCAGAGCACCATGCCTCCATGCTTGTTGGACTATCCAGCGACCAGATGTCCTGGAGCCAAGTGGAACGTGAATCTAGCTCTACCATGGAGATACTATGTGGCCTCAGTAAAAGATACCACCATTCAGCCACCAACCTGGAGGCTGGCTTGGGCCCTGATCTCTCCCACCCACCTCCAGCTCTTCAGCAAACTCAGGCTTGACTTTTAAAGGCATTCAGAACTGACCACTACCTCCCTCTGCCCACCATCTTGGTCTGGGGCCCTAATACCTCTCTCCTGAATTAGCACAGTACCTTCTCAGCCAGAGGGATCCTTTAAAACCTAAGTCAGGGGGCGCCTGGGTGGCTCAGTGGATTAAGCATCGGACTTCAGATCATGATCTCACAGTTCCCAAGTTTAAGTCCTGCTTGGGGTGAGCTCGTGTCCCCCTTCAGGTGAGCTCGAGCCCCACTTCAAGTGAGCATAACCCCACTTTGGGTTAGCTGAAGCTCCACTTCGGATGAGCTCAAACCCTGCTTCTCTCTTTCCCTCTCTCTCCACCCTCACTCGCTTGCCACCTCCCCTCTTAAGAACAACAAAAAAAAACCTAAGTCAGATCTCAGCTCTCCTCTGCTTAAATTTCTCCAATGGCCCCATCTTACCTACAGTAAAAGCCAAAGTCTTCTGGCCCCACATGCTACCCTGAGACCTCAGCCCTCGCTTTCTCCCCTCGCTTTCTACCCCAGCCACACTGGAAGCCTTGCCTCTTCTACCTGTACGCCAAGCATTGTCTCACCTCATAGTCTGTGGCTTTGTGGTTCCCTCCAGCCAGAACACTCTTCCCCACATACCTTGCACCTGTACCTGTAGGTCTCTGCAGATGCCTCCTCCTCACAGGGCCTTTCACTCAATATCCTACTCAAAATCGCACCCACCCTCGCTCTTACCCTAGTTATTTTCTCCATGGCACTCATGATGACCACCTGAAGTGGTACACCTTTACAGAGATTATCCATTCCCCCTTCTAGAATATGAGCTTCATGAGAGCAAGGGCTTTGAATTTGTTCACTGCTTTGGCCCCAGGGCCTGAATGGTCCCTGGTCCTGGTGGGTGCCCAGCAAATAGCCACTGAAGCTCTCTGGGCGTTCTCTTGACTCCCAGGGCAATAGTACTTGCCCCCAAGATTTGTAGAGGTGGCAGCTCTAAAGTACATGGTACAGCTACCCCTCAATACTTTGTGTAAGTCCTTCCCCTCTCCCAGCCTCAGTTTCCTCATTTGTACCATGCGAGGCCGGGGGGGGGTTGGTGAGTGGGGAATAGGGGTGCCATGACTCCAATAGCCCCTCCCAGCCCCAGGCCGCTCTGCCTGCTGGGGCTCGCATAGGTGCTCAGGGCCCACAAGCCGTGGTCCAAGCCAGCAGCCATAGATATACAGATGGCTGACCAGCCTCACAGGGCCTGTAGCAGCCTGGGGACCTGATACCTCTCAGCCAAGGTGAAGTCCCCGTCCTTCAAGGCTGGCACCTTCTTCAGGGGGTTCACCCGGACAAAAGCATCGCTGTGGTGCTGGCCTGTGGGAGAGACCAGTGCAGCAGGTGAGAACTGTGAGCTGTTTGAGGTCTCTGCCCAATCCCTATTTCAATATCCAGGTACCAGCTTTCAGAGGTCCCTATCCAAGTAGGGCAACAGGAAGGAGACCATTCTCGGGTCACCAGATCACAGACCCTGACCCCCCAGCACCACCAGGAGCCCACCCTTCCTGTGTCCACCTCCCTGGAAATCTGGGCCAAGCAGCATCGCAGCTTGGACATGGGGGGAGGGTGATTCCCTGCAGCTGTAATCCACGCCCATTCCCAGCCAATTCCATCCATTTGTCACACTCCAGCCTCCTCCCTGGGCTCTCGGCTTGCCCCTGCAATGCATCTTTCTATGCCAGCTGGGTGACTGGTCCACCCCACAGAGCTCCAGGCAAACCTGCTCCCAGCCCTCAGTCCAGCCTCGTTCTCTCCAGGAGCCCCTGCCCCATTCAGTCACCCAGCCTCCACCAGCTCAGCTCTTCTTTCTTGCCAGTGCCAAACCCTCAAGGCTCCTTCCCAAATGGGTGCTCCCAGGTCTGACCCACTTCTGCATTCCTTGAGCTTGGCCAGTGCTGGGAGGTACAGCACTCACTGTGTGTGTAGTCAGAGGGCTTCCCCAGAACCAGGCTCCTGTCTGGCCATAAGCCCACCTGTGGGTCTCTTGGCCCTTTTACTGGATGAAGAGAATCCCCCCCACCCATTCTCCCTCTGTGCCCAACCCCCATCCCAAGGAGGGCTAGAAAGGCGGGGTAAGGTGGCAGCACAGCAGCTGGTGGCCCAGGCTGGGGGCACCAAAGACAAGGTGGGCAGGCTCAGCCAAGAAGGGGTCTCCCTCCTGGCCTGTCCAAGGATAGGCCTACTGTCCAATTGTCCTACTGTCTGATAGTAGCCCGGTCTCCTCCACTGGATCCTCTAAATGTGGAGGGAAGGTAGACAGGCGTGGGTAGAAGTAAAGCAGGGCCCAATCCCAGGTGGAGCAACTCTCTCTGGCTGGCAGATGCAGAAATTCAAGAGACGAGGGCTACTCCCAGAAAGAAACCAGGAGACAGTTTCATTGTTTTCTACCAGCCCCGGTGTGGGGGTGTTGGCGCACTCCCTCTGCTTCCCCATGCACCCCGCCTTCCAGTCCCCCGCGCCCCCGCCCCCCATTGCTCTCCGTCTGCTCTGCTCCCTCTTAACCGGTATTTTGAAAACTGTTTCGCAGTTCCTAGGCAAAGTTCTGCGCTCTTGAAAAATACACAGCCGATAACTGATGCCACGGCCTCCATACTGGAGAGTGACCCTTCCAGCCGGTCTGCGGCTCGGGCGGGCGGGGTCCCGCAGCGCACCGGCGGCCCAGGCCCCAAGGCCTCCCGGTCTGCCTGCCTGCCCGGCCCACCTTTGAGCAGGTCCACCGTGCGCAGCTCGAAGGGGATGCCGTTCTTCTTGGCGAAGATGTAGACGGCACGGCAGGGCTGGGACAGTAAGTCCAGGTAGAGCTCTAGGCCCATGGCGGGAGCGGAGGACCGACACCGGGGTCGCGCCCTGGGTACAAGATCGGGATCAGGAACGGCTGGCGGGAACTGGCAGGCTGCTGGGCCAAGAGCCAAGCGCAATCCAGTTGAGAGGGGTTGGGGGAGTGTCTGAACCCCGCCACACCCTCTCCGCCCATTGGATGGCTCCGGAGAACTTTGGGCCAATCAGAGACGCCCCAGCTTTCCCTCGTTCCCACTCCGGGAATCCCTGTGGTGGTTCTCTTGGTAGAAACGGCACTGGGAGACTTAGCCTCTGACCCCAGATTTTACTGACAGGTCACAGCCCTTCTCCTGAACTCAATATCTACCTGGGGTGTTGGAAATCAAACAGCTATGTCCTGGCTTAGGAGATTACAGGGAACGCCTCGTAAAGCAGAACACTGCTTTCTGGTCTTGCTGAAAACAATCTAGTTAATGTGTATCTAGGGGACCCTCAATTCGCTTATCTAGTTAATGTGTATCTAGGGGTTAGATCCTGCTTTTACCCATAAATTCCTTAGGTCATGTTTTCGCATGGAATATTTTATCCTGCCTTAACTTGTTTTTCTGCGCGTTTTCTATCGTTCTTACCGGCACATAGCCCACCGATGTATTGCACAATGTTTCCTTAAGTGATGCTCAATAAATACTGCAGCTTGCGAGCAGCTCTGGGAGACTTCCCTTAGCCTCCCTCTCACCTCCGTTGACTTGCATGGAGTCTTGAGTAATCCTTTCTGCCGTCCTCAGCTTTGCTGGACGAAGCCAAAAGCCGAACTCACACTGGGGCAGTGAGGGATGGTAATGAGAACAGGATGTGAAGATCAGTGAATTTAGGACTGGAAAAGGCTTGAGTGCCTTCCATTGGCCCAAGCCACCTCCTTGGACTGAGAGAGAAGGGGCTTCTGCTTCCCCAGGAACACAAAGGGAGGCGGAGAAAGGAGGTGCGTTACCCTCCCCTATGGCCAGGATGGAGGCTGGGGAGGTTTCTGGACCCCAGCCCACTGCAGAGGCTAGGCCCACACTACTGGAAAGAATGAGCTTGCCCCTCCCTAATCCCTGGGGTCATATTCATTACACTCCAGCTAATCCCTTTAGCAAATGGCAGAAGCCCAGGGGCCCAACTAATGGTTTGCAGGAGGGCTGAAACTTCCTCACTGCCTTTGCAGGGCCAAGTCCCTCCAACTGACTTCCGTGAGGGCTCCTGAGGTCTGTGGCTATGCACCCCCCATTCCCTAAGAGAGGCTCTTGGGGTAGGGAAATCCTGCCCCCAAAACCAAGATTCAGCAAAAGCCCCTTGACAAGAGGATGTTATTGGAAAATTTAAGAATAGTTTGGCCTCCCTGATCCCCTAAGCTCTGGATTTATGTAAGACCTATCCTCCCAGAAGAGCGCCTTCACAGCCTAGTGCTGGAGCCCTCTCCAAACTGGAAAGGGCCATGTTCTCCATTCCCTTCATTGCCCTGCCCTGGTGCACAAATCGCCTTTGGCAGGATTACTATAATATCCAATCTCCCTGCTTCCTCTTTGGCCACCCTCCAGTCCAGCCCCCCCCAGCCAGCCAGAATATTATTTTTAAATGCAGTCTGGTGGGTTGCCTGGCTGGCTCAGTCGGTAAAGCATGTGACCCTTAATCTCAGGGTCATGAGTTGAAGCCCCGCGCTTGGTGTGAAGCCTACTTAAAATAAAAGTAATTAAGTAAATGAATAAATAAATAAAATGCATTCTCACCACACTATATCTGTTTATGGTTTACAGATCATAGGCATGGCCTTTAGGGCCCTGCATGATTGATTTCCTGACCAGGAGAGCTTTGATTTGGATTTTCCCCACCTGACCAATTCCACAGAACAAATGCAGGACACATGAGCTACAGTGCTTGGTGCCAAAGGGCCATATCCTGGGAGGCTGGCCCAGCCAACTGATCGATCACCATGCCTACAGCCACCACATATGGGATGCCTGCTGCCCTCTATGCTGTCTGACAAATCACTTACTCCAGGAACTAGAAGATTAGAGGGCATTTGTTAATTTCACTCCTGACAACCATCATGGAGAAGCTGACCCATAGGGCTTAGGAAAGGGGATTGTCTTTGGGATAGAGAAGAATACAAAGGCCAGGACAGAAGGTCAAATAAATCACACGTTATTAGAAGCACAGGCTCAGGCTGAGCCCAGTTTATTTCCTAAACTGATAACCAAAGGCAGTGATTAAAGAAGATAAGAGCTGGGTGTTCCATTCTCACTGTGGCTTTCAGATGGTGTGGGTGTAGGGACCCAATCTGGGGAGGAGAGGGACAATGGGGCTCAGGCAAGTCACTCCTGCCCTCTGAGCCAGCCTCCTATGGGACATTGGGAATGAAGATGCTTTGTGAACCGTGCAGGGCAGAGCAGGCACAGGCTTCCTGGCTCACTGGATCATGGCCAGCACCCCAGGCATCAGCTTCTGCTTTATGGTGGGGTCTGCAGGTGGAGAGTCCTTGGCCTTCAGGATGACCTCATGGGCCTCCCGGAAGAGAGCCTCTCCCACTGCTGCCTCCACACGCTGGCGCCATGCAGCCAGCTTGGGTCTACCTTCGAATACTCGGCAGCCAGCACCCACAGGCTACAGGGAGAAAGAGAACAGGATGGGAGTGGATGGGTAAAGTCAAGGATGGTAGCATCCACCTGGTTTGGGGACCGCAGGCTCCAGAGGAGGTTTCTGTACATAAGCACAGCCGGTGGCAAGACGTCAGCAATAGCCCAGGACCCTCGCCGCCTAGCAGGCCCACCCTATCCATGGCACTCACATGCATCAACTCTGTGATGGCCACCAGATCAGCCAGGGAGACTTGGGGCCCAGTGAGAAAGGCCTTGTTCTGGAGGAACTTGCCCTCAAGCAACTCCAGGGACACATCCAACTCAGCGAGGGTCGTCGCCAGCATCTCAGGAGACACTGGCTCACCCAGGAAAACAGGGAGCATCACCTGGTAGGTCAGGAAGCAAAGCAAAGGGTTAGGGGCCAGCCCAGCCAGCCTCCGGGGCAGCAAGGCAGTGTGCCTCTCCACCCCAGTTTGAGCTGCTTTCTAGCTGCAGGCACCTTTCTTCTCTAGCCTGTGTAGGCCTGCAGGAAAACTCCCAGAGGACCATCTTTCCCAGAAATAGTCCTGCTTCTGTGGTCTCTGATGGCTGAGCCTCAGGGGCATCTGACGGAAGGACTCAAAGTCATTCTCAAAGGGGACCTGAACAATGAGTTTTATACTTTGGAAGTAGGCATCTAGCTTGGGAACATCTTTCCCCCTGAATATAAAGTCAGTACCTCCTACTGTATAAGTAACTAAAAAGATGAGCTTTTAAGGTTTCCACTCTGCCACTTAAAGAGTGTGTGACCCAAAGCAAAATCCTCCAACCCTCTGAGCTTCTATTTCCTCGTCTATAATATAGGCATAATAGTACATGACTCCTCTTGTAAATGGAGAAGTAGGGTCCAGAGAGGCACCCTCAGTTGCCTGAGAGACACAGCCAAGGAAAGACTAAGTCAAGAGTAGAACCGACATTTTCTGAGGGACTAAGGAGCGGGGCCAGGGAAGAGTGGTATCCAGGATTCTGGGAGAAAGGTGTTTTAGGGGGAGGCCATCAACAGCCTCATGATTAGCAGAGCTGTCTGGGAGACACAATGACTGGGGAGCGTCAGAGGGAGCCATCATGCGTTTGGTAGGGTCACTTGGGAGAGCCTGGGATTCAGGTAAACAGATACACAGGACTAGGATTGTACATGAGCCCTGACTTTGAGCTTCAGTTTCCTCCCCCAAGCAAGACAGACAGAATCAATAATCGCCCACTGGTGCCCTGGAGGCCAGACCTGAGCTAATAACATTCCTTTGGCTACAGAGTTTTAAAAAATATGGATCAGTTGCTGATGTTTAAAAATGGGGATATTTCATATGAGAGTCCACATTTCCAGCTTCTTTTTAGTGTAAAGGGTGCTGGCCATAGGGTAATCTCTGCTCAGTATCCAAGGCTGATGTTGATGGGCTCTAAGTCTGCAGAAGACCCAGCCCTCCTCCCTCATTTATTATCTGCCTCACCCCTGCAAGAGATTATAAATCGTCTACATTTCCCTTCTGCTCCGATTTGGTGGATCCAAAATTCTTAAGGTATTAAAAAGTGCTTTTGTTCCCCTTTATTTTTTTTAAGATTTTTTTTTAAGTAATCTCTTCACCCAACAGAAGACGAGATCCAGAATCACACACTCTACCCACTGAGCCAGCCAGGTACCCCTGTTCCTCATTAAATATAAAAGACCATAGTAGGGTAATACATACATTCTGATTTGTTTATATAATGAATTATTACAGAGTAGGTTAAAAATGGATAAATTAGATCCACCCAGGGCAATACGGATAAATGCACGTTGCAGAATGATATGAGAGCATTTACACAAAACTTTTTTTTTAATTTTTTTTCTGTTTTTTATTTATTTTTGAGAGACAGAGACAGTGTGAGTAGGGGAGGGGCAGAGAGAGAGGGAGACACAGAATCCGAAACAGGCTCCAGGCTCTGAGCTAGCTGTCATCACAGAGCCTGATGTGGGGCTCAAACCCACAAACTGTGAGATCATGACCTGAGCCGAAGTCGGACCTTAACTGACTGAGCCAACTAGGTGCCCCAAAGACCCATACACTTTAAAAAAATGAGGAATCCCATTTCTGGTTAGGATATCAAAGTCACAAAAACCATAGCTCCCATCATAACAACGGTGGAAGGAAAATAATCTTATTTTTCTTTAAAGCCATCAAAGAGTTATAGAACTTTTCAAATGAAAACCAAAAGAGAGAATGAAAAAATAAAAGAAAAAATGCCTAGGGCGCCTGGGTGGCTCAGTCAGCTGAGCATCTGGCTCTTGATTTCAGCTCAGGTCACAATTACCTGCTTAAGATTCTCTCCCTGCTCTCACTCTCTTTCCCTTTCTCTCTCTCTCTCACTCTCAAAAAAAAAAAAAAAAAAAAGACTAACCCTATGATGTCTGATACGGTAGCCTCTAGCCACAGGTGGCTACTGAGCTCTTGAAATGTGGCTGGTCTTAGCTGAGATGTGCTGCACATGCAAAATACACACCAGATTCTAAAGACTTAGTACAAAAAAGGAATACGAAATATTTCACTAATGATTTTTTTCTGACTACCTGTTACTTTAAGTGCTTTATTTTTAATTATGGTAAGAAACACATAACATGAAATTTCCCATCTTAACCATTAAAGTTTTTTTCCAGTTTATTTATTTATTTTAAGAGACAAAGAGAGAGAGCGTGCAAGGAAGGGGCAGAGGGAGAATCCTAAGCAGTCTCCTTGCTTCAAGTGCAGAGCCCCAGGCGGGGCTCACTCTCATGAACTGTGAGATCATGACCTGAGCTGAAATCAAGACTCAAACACCTGTGTGGCTCAGTCAGTTGAGTGTCTGACTTTGGCTCAGGTCATGATCTTGAAGTTCATGGGTTTGAGCCCCACATTAGGCTCTGTGCTGATACATTGGAGCCTGGAGTCTCCTTTGGATTCTGTGTGTGTGTGTGTGTGTGTGTGTGTCTGCCCCTCCCCTGCTCGTTGCTCGTGCTCTCTCGCTCTCTCTCTCTCTCTCTCTCTCTCTCTCAGAAATAAATATTAAAAAAAAAAGAATCAAATGCTTAACTGACTGAGCCACCGAGGCACCTCAATCTTAACCATTTTTATGTATACGAGTCTGTGGCATTAAGCACTTTCACACTCTCGTACAACCATCACCACTAAGATGGTACAGAGAAAGCAAGAGAGACTTAACTCTTGAAAAGTCACTGGTCTGAGGTAAAGGTTAAAAGTTTCCATAAGCTAAGGGGCTCCTGGGTGACTCAGTCAGTTGCGTGTCCAGCCCTCAGGTCATGATCTCACGGTTGGTGGGTTTGAGAGTCGGGCTCTGCACTGACAGCACAGAGCCTGCTCGGGATTCTCTGTCTCCCTCTCTCTGCCCCTCCACTACGTGCACACTCTCTCCCTCCCTCTCTCTCAAAAATAAATAAATAAACCTTAAAAAAAAAAGGTTCTGTAAGCTTGGAGACAGATATCTCCTGGGAAAGGAACACATGAGAGATAACAGCCACTAGGGAGTATTGGTTATCTGGGCAAAATTAGAAGTAACCATTTAAATCTGCTTGCATGAGTATTTCTATCCACCAAGAGCCCTAAAGAATGTTGACCGTGAAGAGAGGCATCCTGGGATTGTCTTGTGTCCACTAAAAAGTAACCATCACAAGATAATGACCGTGGGACTGATGTCTCCCTGCTCCCAGCCCCTCACTCTTTGGAAAAGTGCCTTTAAAAGCCATACATGCTATGGGGGAGGGGGGAGGCAGGGAGCAACATTCCTCTTTCTTGTTGGCTCCCTTGTGTACAAGCTATCTCTAATAAACTCCACCTGTTTTCTTTCTTGGTGTTCATTTTTATGACACTGAGACTCAAGAACCTGGACTGGGATGTGCGGTAGCACCACCATCCATCTCCAAACCCATTCATCGTCCCAAACCGAAACTCTGTCCCCATTAAACAACAACTTCCCTTTTCCTCCTCCCCCCACCTCAACCCCCACCCCCTGGTAGCCCCCTTTTTACTTTTTCATTTTATGAATTGACTACTCTAGGGATCTCATGTAAGTGAAATCATGCAGGGGCGCGTGGCTGCCTCAGCAGAGCGTGCAACTCTTAATCTTGGGGTCGTGAGTTCCAACTTCACATCGATGTAGAGATTACTAAGAAAAATAAATAAACTTCAAAAAAAAGTGATAAAAAAATCTTTAAACAGATAAAATAAGGGCCACCTGGCTGGCTCAGTCAGTGGGGTGGTAAGTTCAAGCCCCATGGTAGGTGTAGAGATAACTTAAAATTAAATTTAAAATCTTAAAAAATAGGGGTGCCTGGGTGGCTCAGTTGGGTAAGTGTCTAACCTCTGCTTAGGCCATGATCTCGCAGTTTATGAGTTCGAGCCCCATTTTGGCTCTGTGCTGACAACTCAGAGCCTGGAGCCTGCTTCAGATTCTGTGCCTCCCTCTCTCTCTGCCCCTCCCCTGCTCACTCTCTGTCTCTCTCTCTCCCTCTCGAAAATAAATAAGTATTTAAAAAAAAAATTTTTTAAAGAGCCTAATGGAATTTCTAGAACTAAAAAAAAAGTATCTCAAATAAAGACTGTATTAACTGGGTTTCATAGCAACGTGGGCACAACAGAAGAAAGAATTAGTGGAGTCAAAGTCAGATCAGTAGAGACTAACCAAATGGAAAAGAAGAGTGCAATGGTACCCTAGCCCATTGGGGTGATACCCTCCCTGACCCCCCACCCCAGGGCCTCACCTTATGCCACAGGGCCCGGAGACAGCTTCTCCGCAAGGCCGTGTGCTGCCATGCCAGGTACTCATCCACACGGGCGCAGGCCTGTAGGTCCTGGGGGTACCAGTGGTCGGGCACTTTATACTTGCGGGTCAGGTAGAGCAGGATAGCCACACTGCAGGGGAGGAAGGACACTGCACTAGGGGCTTTAAACAGAGTCCCTTCTTGAACCCTCCTGACAATGTGCCAGTAAGCTATCCGTAGAATAGTGAAGGGACTTGCCCAGGACACTGTCTCAGAAGAGCTGAGAGTCTTTCTCAGGCTAACACCAAAGCTCATCCTACCACCGGACAAAAACCCATAGCAGAGTATCCAGCCAAGTGTTCAGGGACAGCTTCCTGGAGGAGACGCCATCAAAGCTGAGCCTTAAAGAAGCTCAGTTCTTTTTAGCCTGCATCTATTCTCATCGTCTGGCATCCAGACTAGCCTCAGACGGCCTGATTGCTCAAAAAGGCTTTCTTGTCATCTCTGTTGTCTCTAAAGCACCGTGTTGGAAACAGTGGGGGTGCCGCAGGATAGTGGAACAGAACAGACAAGGCCCCGGGCACCTCCTCTTGCCCTGGGTTATGAGGCTACCATGGTGTTATGACAGGGGTGGACGTAGGAGGCCCCTGAGTATGCACAAACTGTCTCTAAAATCAAAGGTTAGGACCAGATGGTTCCATTGAGGTCTGGTAGCAGTTACCTCTCGGTCAAGGTGAAGTCCCCATCCTTCAAAGCAGGTACCTTCTTCAGGGGGTTCACCTGGGCAAAGGCATCACTGAGGTGCTGGCCTGCAGAAAGCGCATCATGTTGGGTGAGGGGGTTACCGCTGAGTCCTTCATGGTCTGTGCCTACTCCCTACCATGCCCAGGCCCCAATGTCATGGTCTCGGCTGGTCAGGGCCACTTTGGGAGGAGCAAGAGACTGCTATGCCAAATGTTGCAAAATGAACCTCAATAGCCCATGCCAAGTCCCATTGTGGATAGTCTCCACCCACAGCCCAAGGTGCGGGATCCGATGATTCCTCTGGGCCTTCCTAGGCACTTCACCAACCACCGTTGCACCATCCCCAGCCTCCGAGGTTCACATTCAGGGTGCCCCAAGCTTCCAGAGCAGGGTGGCTGTTCACCCTAATGGAGCTCTGACTTCTTACAGTGCCCTTTTCCCTGTGGACTCTAAGGCAATGTCACCAAACAGAGAAGTGGCCTTTTCCTGGTGTCTGTTTACCTGCAAATGACTTCTACCAGCTCTCCTGTGTCCTCTTATTCACCCTGTCCTGGCCACTGGGGACACGGGGGCTGGCCCTGCCGTTAGGCTCCACTAGAGCTGGAACAGTCACATTTTTGTCCCCAAAAGGTGCAGCCTACTG
The DNA here is from genome assembly GCF_006229205.1 of Suricata suricatta. Taxonomy (NCBI): domain Eukaryota; kingdom Metazoa; phylum Chordata; class Mammalia; order Carnivora; family Herpestidae; genus Suricata; species Suricata suricatta. Next base: position 71,555,928 of record NC_043713.1, read on the forward strand.
TCGCCAAGGACACTGGCCTCTGCTTGAGTGTATCTGGGCGGTTCCTACTCCTTCACATGCAGCCAGAGAGAAACTTCTAAAGAGATACTTAAGCTCACTGCTACCCTGCTCAAACGCCTTCAGTGGTAACCCAGAATCAGGTGGAAGTCCCTCAAAGCCATATATGACTGCCTTCAACCTCTAGCCTCAAACACACCCATTCTCCTCCCACTTTCTTCCCTTGAAATGCTCCTTCACCGGACGCACCTGCCCACCCGTCCCAATGAGGGCACCCTTTATTTAACAGCCTGGCTGGGATGTTCTCTTGTCCTCATGCCTTCTCCCCTGTACTCCGCAGAGGTAACCCCTGAGCAGGACAAATGGGAAATCCCCCGGAGAGGGAGAAGATGATGATTCAGGCAGAGAGATGAGCCAATGCAAAGGCACAAAAGCAGGCAAGGGCCCCACACTGCTGGGGAAACAGTGAGGGGGAAGGCTCAGCAAGGAGAGTTACCCTACTTGCCCACCCACAATACCTGGTTCTGCTCCCCTCTTACCCCCCAAGTTCCTGCTGACAGTGCAGGGATCACCAGGCTGCGGCAGCCTTCCCAGCAGTCTCCCCTCAGGCTCCCAGCACACCCCCAGGGGGAGCCCCTCCCAGCAGGAACAAGAGAGGCAGAGGGCAAGGTAAAGCAGGAGAAGGAAAAGCAGAAGGAGGAAGGAACAGAGGAGGACCCCCAGCGCAGACTGGACCAATGCATAGAGCAGGGCTGGAAAGTTGGGACCCTGGGACAATGACTATTGTTGCAGAATTTCCACAGTTGGGGGCCACAAAGGAGGGGCTCAGCTCTGCCACGGTCTCTATGCTCAGCCCTCCTCCTGCCTCCATATCTCTTCTGGAAGTCCTCTATCCCATGTCCAGGTGTACCCTTTCTTGTTGCTCCTGAGGTCTCTCTTTTTCCTTTAGTTCTCCACCCCCTCTACTCAGCCTCCTCCGAGCCCCATGGCCTCTTCAATGGGATGGAGCACAGTTTGGGGGATTACCCGAATCTCGGATCTCCCTGGTGTCTCAGCTTTTCCGGCGATGGCCCCAAGAAGGAGTTGGCGCCGGAGATCCTTTTAAGCAATATTTGGCCATCCCGTTCCTCCCCGATCTCTCGGTTCCAAAACCCGAACCTCCGCCCACCTTTGAGCAGCTCCACCGTGCGCAACTCGAAAGGAATGCGGTTCTTCTTGGCAAAGATGTAGATGGCGCGGCAGGGCTGGGACAGCAGGTCCAAGTAAAGCTCCAGGGCCATGGCGGGGCGGAAAGACCAGGCTCGCGACCCAAGGGACTCTGCAAACCCCACGCTGCCCCGGGAACTCACGCACAAGTCCTCGCGGCCACGCCCCCACCCGCCGCCGCTCCCCATTGGGCAGCTCCGGGCGCCCAGGCACTTTGGTCCAATGGCTGCGCGGCCACGGGCCCGTCTGACCCGTGGGGAACAGTAGCGCGCGACCCCGCAGGCCGGGTGGTGACTCGATGGTCGCCCCTCCGAGGGTCCTTGGTGACTGTCTTAGTTCACTTACCATAGTGTCTTTAGGGTTCTTCCGTGCTGTTGCTGTTTTGTGTGTCAGAGTTCCCTGAGGCAGAAAGTGAGGCAGGGAGTGATTAAGGACCCAGAAGCCTAAGTTCTTAGCTAGAGATTCTCCAGAGATCGCGATGCTAACAAATGGCACAGTCTCAGGGCTGCTGTTTAGCATTTTGTGATAACTCTGCTCACATTGCCCTCCCTGTACTTGGTCCTCCCGCTCCCGCCAGCACAGTGCCTCACACTCCCTGAGTTTGTTTCTTCCTTCTTTAAAATCATGGGGAGAGATCCAGCAATCCCACTTCTGTGTATATATTCGAATGAAATGGAAACAGGCTATGAAAGAGGTATTTGGGGGCCCACGTTGACTGCAGCATTATTCACAACAGCCAAGATACGACAATAACTAAGTGTCCATGAGAGGAGGAATGGATAAAGAACATGTGTACATACACAATGAAATAGCATTCAGCCATGAGAAAGAATGAAATCCTGCCATTTGTGACCATCTGAATGACCTCGAGGGCATTATGCTGAGTGAGGTAAGACCGAGAAGAAAGATAAATACGATGTAACCACACTTATATGGAAAATCTTAAAAAAAAAAAAAAAAAAAGCCAAACGCACAGAACCAAACTAGAATAGTGGTTACCAAGGGCCTGGAGGTAGGAAAGCTGGAAAGATGTAGAAGGGCACACACTTGTAAGTAGGAGAGAAATAAACTGTGGAAGTCTATCACAACATAATGACTATTAGTCAACAACACTAGCTGTCAATAATATAGTCAACAACTGTATTACAACCACAGAATATACATTGAATGTATATACATTCAATGTATATTCTGTGGTTGGATTGTTAGTGGAGTGTTCCACATATATATCTGGTAGGTCCATTGATTAATAGCATCAGTCAAGTCCTCTATTTCCTTGATGATTTTCTGTCCTATTATTTTATAGGTGGAATAAGTGGAATATTGAAGCCATCAACTATTATTGACAACTTAATCATGTTTATTTTTTAAGTTATGTTAAATCTAGTTGATTTTTTTCCCCAGGTAACCTCTATGCCCAACATGGGGCTCGAACTCACAACCCTGAGATCAAATGTCACATGCTATACCAACTGAGCCAGCAGGATACCCTTAAAACCTTTAGTTTTTAGACTCTTTTTGGAACCTGGAAGAACTCATGACCACCACCTTCTCCCCTACCAGAACCTATGTTCACACCAGCTGTCTCAGGCCCAGCAGCCAATGTGATTGTTACAACACTTTATTAGGCAAAGAAATGGAGTTGTTTTCAACATTTCCCCTAAGGAAAGAAGCTCAACTCAAAGGGCTGAGCCAGCCAGGCCCTGCGGGATGGGCTGCTTCTACTTGAACTTCTGCAGCAACTCGCAGATCCTCTCCTTGACCAGTGGGTCCAGTGTTGAACAGTCCCACTCGGCCAGCTTCATCAGCCGATCATGGGCCTCCCAGAAAAGGTTAGAGCCAATGGCCAGCTCCACCCTCATGCGCCACTCAGCTATCTTGGAGCTACTGAGGAAGACATCATAGTTGCCTCCCATGGGCTGTAGATAGACAAAGAGGAAGGAATGGTCAGCCAGGGAGCCAGCCCTACCTAGGTCGCCTCTTACAGCCTCAGGGTCTCTCCCTATCTGCCTCTGCAAAGAGTGAGTCTGTGACCCATCCCACACCCAGGCCTGGGCAAGGGGCCATATGCTATGTGATAGATGTGGGGTGGCAATTGGGAGATCAGAATCTCTAGGGTTCTTGGTCACTGGTCTTGCTCCATGGTTCCTGAAGGCCTCTCTGAGGTGACAGCTGGCTCAGATGGCTTCCACTTTTTAGTGTGAAGCCTCCTATGGGCCCTGCCTTCTCCCAAGGAAACCCGTTATTCTCAGATGAGGGTAGGAAGAATTCAGTTATTTTTCCTCCACAGTGAACCTTCCTCTGTGATTAGGTGAAGGGCCTGGAATGGGAGACCTGGCAGGTAGTCTAAGAAACATGCATGCAAGAAGCTGGGGGGTCCAAACAGGGTGGGGTGGGTGAAATGTAAGGGGTAGGGAACCACACCCCCTTGGACAGAAAAACTGAAATGGCTTTCCCTGGTGCTGATCTGCACACTGACCATGGACCAAAGTGGACACTTTGCATACTGGCTAGAGATTGCATTGGCCTCTCAAGACATTGGCCGGGGTCCCCACTGCCCATCCTGCATACCAGCTAGGTCAGAACAGGCCACCCTCTCCTACATGTAGAAACCACATAAATGTCCCACAGCTGGTGGGTCCCCAAAAGCACTGTGGATGCCCCTAAGACTCAGAACCAAGCAGTTCCTTGTATACTCTATGTCTGGTGCTCTAGAAAACAGGCATTCAACCAGAAGGACACGTTGGAGACCTCTGGACACTTCCTGTAGAGTCCAGCAGGAGGTGGAGGCATCCAGGATCCTTGCTGACTAACTGAGAAATGTTGTGTTCTTCTCCCTGTCCCTGGCCAGCCCTCCAAGCTCCTGCCCATGCTGAAAAAGCATCGTGAAGCATGGATAATCGTGGTCATCCTTGGTTCAAAATCTCCTGTGCTTCCTGCTACCCCGGGTCAGGTCTAGGCACCTGGCGCCCAGAGTCCCCGCCCCCCCCCCCGCCCCCTGTCTCTTCCTTCAGCAGCCTAACCTCTAGTTATGGCCCCAGTGGTTGCAGAGGAGTCCTATATCTGCCCAGGCTGTGTCCCTACCCCACTCCCCACCTGCATCATCTCCACCAGGGCCACCACGTCAGCCAGTGAGATGTCGTCTCCAGTGATGAACATCTTGTCCTGCAGAAACTTCTCCTCAAAGAGCCGCATGCTGTTCTTCACCTCTGCCAACGTCTGCTCTGCCTTCTGAGCTGGAACCTCCTCACCGGTGATCATTGGGATCAGCATCTGGCCAGGGTGGGAGAGAAGAGGGAAGAGGAGGCCGCGCCCTAATCCCATCTGGCCCGCCAGTCTTCAGCATCTTTGTCTGCTAGAGAGGTGTTGGACAGAACCAAGGGTGTAAAGAGGTTCACCTCTTTTAGCAGTTCTGGTTGGTAGAAGTTACCTGGGGCCATTGTTCAGGAGGATTTTGAGATCCCAGCAGGATGGAATCCTGTGATTGATTAGTGATGTCTGTCACAGGCATGAGGACTAAGTATATATATACATATACACACATACACTAGCTAGTGGTCATCTTCAAATTTGGTGGTCTCCCTGGGCCCTTTGACCGTGATGTTTTCTCGTTTACAATGAAATTTCTTGAATCCTATCCAGGCTTGAGTAATATCAACCCCTCCTGGGTATCCTTCCCCTTGTCTTTATAAGGCTTTTTCATACCCAGTGGTTCATTCCACACTCCCATCAGCTCTGTAAGGCAGGTAGAAAAGGGAGCCAAGGAAATGAGGCTCAGGATGGAAGGGAGATCTGCTTGAACTCACTAGTGGTCAGCCCTAGCCTTGACCCCACTCACCTTGATCCAGAGGACCTTGTTCATGGGCATCTGAATGGCAGTGTGCTGCCAGGCCATGAACTCATCCACGCGGGCACGTGTGTGCAGGTCTGGTGGGTACCAGTGTGAGGGGGTGCTGTACTTGCGGCACAGGTAGAAAAGAATGGCCACGCTGCAGAAAGGAAAAGTCAGGGGCACTGTTCTTGCCTTCCCCAACATTGCTACACCCACCACCCCAGCGTGGCTGGGGCTCTGTGTGGGGCCTCCGGCCACAGGCAGGCTCTAGGAACTGACATTCTTCTGGGGGAAAGATGAGCCCAAAGGGTGCTGGGAAAGGCAGTCAGTCTGCCAGTCAGTGAGTGCCTGGAGGGAGACCAACAGGGTGGATGGGATCTGATGGACGGCACCAGCAAGGGCAGTCTAGATGGAAAACAACATGTATGGGAATTCAGGGGTAAGAGGTAGCCATACTCTCTCTCTCTCAAAAATGAATCAATATTAAAAAAAAAAGAGAGGGGCGCATGGGTGGCTTAGTTGGTTGAGTATCTGACTTTGGCCCAGGTCATGATCTCACGGTTCATGAGTTCAAGCATCTGGGATTCCAGCTGACGGCGAAAAGCCCACTTCAAATCCTCTATACATCGCCCTCCCTGCTCCTCCCCTGCTTGTGCTCTCTCTCAAAAATAAATAAACATTTAAAAATATGTATTAAGAAAAAAAGAGGGCCACCGGGGTGGCTGAGTGTCTGACTCTTGATTTTTACTCGTCATGATCTCACAGTTTGTGGGTTTGAGCCCCAGGTCGAGCTCTGCACTGTCAGTGCAGAGCCTGCTTGGGATTCCCTCTCCCTCCCTCCCTCTCTCTGCCTCTCCTGTGTGTTCTCTCTCTCTCTCCCTCCCTCCCTCTCTCTTTCTCAAAATAAATAAACTTAAAAAAAAAAAAGAAACAAGATCACTCTGGTACTCGGGTGGAGGGGTTCTGAGGAGGACAAGGCCCACAGGAATGCGGGGAGGGTAAAGACTGGAGGCATAATCTGCTCTTGGCTGTTGGGGGATGGGGGGGGCAAGGATGGGAGGAACTCAGAATGGACACAGGTGTTTGAGATGTCTAGAACATCTGGGGCCCCAGAGAGCCCTGAGCCAGAGTCTGATACGACATCAAAGTCGAAGAAGCAGGTGCCTGCCCCTCTGTGTCCCTGCAGCCCACCGCAGAGTCAGCGGGTAAGAAGGGAGCAGAGGTGGGAGCGGGAGAGGAAGGGAAGGAGCAGCCTGGGAGGGAGGAGAGAGGCCCCAGAGGTACAACTGTCTAAGGAGGGTGGAACTATCAAGAAGGGAAATCCTAAATCAACTGAATTATCTCAGTTGATCTCCAATAGCCCTGTAAGGTAGGTACCAGTATGCTTATATTTGAGGAAACTGAGGCTCAGAGATACAAGGAATTGGGCAAAGACACATAGCCTGAGGCTACCAGAACCCAGGACAGAGGCCTGGAACAGAGCTTTTCCAGCCCCTTTGGAGTTTTGATGTCTAGCCCCCAGAAATGCAATACAATTCTGTTGTCCTAAGTCATTTAGTCAGTGGCAATTTTATAGCAGCCCTAGGAAGATCATCCAGGCCCGGGGAGACCCAAGGTCCATGATCCACTTGGAAGATGCTTTACAATAATGAGACCGTCTCTGAAGCTGTCTGAAAAACAGCCAACCCCTAAATCTTACCAAAGCTCTACTTCCAAAGACCGATTTATAGGAAATAAAGGGACAGAAAAACCTCGTTAACACGACACCATGAGAACACAATCAGCAAAACTCTGTGGGAAACTCCTCAGGACAAAGGACGCGGTTTCTTCAACCATAACAAAGATGCAAAGGCAGGGCCACCTGTGTGGCTCAGTCGGTTAAGTGTCTGCATTTGGCTCAGGTGGTGCTCTCATGGTTTGTGGGTTCAAGTCCCACAGTGGGCTCTCAGCTGTCAGCATGGAGACTGCCTCTGGACTGCAGTTGCTCTCTCTCTCTCTCCCCCTCCCCCAATTGCACTCTCTCTCTTTCTCAAAAATAAATAAACATTTTTTAAGAAGTATTTTAAAAATGCAAAGGCAAAAGGTGGGGCATGGAGGGGACTATAGGCAGACCCCCAACTGCAATACTTGTAGTTTATTTGGAGCTGGATTCAAATGCACAAGCTACAAAGAAAATATTTATGGGATAATCAGTGACTTTTGAATAGAATAGGGTATTGGTTGAAATCCAGGGATTATTGTAGTTGTTTTTAAAAATTAATTAATTGCGTTTTTGGGGTTTTTTTGAGAGAGAGCGAGAGAGAGAGAATGCATGCATGAGCAGTGGAGTAGGGCAGAGGGAGAGAGAGAGAGAGAAAGAGAAAGAGAGAATCCTTAGCAGGATCCAGACTCAGCACAGAGCCGGACACGGGGCTCGATCCCACAACCCTGGAATCATGACCTGAGCAGAAATCAATAATCAGACGCTCAATGATTGAGCCACCCAGGTGTCCCCGGGGGATTATTGTTATTTTTTTTTTAATTTTTTTCTTAATGTTTTACTTACATCTGATACAGAGAGAGACAGAGCATGAGAGGCAGAAGGTCAGAGAGAGAGGGAGACACAGAACCGGAAGCAGGCTCCAGGCTCTGAGCTAGCTGTCAGCACAGAGCCCGACATGGGGCTCGAACCCACGAATGTGAGATCCGACCTGAGCCGAAGTCGGAGGCCCAACCAACTGAGCCACCCAGGTGCCCCTATTGTTATTTTTTTTTATAAGATGTCACCAAAGTATTGTGGTGATGCTTTTTTTTTTTTTTAATTGAGCCCTACTCTTATCTGACAGGCAGGGGAATGGAGGGGAATAGAGTGGGTTGGTTACAGGTAATGCAAAATGGGCTCCCCAAGTGGACCACTGTTGGAACTGTGTGATGGGTATCCTGTGGAGGTCGTTATATCCCTCATTATTTAGTATTTATTCTACTCTGGTGTACATATGAAATGTTTCATAGTAAATAAAAAATAAGTACTAGGTGGTCGGCTCCACGTGAATCTCCCAGGAGCAGCAGAGACAGGTGGGGGCAGGGGTGGGGTGGGCAGAGAAGATTTACCTTTCAGATAAGACAAACTTTCCTTCTTTGAGGCTGGGTAGCTTCTTCAAGGGGTTGATCTCTACATATTCCTTGCTGTGGTGGTGACCTGAGAAGGGTAGGGAAGGTCTGAGGGTGGTAGGACTCTAGGGAAGAGAGGGCCAGGTCTCCCAGAGGCAGAGATGCCTTTCTCTACTCTTTCTAGAAGGGGAAGAAACAAGGCCACAGGGATAGCATGCCTGGCTCACTTCAGGTCACAAGGCAAGTCAGTGACAGAATCGGGATTAGTATCAAGACTTCCACCCCCAGGCCAGGCTCAGTGACCAGGACAACCTGTTGGCTCACAGAAGTTGGAGGCCTCCAGCCCCCCTCCCAACTCTGGGCCTGAAGCCATAGCCTGTGAATCAACAGTAGCCCTAGAAACCTGAATCCCACTTCCACTCCCTTAGCCCCAACCCCGGCACACAGCTGGAGTCCAAAAGGGAGCCTCTCATATACAATCAATCCATCAGAAGACTTGTTTTGTCTTGTTTTGTTTATAAGTAAGCTCTCCACTCAACAAGAGCTTGAACTCATGACCAGCCCCAAAGATTAAGAGTCCACAAATTCCAGCAACTGAGCCAGCCAGGCAACCTGATCTATTGGGAGTTTTAACTTTCCCTCAACCTGCTGTCTCTGGTCAGAAACTGAAGCTGGATTCACACCTCATTTCAGAGCACCTGGCCTCCTCCTGTATGCTCTAGAGGCTTCTGCCTCTGCAGTGTGAGCCTTTTGTTGGGGCCCAGTAGGCCAAAAGACCTCCCGCATAGAGACCGTTGAGGGCAACGCCTCCGGGGCACAGGAAAGTCTATATAGTGACCTTGACTGGCTGTGCCTCCAGGGCGCAGGTGAATTATCTGGGAAGTTGCGGAACAAGTCGAAAGACTGTGAAACAACATTTGGCCTCCTGGGCCACACATGTGGCTTCTGTTCACCCTGTCTATGATTTTCTCGTTGCTTTTCAAAGAGGCATATCCTTTTAGGCTTTGAATGAACTTGGGCCAATCAGTGACGCCAGCCTTCCCTTACTTTTGTTTCTAGCTGATTGCCTGCTGTTGGGAGTAAACACAATCCTCTGTCAAAGATTTACTTCTTGAAGGATAAGTGTCTTGCCCATAAATAACTGATGAAGGGCCTTGAAGGAGTGTGAAACTCCTCAAAGAAAATTCTTTAGGCTTATATTGTGTAGAGACAGACTCCTGTTAAGGAATCCCTTCCTTGTAACGATTTATATGTTCCTGGTTTTTACTCCTGTCCTCTCTTCCCTGATAAGAATGATCCTTTCCAGAGCATGTCTTTACTTCAAGGACCATAAACTATGTAATCATTACAGACAAGATGTAATCACCTATGGTATATAAGACCCTGACTATCTTAGTAAAGTGTGGCTTTACCACCATTCACGATGTCTGTCTTCTTTCTTATAGATATTGCGCCGACACCAACCCCCTACTCAGAGACCCTTAGACTGAGGTGCGTGGGCTGGTCCCCCGCAGCCTTTAAGAAACTCCTCTATGCTTAGGGTAAAGTTGGAGAGCAGTGCCCTGCACCGCACCCTGGGCCTGCTGTCGCCCTGAGCAGGTGTGAACATGGAGGAAGATGGGTGTGGCCTAAAGAGGTGGTCTTGACTCAGATTTGGATGACCACACACTTCTGTGACCTTTGCAACTAGTCCAAGGTGCCACAAGGAAACGCTAGAACCCAGGGATGCCCTTCCACTGTACCTTATTAGAGCCTGTTCGTGGGGCTCCTGTCAGTTAAGCGTACAACTCTTGGGTTTCAGCTCAGGTCATGAGCTCACGGTTTTGTGGGTTCGAGCCTCACACTGGGCTCCACGCTGGCAGCGTAGAGCCTGCTTGGGCTTCTGTCTCTCTTTCTCTCTCTGTCCCTCCCCCACTCACACTGTCTCTCTCAAAATAAATAAACTTTTAAAAAAAAGAACCTGTTCATCCTAGCAGAGCATAGTCAGGGACAGGGCTGGACAGCCCACGATTCCCTTGGGAAAGGTTTCTTCCCCAGTGAACTTTAAGGGGAGGAGTTTCTTCTGTGTCTCAGCACCTCGGAGATGCCCTGACCTTGCACCCTGGCTCCCCGCCAAGGCCAGACCTATGCCAGGCAGCATGGAGCGCCTACCTTTTAGCAGATCCACAAACTGGAAGTCAAAGGGGATGCTGTTCTTCCTAGCAAAGATGTAGACAGCACGGCAGGACGGTGACAGCAGGTCCAGATAGAGCTCCAGGCCCATACTGAGGCATGTGTTGGGCACCCCCACCAGCCTCAGCCAGCAGGCTCTGAACCTGAGCCTGTATGCGGCCTGAGCCCGTGGCCCTGGCTCTGTGCCTGTCAGGGCTCTCCAACCCAGGCCTAGGACCCCGCATTCTGGAACTTCCTGTTTCACCTGGTGTTGTCATGATGCCAGGAAGCCCGGAATTCTCACAGCAGCAAGGATTCTGGGGAGACTCAGGAGTAGACTAGGGAGAGGCCCCTGGCTCAGGGGCAGGAGGCGGGGACTACCTATGACGCCCTCTTGGCCCATGCGTGTGCCTGGGGCCCATGTCTGAGAAGGACTGACACATGAGGAGTCTCAGGGCCAGAACTTTATTGTAGAATGTAACCCAAGAAGCTCTGCTGGGTCCAGAATGAGGATGGGGCATGGGAAGTAGCCATGGAGGGTTTCAGTAGCAGGTGCTGGGGGTATGCTGGGGTCAGTCTAGCCTGAACTATGGCTAGAAAAGTGTTGAGAGACAGAAACAGGAGCCTAGGGCACACTCAGGGCACTGGGGACAATGCCATAGGAGTATCTAGTGTGGCCCAGCCAAGCTGTGCCATGGAGAGAATCCCAGAAACTTCTGGTCTGACTTGGGATGGGCAGTGGCCAGTGGAATTCAGCCACCGGCAACTCAGGAAAGTAACTGGAAGCCAATGAGAGGCCTGAGTGCTGCTTCCTGTAGGCTGCATCATCTCGGAAGACCTCTTGTCCCTCCAGATTCTTCTCAGAAGTGGGGGGACCCTACTTGGTAAGTCAGAGGCAGCTGGAGACAAGTAGAGGGCACACAGCATGTTTATTGTTCGGGGGACAGAGTGCAGGGGAATGGGCTGCACCGCACCCGTCTCAGCCGAGCCGCTCCTGCACCCGATGCACCAGCTCCTGTGCCAGCTGGGGGTCCCGCTGGGCGTCTCTGGGGTCCCGAGGCTGTAGCACACGCTTGTGGGCTTCCTGGACAAGCTCAGGGCCCAGGGCAGCCTCTACTCGGGCTCGCCAAGCTGCCAGCCGGGGCCAGTCTCGGAAGATGTCACAGCCAACAGCAGTGGGCTGGGGAGACAGAGTAGCTGGAGCAGGAGACTCGGCCCCGTGCCCAGAGTCCTCCCAGAGGGCAAGTAGACAGAGGGAGTTTACCTGCATCAGCTCCGTGAATGCCATCAGATCGGCTAGGGAGACCTGCTCAGTGGCCAGGAAGGGCCTGGCCACCAGGACCTCCTGATCCATGTGCTGCAGGGCTGGTTTCAGCCTCCCCAACAGCTGGTCTAGCCGCACGGTGTCCACGGGCTGCCCCGAGAAGTGGGGCAGGAGGGACTGGCCCCAGGGGGAACAGAGGCAGCTTATCCTGGCTTCCTCCACACATCCTCAACCACCTCTCCACCCCTCCCTGGGCACCATCCATTAGTGATACCCCTGGGGCACCGTATTCAAAAGGATTCTGAGGATTTATCAGACTCAAGGGAAAGAATGTTGTAATCAATTACAGACATCTACCTGGGACAATGGATAGCAGGCTGTACACGGGCTAACAGGTCTTTTCCAGTACTTGGGGTTCTGGTCGCTGCCCAAGCCTGTACAATAGGGCAGGGAGGCTCACCTTACACAGGTAGACGTTGGTGGCAGGTAGCTGGATGGCAGTGTGCTGCCACGCCAGGTACTCGTCGACGCGGGCACGGGCCTGCAGTTCAGGTGGGTACCAGCATGGCGCCGTCTGGTACTTGCGGCTCAAGTATAAAAGGATGGCCACACTGCAAGCAAGTGTCAGAGAGTCCCCCTCCCCTCAGGGCTAGGCAGCTTCATAGCTCACAAACAGGGTAATCTGACTGGACTTCTGTCCAACACCACCTCCAGGGGAGGCCATCCCCACTCCCACATCCCCACCACACCACGGGCCATGTGGTCCCCAAGTGCTCCCCCGTGGACCCACATTTCCGCCACCCCTCCTGACTCCCAACCCAGCCAGCCTTCTGCCTCCAGTCCCCACCAGCTCTCTGGCACCAGGTCCTACTGAGAGGGAGGGAGGCAGACCTGCCATGGACGTCTGGCCCAAGGGGTCCCCAAGTTCCCTCCCAGGCCAGTGCTCCCTAGTGCCCAGGGTCTGGTCTGGGGGAGAGGATCTAGGAGAACCCCTTTCTTGGTGCTCCCTAGGCTCCTGGCCCCCAATTTCTAAGTCAAATAATAAAAACATAATGGCAACTAGAAAAATTTTTCTGGAAAAAGGTGGTGCCCAGTTTCCATTCGTGGGCAGGTCCTGGGAGGGGCTGTAGCACTACTCCATTTTATAGAAGTGAAACACAGGACGTGCAGTTCTGTGACCTGTCTGTGGCCAAGAGAGGGGACGTGGGGAACTGGGATTCAGAGCCTAGAGCAAATCTGGGGCTGCCTAGCTCCTGGCTCCTGTGACTTGAAAGACAAGGTTTGGGACATCAGGGGAGGGCTAACCTCAGGCTTAGGTCTTCCTGGTTGTCCAGGCCTGACAGAGTGACCTTTGCCCACTGCCGCCTGCCCCATGCTAAAGCTCATCTTTAGCCTCCTAGTCCCCTAGTCCAGCCTCCTGCCCCCAAGCTGGGTGAGCTAAAAGGAGGAAGAGGGGACCACAGCAATTTGGAAAGATGTCCAAGTGTGGGGCCATCAGCTCTCTGCCATCCTCTCTCCACTTCCTCCGCCCTCCAAGTCTCCACAGACCCCAGAACCCTGTTACCTCTCAGCCAACAGAAAGTCTCCATCCCTCAGGGCAGGTACCTTCCCCAGGGGGTTAACCTTCAAGAATTCAGGCTTCAGGTGCTCCGCTGGTGGGTGCAGAGGATGGGTGGCTAAGCAAGGTCTGGCTCCTGGATGCCACACACACACACACACACACACACACACACACACACACACACACACACCCCGGAGGCCAGGCTAGCCAAGACTCACCTCGCCCTAGCTCCACAGGCCGAAACTCAAAGGGAATGCCATTCTTCCTGGCGAAAATGTAAATGGCACGGCAGGGGGGCGAGTACAGGTCCAGAAAGAGCTCCAGCGGCATGCCTGCGCCGCCCAGCGTCCTCCTCTGCTTTCCTCCTAAGCCTGCTTCCGAGGAGGTTTGCTTGCCCCGCCCACCAAAGGGGACCCAAAGACGTCTGTTCCCCTCCCCCAAGCTTACTTCCTCTAAGCTACTAGCTGGGCACCCTGCCAAACGCCCCACCTCCTGGCCTCTCTGTGGAATGGAGGCAGAGTGGGCTGTTGAATATTTGTCACTGGCTTTTCAAAGCAGGGTCCCCAGCCTGGCCCCACTCCTCCTCCACTGGGTGTTACAGCCCCAGGACACACCCACGTCCTGTTGCTTCCCTCCGGCTGGGCCTCCCCGGATCTCTGCCTCCTGGCAGCCAGGGAGTCTTTCACAATCCTTCTGCTGAGGTAGGAGGCTCCCTGGCAGAGGCGTACTATTGGCCACTGCGCCTGTGCCTCCCGCACTCACACACACAAACTCACGCAAACTCACACATAGCAACACACACACACACACACACACACACACACACACACACACACACACAGAGTCCCACACACAGAATCTCTTTGTCTCTCTGTCTTTCTCTGTCTCTCACACACACACTTATATGCTCACACTCACACGCTCCCTTCCCCCCCCCCCCCCCCCCCCCCCCCCCCCCCCCCCCCCCCCCCCCCCCCCCCCCCCCCCCCCCCCCCCCCCCCCCCCGCCCCCCGCCCCCAGCCCCCAGCCCAGGCCTCCCCTCTCTCCAGTCTGAGTAACTGTCCTGACAGCCTGATGTGGTAAAGGCGTCTCTTAACTGTACTCCTCCGGTGCCCCCCACCCCCTGGGGCTCAGGCCAGCCCCCTGGAGTCCTCCGGCTCCTTACCCAGACCTGACCCCTCTGGCCTCACCAGCTTCCTGCCCAGCCCTTCTACTTCCGTCCCAGGGCTCTTTGTCCTGGTCCACACAGCTCCTTTCTCAAGTCCAAATCTGATCCCAGGCTCCCAAGTGCTCTCAGCCCTGCAGTGTCCCCCTCACCCCGCACAACTTAACCTTGTCCTTTTGCCTCTCAGTCCTCCTCTTGGACTGTCCCGTGCACTTCTCTTCTGTAGAACCCAAGTCTCGAGATGCTGAGGGTGGGGCTGTGGCGCAGGGCCCCCACGGACCCAGAGACCTAAGGAGGTCAGAGCCACTGACCACGCAAGCAAACTCTAATGCCTTCCCCATTGTTTTCATAGGAACTGAAATCTGCCAGGCAGGACTTTGAGGGACACATTCCACCCCTTACAAACACACATATTCACAGGACATGTGGTTTGGGCAGAGCTGGTTTCAAGGATAGTTCATGGCCCAGTCCAGCCAGTGAAGACCCTGTATCCCTTGGCCACTCTGCTTGGATCAGGCAGGGTCCTAGGGCTGTGACAGGAGTTCCCAGGAAGGAGGGACTGGTAACAAGCCCAAAGCTGACCCCTGCAGAAGTGCACTGTCATTCCCAAGGAGGGGCCCTGAAGGCCACTGGCTGCAGAAGGAACACAGCTGACTCAGACTCTTCCCCTGTGAAGAAGGAGGCTAAGGGCCGGGCCGTCTCCAGGAGCCAGGCTGTCCAGAACCAGCCATCCTGGAGCCCAGACAGAAGGAATGGAAGCCAGGCAGGCCCAGCAAAGCCGGCAGCCATCCAGCAAGTCTGTAGATGGAGGCTGGGCTCAGGCTTGGCATCCCCAGAGCCATCAGGGAGTCCTGGGACCTGTAACCCAACCCTGCACAGATAACCCCAAGTGGGTTTACCATATTGGATAGAGGCCATAGCCCTGCGGTGAAGGGAGGAGCGAGAGAGGGGAGGAATAGACGAAAGAGAGAGAGAGAGAGAAGTCTGGAAGCAAAATGGGGAGACAGAGATAGGGAGGAGGGCAGCAAGGAACTCTCATTCACTCATTCATTACTCATTTGTTCATTCATTCGCTCATCCAACAGAGAGACTCAGAGACAAACCGAAAACAGTAGAGGGAAAAGGCCAAAAATAGGTGACCAGAGAGGAGTCTTTTTTTTTTTTTTTTTATCTCCCAGCCCCCCAAGCAAACCTATGATGTAACTCTGGTGGGGTCCCAGGGAGGGACTGACCACCTGCCCCAGGATCTTCAGGATTGGACTGTGGCCCTGGCACAACCTTGTACCCGGGAAAGTCTCCATTAACTCCTGCTGTGCCAGCAACCATGACCACTTTTCCCACTGCAACACGGCCAAGAACCCCATGGGTCATAGGGCTCATGGATGGGCCAGTACTGAGGCTTTGATTCTGGGGACACAGGTCCAGGACACAGGGATAGCCACACCAGTGACCCCACCTGAGGCCCAAGGGCAGCCACAGGACCTGAGGCAAGCCAGGGAGGTACCCACCCTCTGTCAAACAGAGACCCCTGGGGTCTCCAGGCAGGGTCAGCGGAGGGAGGCTGCCCTTCTGGTCTGAGCCCATACCTGCACCAGTAGCTCCTTCGGTACCATAAAGTCAACCAGTGTCACCTGGGGACTTGAGATGAAAGCCCTGCCCCTCCGGAACTTGTCTGGCTCAGTTCCTTCCCAACTTTTCCCTGAGCACCTGCCTACAGATGAGCAGAACCAGCGTGTGTCAAGTGGGTGGGCTCAGCCCGCACCCCCTAACACCCTGGCCTTGTCCACACCTGTTATACTCCTTCATCACCCATCTCGCCTGGGTCCACACAGGCAGGCATGCCCAGAGTGCCCTGGACACAGTCATCATGACAACTCGAGCACTCATTCAGGCAGGCATGGGCCTACAGGTGGGATGGCACCGGTGGGCCCCTCTCTGATATTTGCAGGCAGGGTGGGGGCAGTGGCCTTGAGGATCCTGGTACCTAGCCACTCTCACCTCCCTCAAAAGCTTGCAGGCCTCTGGCAGAAGAAGTCTCTGCCTTTGATAGATTCCCTCTTCATCCTGCCCTCCACCCAGCTCTCCCTTCTCACTCTGCTGTCCAGCAGTCAGGTCAGGCCCTGCCCGCCCAGCTGGTCACATACCTGGGCACTAATATTTCCTGGGAACTAACGCCCAGTCCTCAGCGGGGCTCAAGAGCCTGTGCTCATCTTACCACGTTGACCTTGGTCTCCCAGCATACCCTTCGCTGCTGGAGTCCCAAACACACTCAACCTTCCTGCTTCCAGCATTAGCTCAGGCCCTTCCCTCTGCAGAGACCAGTTTGGGATTTAAGGTCACTTCCAGGAGTCTCTTCTTTCTCTCCTCCTGGAAGGCAATCTGGGGATCCTGCTGCCCACCCCCCCAACTATGATAGTGCTCAACATGGCTAGTTCAGCGTGGCCACCCTCCCAGACATAACTGCCACCTATGCTGAACTCACAGTGACTGTTTACCTACACTTTACTGTTCCTTTACCTCTTATAATTTATTGCAGTGTCTGTTGAAAGAAAAACATCCAACTGTTTCAACAACAAAGTAGGTGGTGTGGATGCAGAAGGTACAGGCCACCTCCACTCCCAATGCCCTGGGCCAAGATGGAAAAGGCCCAAGAAAGCAAACAAGTATGAGGGATCTCTGACAGGGAGGCCATCAAACAGGATCTAAGAGGGAAGACATCCACCGGGGCCCCCAGAGGAGGACAGATGTGACATGGGAGCCACTCTGGGCTCAGGCTGGAAGTGACACAAATGGACCAAGCAGGGGCACCAACACCCAAGGAAAGATGGGCTCATAACCAGAGGTTAAAGACCCCATTTATTGGTTCGCAGTGACATCTATTGTCACATCTAAGAAGTGCAGCCACATGAGTCCCATGGCCTCCTGATGCGGCAGGGGGAAAGAGAGGCCTGGGAGACTGGATCCTGGATTAGGAGAAAACTAATTACTCTCTCGAAAGCAAATATTGGCAAATGGTACCGTAAGACACTTGAAAGCATTGTGTGCTTTGACAAGGTCTGTTTCTGTTGCGAAAGTGTAATTTCCTGAAAGGTTTGTGTTCAGGCGCATGGTTGGTGATGAGAAGCCCTTGATTACAAAACACGGGGTCGACTTTGCGATGATTAAAGATACTGCGTTCTTTCTTTCTTGAGACCCCACTAAGATGCTAGTGAAACCGGTCACCAAAGTGTTAACAAGGCAGGTAGTGGAGCTCAAACCTTTCCCTCAAATCTGCTTCTCCCCCGCAAGAGGGAGAAGGGTCAAGTTTAGGGCCAGGGCGGGATCCCGGCTGGGGCCAAATTTGGGGGCGTGGAGGCGGGGGGTGCGGGGCGGGATTGGTCACCCATTGGGACAGTGCGCGTCCGCCGATTGGCGGAAGCCCCAGAGGGGAGGGGCCCGATTACCTATATCTCTGGACGCCGGATCCCTGCCAAGTACCTTCCCTGGACTGCAGTCTCCAGCCCGTCACCTCGCCGCCCCCTAGATGGTTCTGGAGCTCTACCTGGACCTGCTGTCCCAGCCCTGCCGCGCCGTCTACATTTTTGCCATGAAGAACCGCATCCCCTTCGAGCTGCGCACAGTGGAGCTGCTCAAAGGTGGGCCCAGTCCGGCTCCTCGTGTCCGCAGGCCCTGGGCTCGCTCAGGCTCCTCACCCAGGCGCTCCCTCTTCTTCCAAACAATTCCCATAGCCCAGGTGGCCCCCTTCGCTCCCCCAGAGTCTGATGTGGGCCCACGCAGCAAATGGTCAAGGAAGAATTTTATTACAGCACAGGGGACAGGACCCGAGGGCAGCCAGAGCTGCACTGTGACTGCGAAGAGTGACCGATTGTATATTTAGTAGGAGTTGGGGACGGGTAGAGATGAAGCCTCTCAAAGGATTTCTGTATGTTAAAGAGACTTACAGGATCCTGGAGGTCTGGCTTGCTCAGTTGGTGACTCTTAATCTTAGGGTTTCGAGTTCAAAGCTCCACACAGGGAATGGAGCCTGGTTAAAAAAAAAGTAAATGAATTGAAACTCCAGTAGCTACCTCTGGTAGGCGCTGGATGGGGGTTTGAGGGCCTAAAACCACTTTAGTCTATCAGTGGATGTCAGGCGACAACTGATATATAAAATAAATGTTTAATATAGTTTTTCCCTCAGGCGATGTTGGGTCTAGATTTGTATATTTTACTGATGGCTGCTACCAAACGACCCTGGAATACAGCTGGATTTTCATCAGCTCCTTGAGGGACTTCCTGAATTTTAACAAAGTTTCCAGGTTTAGAATCTCTCTTCATTCCTTCTCTTAAACAAGTGATCTTATGGTTTCCTCTTTTCCTTTCCCTGCCTGCAGAATTCCAATGTGGTTCAGTATTTGGGACAGCAGCGCCCCCTACTGCATAATGATCTCTATCTCTGGCTGCTGGTTCAGCAGCAAATTCTTGAGCCCCTGATCAGATAGGGTTCTTTTCCTCATGGGTACAACAAGTTAATATGACATATATATCTTGCCAGGTCAAATCAAACATAATAATTGTTGAAAATCCTCAATAAATTGACAAGGGTTTTCAGAATATCGTCCTAATTATTGTTTTATCTGAGCCAGGTCTGCCATGGAGAACGGAACAGGGACTCTAATTGTCCCCACTTCTCCATTAGCAACTCCCAAGGAAATATATTCCAGATTTAGGAGGGGGTCCTGGAAGATAGGGGTTCAGCTCCTGGTATATCGAGCCGGGCTGGGCACAAAAGGGTCTTGGGGCTTTTAAGGAGGGATAGTAACAGAGCCAATGTCCTCCTTGTTTGAACTGCATGATGATTCTTCTAGTAGCCCAGGCTTGTCAGAAGGAGGGAAACTATTAAAAAAAATTTTTTTTTACTGTTTTTATTTATTTTAGAGAGAGAGACAGCATGAGCAGGGGAGGGTCAGAGAGAGAGGGAGACACAGAATCTGAAGACAGGCTCCAGGCTCTGAGCTAGCTGTCAGCACAGAGCCTGACACAGGGCTCGAACCCACGAACTGTGAGATCATGACCTGAGCCGAAGCTGGACACTTAACCGACTGAGCCGCCCAGGCGCCCTGGAGGGACCCTATTTAGACAATCATCATCCAATATGCTCAGAGGAGGGTTATTACCTGCTTTGTGGCTAAACACATTCTGTAAGAAGCCCTTATGTCATGATCTTTATTTACGACCATGAAGGCCTGGACATAGGGCACTTTGGGCCATTTGCCTTGTTTCCTGCAGAAGATATCTAGTTGGTATATAGTATTGAAGTTTATTGTTGCATTAATGGACCATTTTTCCTCATCCCCTAGGGAGTACTGAGCCCATGCATTATTACAGAAGAAGATGAGTCTCTTCTTCTTTAAATTTTGCAATCCAAATTGGTTCCAATGGGTTAAGAGATGCCCCAAGGGAGAACCTTAGGGATTGAAGAGGAAGATCCCATGGTCTTATAAAAGTGGAAAAGTCCATTACCATAACCCACTCTGAGTCCTGGGTGGCATCCCACTCGGGATCATATCAAGGGCTGCTAGTGTTCCAAGCAACCAGAGGCATCCCTCAAAAAGCCATGTTGCATACTGACGTCTTTACTGAAGGGATGTCGATATCCCCTCGCTCCCCTATTGTTTTTCTGGACACAGTATGAACGCAATAGGTGCCAGTAGATGGATCAAGAGACCCTGCTGTTTTAACCCATGGAAATGCTAAGAATTTGCAGGAGAGGAAATACCTGATGTTCAATTTTAAGTAGGGGACATTGATGAACAGTAAAGACAGAAATCCATCATGGTGTAAGCGACATCCCAACATGGGTAGTCTTTATAGCCCACTATCCCAGGAAACAGTCCTGGCTGGGTTTTAATTCGATCGGGTTTTGGTTTGGGCTGGCTCTGAGTGGAGGTCTCTCGGCCAGAAGAGGCTAGACCAGAGATGTGGAGGGGATCACACTGGACTAGTGAGGAGGAAACCTCACATGAGAGTCTTCTGCTTGGCGGCTGTCCCATGCCCAAGAAAGGCAACTTTGTATAAGAATAAGAATACGAAGGAGGCACCAATTATCTGGGTCTTATTATTATTCTGGTCAAGGTACTAACTTCCAGCTAAAAGACAGGCTTTTGTTCCTCTCTGTAACGTAGCCACGGGCTAGAAGATTGCAGCCTGAGAAATGGACGTGAAACTGTTCCAATAAGACCACACTCTTAAAAAGCCCCTGAAATAAAAGAAAAAGAAGAGGGAATAACTCACCAAGTTTGCACCAAGGCTTAGAGTCCACAAGAGGAACAACCCAACGCTGGGCACCAAAAAGAATCTGGGGCCAGTGAGGGAAGTCAAGAAAAAAATTCTTGAGATGTTTTTTGGTGCAAAAAGGTGCTTTTATTAATAAAGTGTGGAAACAGAAGACCGTAGGGAGAAAGAGCTGCACTAGGATCATGAGGTGCAACTGAATATATATTTTGGAATTGGGTGGAGGGAGGCAGGTAGAGACAAAGGAAGTCTCTAATGGGATTTCTGTATGTTACAAAGACTTCTAGGATCCTGGAGGTCTGGCTGTCTTTAAGCTAACATTGCTTTTTGCCTCTAGCAAAGCACTAACCTTAAGGCAGTTGTGAATTCTTTGAGGAAAGTCACACTCTGCCTATCTCAGGTATTTATCAAAGAGATGCAAATTGTAAGGAAATTTCATTTTATCTACATTTCTTTTGTCTTTGTTCTTCTCAGCGTCTCCCACCAGAGATTGCCCTCTGCTGTGTGGCCTTGGACAGGCCACAGTCCCTCTCTGAACCTTAGCTTTCCCCTTCGAGATGTTGGGATAATGTTATTTCTATACTGTGTGACGGGGAAAAGGTACTGAACTGCGTTTTCAGAGTTCCGCCTTGAAAGCCTGTATTTAAAGTCATAAAGCCCTACAGACCCCGGGGACATGGCTGTAGTGTGAGAAATTAGAGGTGGGAATTGCTGGGCCTCCCCTCTTTGCCTCCCTTCCCCCTGACCACCCCAGTCCTGGCCAAATAACTCCCCTTCATCCATCTGGAGCACCGCGCTGCGCCCACCGAAACCCTTCAGCCATCCTGGGAGGTGGCAGGGCAGGGAGGGCATCCCTGTTCCCGGTCCCAAGGCCCAGCCATGGCTCCACCCAGCCCTCCCCACAGACGCAGCCGTTTCTTAGCCCAGCCTGGCCCCCAGAGCTCTGGTTGGAGAAGGGAGAGGGAGGGCACAGCTGGTGTGGTTCTTGCTCTGAAGGGTTCTTTTTTTTTTTTTTTTTTTTTTTTTTTACTTCTTCCTCTACAGGGCACCTCTTGAGCAGGGAGTTCTCCCAGATTAACATCCTGCAGAAGGTTCCCACCCTCAAGGATGGCGACTTCATCTTGACTGAAAGGTGCTCTCCTTCTGTCCCTCCTCCTAAGCCCCCAGCCCACCCCAGCCTTCTCGATCTCAGGGCAGGTGAGGGTGAGGGGAGGGGTGTAGGGAGAGCCGAGGGAGGTGGAGAGTGGGGAGGGAGGTGATCACGATGATGGGGGTCTGATGCAACATACCTGTGTACCTCTTTTGTCTTAGTCCTTCCTTCTGGACCCCAGAGCCTCTCCTTCCCCACCCTGAGGGTTACTAGAAGAAAATATGGGGGGGCACCTGGGTGGCTCAGTCGGTTAAGTGTCTGACTTTGGCTCAGGTCATGATCTCACGGTTCGTAGGTTCAAGCCCCGCCTCGGGCTCTGGTACTGTCAGCGCAAAGATCCTCTGTCTCCCTCTCATTCAGCCCCTACCCTGCCTGTGCTCACTCTCCCTCTCTCAAAAATAAATAAACATTAACGAAATTAAAAAGAGAACATGGGAACATTTATCCAGAGTTGCACAGAGAGCAGGTTCAACAAGTGGAGGCTGAAAGGGCCTCTCCTGACTCCTCAGGCTGCTCTCCAGAGTGACAACCCATGGTGAGGACCAGCCACCAGGCAGACAGAGGACAAAAAGTCAGGCAGCTACAGGAGTGATGGTCAGAGGACCTGTCAGAAGGGACCCATGGCAGATCTGAGGATATATTTCCCCTCCTGGTCCCCAGCCCATGCACTTAGACTTGATGCAAGATTCCAGAGGCCCAGAGAGCCTTTTCTGAGCTGTGCCTTGGACAAGGCACTCAACTATTCTGAACCTTCATTTTCTCACATGCAAATGGGATGACAAGTCTCCAGCTCATAGGGCAACTGCTGTGATATCACAGAGATGAGGCTCTCAAAGCGCAAAGCGGAGGGTCTGGCCCAGATTCCATGCTTGAGATAGCAAAGGAAGGAGGGAACTGTGGAGGGTACAGTGAGGGGAGAGAGAGGGGGCAGTGCCCAGGGAGCTGCAGATGGGAATGGAGGCCAGCAAGTACAGAGAAGCCCCAGAACCCCACTGAGGGATGGGAGCAGCTGGGAGAGGGGCCACTGAGGGATGAGAGCAGCTGGGGGAGGGGCCACTGAGGATGGGAGCAGCTGGGGGAGGGGCCATTGAGGATGGGAGCCGCTGGGGGAGGGGCCACTGAGGATGGGAGCCGATGGGGGAGGGGCCACTGAGGATGGGAACAGCAAGGGGAGGGGCCACTGAGGATGGGAGCAGCTGGGGGAGAGGCCAAGAACCAGGGTCCTCACAGCCACTGCTCCTGCCCGTATCTCCAGCGCCGCCATCTTGATTTACTTGAGCCTTCAGTACCAGACGGCAGACCACTGGTACCCATCTGAACTTCGGGCCCGGGTTCGTGTCCACGAGTACCTGGGCTGGCACGCTGACTGCATCCGTGGCACCTTTGGCGTGCCCTTGTGGACCCAGGTGAGGAGAGCCAGTGGGGACTGTTGACTGTCAGGGACCCGGGAGGAGGCAGGGACCACAGCCTGAGCCCACCTTTCGCCGCCATCAGGTGTTGGCACCACTCATTGGTATCCATGTGACTGAGGAGAAGGTGGAGCGCAACAAGGCCGCCATGGCTCGGGCTCTGCAGCAGCTGGAGGACAAGTTCCTGGGGTACTGGGACTTCCTCAACAGCCAGCAGGTGACGTTGGCCGACATCATGGCGCTGGAGGAGCTGATGCAGGTACCAGCTGGGCCAGTAGAGGAGCATCTGTGGGCAGCATTCCTCCTACCACTATGCCCATTAGACAGAAATACTGAGGCCCATAAGAAGCTAGGGATTTGCCCAGAATTACAGAGCAAGTTTCTCTTTGAACTGGTGCTGGAGCCCTGACCTCCTGCTTCCCTCCTGTGTGTGCTATTTCATGCTGGTGCTCTTGGACCCACTGCCCTGGGCCTCACGTGGGGGTTGGGGAAGGGGCCTGACATTGGGTCCTGGGTGTCACTTTTAACTTTCTCATCTTTGTCCCCACAGCCTGTGGCTCTTGGCTGGGACCTTTTTGAGGGACGGCCGAAACTGGCAGCATGGCGTGAGCGAGTGGAGGCTTTCTTGGGTACTGATCTGTGCCAGGAGACCCGTGGCCGCATCTTGAACATCCTGGAGCAGGCAGCCAACAAAACAGTCCCACAGCCTGTACCAGAAGTCTACCCGTATATGCTATTTCGTATTTCCAGGATCCCCTGAGTAGTCAGGAATAGGGACTAATGATTGGAGGCCAGGAGATTAGCAATGAAGATTCACTCAGTTTCTTACTTGTCCTTTTTCATCTTTTCCATCTTGCCTCAGCCTCTTGTTTCTAACTCCAGGAGGAAGTCTACATAGGCAGGATACCTTACGTCCTTGGTAGGGCTTCTTCTCAGCAGCAGATATAACAATCAATAGAAGACCAAAATCCACCATATATAAAAAGCTCTGGAAATTCAATAACATGAAGATAAATCAACTAAAAATCAGCAAATGTCCTTGGTCTTTTAAAAATAATGAAGACTCCAACACTTGAATAAAGAACCAAGAATTATTGTTTTTTGTTTTTTTTATTTTTTCTTTATTTTTCTTTATTTTTAAAGTAGGCTCTATGCCCAGTGTGGAGCCCAACATGAGACTTGAACTTATGACCTTGAGATCAGGATCTGAGCTGAGACCAAGAGTTGGACCAACTGAGCCATCTGGGCCTCAGATTTATTGGTTTTATTACTCTGTAGTATTATATGTATGGAATAAAAGTATGTTCCAGTAACCTTCATCAAAGTTAACCAAAGTAACCTCGCAGATAACAAGTCAATATAACATTGTTACCAGGGCAACAAAATATTAAGAAATAAGTGCGAATTGCAAACTACTAAAGGATATAGATGGTGTTTTGTAGGATATGGTAGTGAGTTTTGAAGTTTGGAAAACTTAAAAGACTTAACAAGCACTCCTGTCTTCCAGCAGTTTCAGCATAACAGCAAACAGTGAGGTTTTAGATTGTCACACAAGCTACCATGGAGATCAGCTGGGTTTATTTGTGTGACTGAGCGCACACTGGTTACTTTAACAGACAGAATGTAATATAAAGAGTTGGTCATCAGGCATGATAGAACTCCACTGGCAAAGAAAACCCAGGTTATCCCAGAGATAGCCACTGACCCTGGGGATGGGGTACCAAGGGAAGAAATTGGAATTATTAAAATCCAGGTGTTGGGGCGCCTGGTTGGCTCAGTCAGTTTAGTGTCTGACTTCAGCTCAGATCATGATCTCATGGTTCATGGGTTCGAGCCCCACATCAGGCTCTGTGCTGACCACTAGCTCAGAGCCTGGAGCCTGTATTCGGATTCTGTGTCTCCTCTCTCTCTGACCCTCCCCTGCTCATGCTGTCTCTCTCTCTCAAAAATAAAAACATTAAAAAAATTTTGTTTAGATCCAGGTGCTGAAGGAGAGGTAGAATTCAGGTCTCTGAGGAGGGTGCTGCCGCCTCCAGAATCCCAAAGGGGCCCCATGGGGCTGAGATCAGACCTTGGAGAAGGGACACCAGATGGAGGGATCTGGTATCTCTCAGAGTGAATGAAAACACTGGTCCTTCGAGTGTTGTGTTGGAAGACTGCAAACTGAGTTCAACTGCAGTTATGGGAGAATCACTGTCACCAGAGCAAAGACCTGTTGGTGTGGGGATGTTGACAGTGTCCAGGAGGTTTGACCTCCTCAAGCCTCCTACTCAGTTCATGGGATCAATGTTTTTAAGGCAGGGCTTAATCCTATGTCTAATACCCCATAGTATAGGGCATGATCTGAAAACTCCTGTTGGAGAAGCTGGTGGTCAATTACATTCCTGTGGTCCTTTCTGCCTGGGAATCAAAATGTCTTCATTTCTTTGAACAGGAGTGCTAGAATAGACAATTCTGAGGAAAATGGGTTTCCCCACATAAGATTTTATACCCAACCAAAATAACACTCTTGTGGGAAGGTAGAAAATGTCAGCTGGGCACCTCTCTTGAGCTACCTAACAAAAGCAAGGTGTGCTTTTTGTGAGGGAGTTCAACCAAACGGAAAATAAGAAGACCTTGGCCCAGGACCATACTGACATCTAGAATACTGGCTAAGAAGCATTGGGCTCAACCCCAGGTGTCGCCATCCCCCAACTAACTGCAGTGACATCCCTGAGAGAAACAAAGCCCCCGGCCAGGTGGAGACTTCTGTCTTCAAGCCCACCATGTGGATGAGTTTTAGCTGATGGGTTGGCAATTCTTTATTCCCTGGAACTGTCTCCTAATCCTGGAGCTTGTGGTTGCTTTTCAGTTTTGATTTGTCAGTTTCCTACACCCTCGTTTTGATGTGTCCCTGCCAGGCAGTGAAAGAATCAACCTCTAGCTGCCCTCCTGGTGAATCCCCAGCAGTGGGAATGAGGTGGCCTCTCACTGGCCCAGCCACCCGGCGTAAGGTCATGACCTGAGCCAAAATCAAGATTCAGACTCTTAACCAAACAGGCATCATTTATTGTTACATTAGTACAGATAGTGATTCTTTTTAGAACATGATTATATAGACTCGCTCAAAGAAAAACGTACCCCATTATATGGTTTCAGTGAGAGTGCTTGAGAAAAAAACTCACATCTGGACTGCATCTTAAAACACACTTTTCACCATCCTGTATCTTTGGGTTCAAAGGCTAGATCTTTGGGGCGCCTGGCTGGCTCAGTCGGTAGAGCGTGTGATTCGTGATCTGAGGGTTGTAAGTCTGAGCCCCACATTGAGTATAAAGATTACTTAGAAATAAAATCTTTTTGGGGCCCCTGGGTGGCTCAGTCGGTTAAACCTCCGACTTCGGCTCAGGTCAGATCTCACATTCGTGGGTTCAAACCCCGCGTCGGGCTCTGTGCTGACAGCTCAGAGCCTGGAGCCTGCTTCCGGTTCTGTGTCTCCTCTCTCTGCCCCTTCCCCTCTCATGCTCTGTTTCTCTCTGTATCAAAAATAAAATAAAACATTAAAAAAAATAAAAAAAAAAAAAAGAAAGAAAATCTTTTTGGGTCCACTTGAGTGGCTCAGTCTGTTTAGAAGAAGCGAAGGCCCATGTGATCATAGCCAGCAATAAGTTGTCCAGCACCATAAGATCTCCAGCCACGTTGCTTTGGCATTGCCTTGCTTCCAGTTACAGACACAAGATAAGACACAGGGTGACGTCAGTCAAGTAGCATCCGGGATCCAGACACTCCAGCTGCGTAAGACCACACGGCAGTCTAGCATCAGCATCAAGCCCCCAAACTGAGATACCAAGGAGGGTGTTAGCATGGAGAACTTTTTTCCTGATGAACTACAAGCTCAGCCAGGGCTCCCTTCAAGGCAGCCAACACCAGACGGGTTTCAGACCAACTGTGACCGAACCTTGACAGTTTCCTCGTATATTTTATTCCCTGAATCCTGCCCTGAGGGCTTCAAACAGTGAAGCGCCATCATACAGGTTTCTAAACAAGTTTGCCGACCTGACTGGATCAAAGGCATCTGCTGCCATCAGTTTGTGGGATCTTGCACCTTTGGAAAGATTTGTTATTGTATTTGAATAAGCAAATAGCAGTGAAGTGGTGACGTGAAACAGTTGGTGTGAGGGACCAAGAGACACTGGTGTCAGGGAGATGCTAGTTACTGAGACGTATTTTGATACATGGTCATTTCATTAAAGAACTTTTTTTTTTTTTAAGAACTGGAGCAGCTGATTCTATAGAATGCTTCTTTTTTTGTTTAAGTCTTTTTTTAATGTTTAGTTTTGAGAGAAGGAGAAGGAGATCAAATGCAAGTAAGAGAGGGGCAGAGGAAGAGAGGGACAGAGGATCTGAAGCAGGCTCTGCGCTGACAGCAGAGAGCCCGATGCGGGGCTTGACCCGTGAGATCTCATGGACTGTGAGATCATGACCTGAGCCGAAGTCAGACACTTAACCAACTGAACCACCCTGGTACCCTTGTATAGTATGCTCCTGACGGGCCGGGCGCAGCTCGGAGCACATTGCATGTACGAACTCACCGAGTCACTGAGTGAAGTGCACTTTACTACAGTGCACAGCGGCCACTGCACCCAAGGACCGGGACACGGCCACCCAGTTCCTGCTAATGGACGTGTAATCTGTGACTGTTATTGCCAGTGTCTTCGTGGGTCACTGCTGAATACAGCTGTGGACACGCCCTCCAATAGCACAGCTGGGTAAGGGCTTCAGGTGTCTTTTTTTTTTTTTGGAAATGGAATGATTTTTAAAAATTATTTACTAAAAAAACTTTTTAGTGGACACACAGTTATGCCATTTTCAGGTGTACACCGTGTGATATGACAACTGTATACATTACGTGGTGCTCACAAATGTGGCTACCGTCTGTCACCACACAAGGTTATTATTACAATGTCATTGACTGTATATGCTATTCCTTTCACCCCCTGACTTATTCGTTCCGTAACTGGAAGCCTGTACCCCCACTCTCCTTCACCTGTTTTCCCAATCCCCTCACCCTGCTCTTGCTCTGGCACCCAATAGTTTGTCCCCTGTATTTATAGATCTGATTCTGCTATGACATGCTATTTTCCAAAAACCATTTTTTTTTACAGTTTATTATGAGAGGATTACAGAGAGAGAGGGAGAGAGAAACTCAAGCAGGTGCTGTGCTGTCAGCACAGATCCAACACTGGGCTCGATTTCACATACCATGAGATCATGACCAGAGCCCAAATCAAGAGTCAGATGCTTAACCGGCTGAGCCACCCAGATGCCTCAGGGATTTTTTTTTAAAGGTTTATTGATTTACTGAGAGACAGAGAACACCAGTAGGGGAGCGGCAGAGAGAGAGGGACACACAGAATCCAAAGCAGGCGCCAGACTCTGAGCTGTCAGCACACAGCCCGACTCGGGGCTGGAACTCATGAACTGCAAGATCATGACCTGAGCCAAAGTTGGACACTTAACTAGTGGACCACTAAACCCAGGAGCCCCCTGGCTGGCTTCTTTATGAAACCTTGATCTCCTGCAAAACAACAAAATTCACAGTTGGCTATCATGGCATCGAACATGAATATTATCTTATCGCGGGTGCTGTTAGCCGGTACATTGCTCTCAGCTTGCCCCACACTCCCGCCTCAGAAGGTATTCAGTATTTAATCTAATGTAAGTGTATTGGTTTAAGATAGACTTGTCTTTGGAGTTACTAACATTGAATATACAAAACTGTTTCTATTCGGTTTACTGAAGGTCAAATAAGCTCCTGAATATCTCCATTGCAATTTGTTAACAGGAAGATTGGCTTAACTTCTGACTTCGGCTCAGGTCATAATCTCACTGATTCCCAAGCTCGAGCCCCACGTCGGGCTCTGTGCTGACCACTCAGAGCCCTGGCCTGCTTCAGATTCTGTGTTTCCCTCTCTGTCTCTGCCCTACCCCACTAATGATCTGTCTCTGTCTCTCTCTCTCTAAAAATAAATAAACTTAAAAATTTTTTTCTTTATGTTTTTATTTTAAAAAATATTTTTAATGTTTTTTATTTATTTTTGAGAGACAGAGAGAGACAGTGCGAGCAGGGGAGGGTCAGAGAGAGAGAGGGAGACACAGAGTCTGAAGCAGGCTCCAGGCTCTGAGCTGTCAGCACAGAGCCCGACGCGGGGCTCGAACCCACGAACATGAGATCATGACCTGAGCCGAAGCCAGACGCTCAACCAACTGAGCCACCCAGGCGCCCCATTAATGTTTTTATTTTTGATAGACAGAGAGAGACAGCGTGAGCAAGGGAGGGGCAGAGAGAGAGGGAGATACAGAATCTGAAGCAGGCTCCAGGCTCTGAGCTGTCAGCACAGAGCCCGACGCAGGGCTCGAACCCACAAACCGTGAGATCATGACCTGAGCTGAAGCTGGAAGCTTAACTGACTGAGCCACCCAGGCGCCCCTAAAAAGTTTTTTTAAGATTGGCTTAAAATGATGGTTAATTTTGTCTGTCTCAAAGTTTTCATGAATAATTGTTAAAATAGCTTTCAGGACATTCCTCAGGCACTCCCAGCTGCCCTGGGACAAAGGAAAAAACAGAAAGTAAATGGTTAAACTGATAGTGTCTCTATCAGTTTATAAATACCTTAGTAATTTACAAGAAAAAGACAATCTTACCAATAGCCTAATCTCCAGAAACCTGTAGACTCGGTCTCCTGGAGCCCCGACATCATCCCTCCAAGTGATGTGGGGGACAAAGGCAGAGGGAAATGGCAGGTAAAATTAAATTTTATTATAACTTGCCACCCATTGCTGAGTAATTGAGGCAGAGTAAAATGTTGCTCGTGAAACTCCCTATTGTCTTGATGTTAATGCTTTTCTAGAGGGAAAAACAAACTTAACTTGACAATAGCTAGGCCTCTAGTAATCTGTGAGTCTTTAGCATATGAAAGTCTCTTTAGAAGCTTCCCTTTTGACTTTACCTCCTCCAAGCCCATAGTATATATCCAGCCACTCAACACAATTTAAGTCACTATTTTGCACCAGTTTCCCGGAAGTCTTTCTGGACCCTCACTCCAAACCCCACAAACCCCACCATCACCCCAAAACCTCATCATATTCCACCTGTATCCATTAAATTTTTTTTAATGTTTAATTTTGAGAGACACAGAGCACAAGCAGGGGAGGGGCAGACAGAGAGGGAGACACAGAATCTGAAGCAATCTCCAGGCTCCTGACTGTCAGCATAGAGCCAGCCTGATGCAGGGCTCAAACCCACAAACTGGGAGATCATAACCTGAACTGAAGTTGGACGCTCAACCGACTGAGCCACCCAGGCGCCCCATCACCTGTGTCCATTGAAAAGTCCACCAATTTGTTCACCATTATCGATTTTTACCTGGGGCACCAGTGAGGAAATCTGAAAAGGGGGATATAAGTTTAAGGAGGTGTTCTTCATTCCTTGACCACGAGGGAGGAGAAGGAGCCCATGGTGCCAGAGACATGGACGACGGTGTAGGAGCCAGTTGAGCGAGCTGCACCCAAGGTGGTGGAGAAACAGGAGGAGGGGGAGGGGAAGGCAGAAGAGGTGAGGTGTTGCCAAGAATCCTGGAGGCAGGTAAAAGCCCAGAGAGCAGAGGAAGAGGTCTCCTGGTCCTAGGACATGTCAGCTCTGACAGATGAACAGATGCAGATTTTTTTTTCCCACCAACAAGTGGAAATGAGGAGTCCATGTAGGTCCAGAGAAGACAGGGAACTCCCTTGATACAAAAGGAGTTTTGGCAGCTGCTTGAGAATATTCCTTAAAGTCCTTGTCCCAAGGTAGACTAACCAGAGACAGCTTCCTTTCAGGGAGAGGATTTCTAACCCTTGGCAATCCTGGATAAGGAGGGCTCGAGGGTCTAACAGGTGGCATTTCCTTGGAAGAGGCCTCAGGGGGCAGGTCTGCAAGTACTCAGTCTTCCGTATCTCTTGTAGGGGTTGGGAGATCGGTGCCTGCCTGACTCACAGGTCTTACATAGTCTGCCTAGTCCTGTAAAGTGAGGAACACCTGTACTGTACATAAGGAACTTAAAAAATTTTTTTAACGTTTATTCATTTTTGAGAGGAAGAGAGACAGAGTATGTGTGGGGGAGGAGTAGAGACAGAGGAAGGCACAGAATCCAAAGAAGGCTCCAGGCTCTGAGCTGTCAGTATAGAACCTGACACAGGACTCGAACCATGAACCGTGAAATCATGACCTGAGCCAAAGTCGGATGCCTAACCAATTGAGCCACCCAGAAGCCCCTGTGCATCATGTTCAGGAAATGATCAGGATAAAAATCCTGAAGTTTCAATAATTTCAAGTGGGTTTGCATAACCTCCAACCTCTTTTGTCCTGATTATTTATTTATTTTTAAAGTTTATTTATTTATTTTGAGAGAGAGCATGAGCAGAGGAGGGGCAGAGAGAGATGGAGAGAGATAATCCAAAGAAGCAGTCTCCGCACTGGTCAACACAGAGCCCGATGGGGGACTCGAACTCACAAACCATGAGATCATGACCTAAGGAAAAAACCAAGAGCCAGTCGCTTAGCCAACGGAGCCATCCACGCAATCCTAATTGCAATTTCAACCCCTCCAGGAATATAACCTTTAACAAGTCAATATGGAATTACCTGATTACCACTAGTAAGATAATCTGTCCAATACACCTGTTCTGCTCCTTAGGTGGGTGACTTTGAGGGAAACAATGCATTTTTGGCATAATTTCTTTTTCCCCAATATTTGCTGGGAGCCGCACTGGCCTTGCTGGATGACACGGTCACAGTAAGGAAATGGTAGCCGTAGAACAGCTCCTGCCACAGGGGCGGAAGCTGGCATCTCGTTCTGTTAACTGATGGCTTATGTAAAATTAAGCCTGTTGCTACTGATTGGGCCTCACAATGTTCCAAATCAGACCTATATTCCCCAGATACCTCATGGGAGGAAGCATATTCCCACCTCTCTGAAGAGGAAGTTAAACAAGGCACTGCAGATGTTTGTCGAAAGGCTCTTCTATTGAGCTTCACAAACTTAAGACATGGAAATAAAGGGGGTTAAAGAACACAAAGATAATGTTTAC
>NC_043713.1:71588230-71594956 GCF_006229205.1 Suricata suricatta
CTTACACCTTCAACATCAAAGAACAAGGTTGACAAAAGGTTTCCTTACTGTTCATCACGAATGTATTATTCCTCTTGTGAGCCAAATAGAATGCCTCCTAGCCCTGTCTATGACTGAGTTTTAGCATCATTGTTATAAAATGTGTTTGCTATCTGCTTCTCACTGAAAACATCCTGCTATCTTCTTACTTGTAAGATTTACTACCGGTTCAAACAAATGTGTATGTTATCTGCTTTTCACTGAGAATATCCTGTTATCCTATGATGTGTAAGTTACCTCATTGTAATTAGAATAGTTCTGAAGAAATGCCTCTGGAAAACCTGTTTCTGCACCCTTTTCAAAGCATCTTTATCACTGAGAATTATTTGTAAAAATTCTACCTTTTGATGTCATAAGTCTATAAATAAAGGCCCAAGACCTGGCGAGAAAGGAGATAGGAGATGATAAGGAGAAACATAGAGGACAAGACGATGTCAGGCTGGACCAAGAAAGTAACTGCGTGAATGTCTCTTCACTGTTCTCGTCCGCCGCTACCCCTTCAGGGAGCCCTGGACCCGCTGGAGCGGGCCTCCTGCAAATATTTTTCTTTAATGTTTATTTTTGAGAAAGAGAGAGATAGAGCACGAGTCAGGTAGGGACAGAGAGAGAGAGAGAGAGAGAGAGAGATACAGAATCTGAAGCAGGCTCCAGGCTCCAACCTGTCAGCACAGAGCCTGACGTGGGGCTCAAACCCACAAACCATGAGATCATGACCTGAGCTTAAGTCCGATGCCTAAATGACTGAGCCCCCCAGTTACCCCTCCTTCCTGCCTTTGAAAGCCTTTCCTTTTCTATAGCTAGCTGGAGCTCCTTTCTACTTGCTAGAATTGGATGCTACTCAATTCATGAGTTGTTTAATAAAGTCAATTTGATCTTTACTCAGTTGAATTTTGTTGCTTAACACAATTTAGGAAGCCATACGGGTATGTCAAAATCTATTAACGTCCCTGAATCTGTGGTCTGTTCATTGAGAGGAGCCATCCTACCTGCTCCCGTTAAGTGAAACCATCAACAGAATTAAGTCTGGAGAAAGACATGTAGCCCATTGGTAAAGATTATCGAGGGGAGAAGGGGGACCCACCATGCAGGAATTTACAATAGGATTTTTAGAATATGAGCACTGAGTAATATACAGAATTGTTGAATTGTAAGGATGCAGGTCTGAAACTGACTCCATGAAACAATAAAAGGGCACACATTGCCCAAGGCAAAAGGGACCACCCTTGTAACATTCTAAGGGCAGGCCTGAAGATGGAGGCTGAGACTAGTCACGCCCTACGTGAGGGTCCTGGGCCCACTCTGTGATTGGTCAATACTCTAAATGTTGTGATTGGGTCCCGCCAAAAGTAACAAATACTCCAGGCAATGTGAATGGTTAAACCTGCTGTCAATAATATTGCATAATAATGATTGGATCACTGTATTTCCTGTAACTCCCCCTTCCCAAACTCATAAAAGCCCTACCCTGCCTTTGTTCGGGGCTCACTCCATGTGGATCCAGTAAGTCTGTGAGCCCGAGTTTAGGCTGGCCGGGCCTAAATTCGTAATAAAGCCCTTTGCTTTTGCATGTGTGATTCGGTCCCCCAGGTAATCTCTGGTTTTAGGGGGCGATATTAAAATCTGTGCACAACAGAATCACTTCCTTGTACACCTGAAATAAGGATAAGGTTGGTTGTTAACCATACTGGAATTAAAATAAAATAAAAATTTTAAAAAGATAATAAAAAATGCAACCTAAGGAACAAGATATATAGTCCTGTTAACAAAGATAGTATCTTTGCACACTGCCGAGATGTCTTGCTGATCCAGACCAGGGAAGAGAACGATGGTACTGGAAAGTCAAGTTCATCGGTCTTGAAGTTTACCCAATCCTTGACCAAACAAAAAACCCTGCAATCCTAAGCCTCTTCCCCTTGATTTTCTGCTCTTAAACACCCTCACTTATAAGCCTTATTTTTCCTTCTTGTCCTGATAACTGTAGGTGCTGAGTTGTTCATTCTTGTGGGAAACATGAGTGGGGAGTAGCTAGAGCTTGTTATATTCTGAAGAAAACCTTTTTTTTTTTAAAGTTCCTTTTATTTTTTGACAGAAAGAGAGAGGGTGAAACATCAGGGGAGGGGCAGAGAGAGAGAGGGGGTACAGAGAATCCAAAGCAGGCTCTGCACTGAGAGCAGAGAACCTTACATAGGGCTCAAACTCAGGAACCACGAGATCAGGACCCGAGCCGAAGTCAGACACTTAACTCACTGAGCCACCCAGGTGCCCCAATTCTTAAGAAAAACTTGATGGGGCACCTGGGTGGCTCAGTCGGTTAAGCGTCTGGCTACAGCTCAGGCCATGATCTCACGGTTCGTGGGTTCGAGCCCTGTGCTGGGCTCTGTGTTGACAGCTAGCTCAGAGCCTGGAACCTGTTTCAGATTCTGTGTCTCCCTCTCTCTCTCTGACCCTCCCCTGCTGGAGCTGTCTCTCTCTCAAAAATAAATTTAAAAAAAATTTTTTTAATTAAAAAAAAAAGAAACACTTTATGTCTGAGGGAGCTTTTCTTATGGTCAGAAGTTCCCAGCAGAGGGGGAGGCGCTGCTAGGGAACCAGAGCCAGGGCAGGTTCAGTGGGAAGGCCTTTGGAATGTCCATCCAAAATTTTCTCAGATGTTTTATTTTTCGGGCATATGCAGTGGCATCTACAAATGACATCAGAAAGAATATCAGCCCAACAAACATTAATATTCCAATTGCAATGCCTCTTGGGGAGGAGGTCACACCACAGAAAGGAAAGACACACCATAGCCATCCAGAAAAAGTCCCTGACATGTCTGATCATAATTGTTAATCACTTTAACTAGAGCCTTTTCTTCCTCATCCACATTTATCCGGATCTTGAGATATTGTTGATTAGAATAATTAAGCACCTGAACTAGCTTAGTCCTCAATTCTCAATTCCTTTTTTTTTTCCCAGCCATCCAATTTCCATAGGAACAACTCCACGAGGCGTATTTACTTTTACCTCAAGGAAAGATTGGTCTTTGATATCTAGATTACTATAAATTTAGGCAATTGTTTATCTGTCCTGGACCTAGCAAGTAGCACTATAGTCCCTCATTCAGTCATAAAGTCTCTTCCTAGCAAGCGAGTGGAGCTCTCTGGAATTATCAAAACCAAGTAAAAAAATCAAGTCTCCCATGTGCACCCCAGGGGCTGAGAGAAAAATTTAGTCATGAGTTTCCCGGAGATGCTGCGTTTGGATAGTTGTCAGGGGGTGGAGAGGAGAACAGGAACAGGAAAGTGTGCTCTGCTATCGAGAAAGAAATCAACCAGTTTTCCTTCTTTTTTTTTTTTTTTTAATAACTTCATCATATCTTTTTTTTTAAGTTTATTTATTTATTTTGAGGGAGAGAGAGAGACTACAGGAGACAGAGAGAATCCCAAGCAGTTTCCATGCTCTCAGCACAGAACCCAACGTGGGGCTCAAACTCATGAACCGTGTGATCATGACCTGAGCCAAAACCAAGAGTTGTATGCTTAACCCACTGCATCACCCAAGTGCCCGCTTCCCTCCCCTTCCCCCGTTTTCCTTCTATATCCAGAGTTACCCGAGGCTCTGGGTTCCTGGTAGATAGCTAGATAGTTGGTTAGAGGGAGCCCAAGGCCCCATCAGTCCCTTTCAGGGACCCTGGTGATCTGAGCCCTCCCAGATAGAGGTGGCAGAGGGCATTCACATTTCCGGTGATTGTCTCCACACAAGGGGCCGGCTTGTGAGGCCTTGACTTCTGTAGTCCCTTCTGATGGCACACTCCTTTCCACATGGGTGGCATTTGGTGCCAGGACCTCAGGAAGTCTGGTATGCCATAGTATGGAAGGCTACAACTAGGGCCTCATAGTTTTTCTTAAGTCTCCTTTCCTGAGGGCTCCTGAGTGGCTCAGTTAGTCAAGCATCTGACTTTGGCTCAGGTCATGATCGTGTGGGTCATGGATTTGAGCCCCACATCAGACTCTGTGTTGACAGCTCAGGGCCTGGAGCCTGCTTCAGATACTGTCTTCCTCTCTCTCCCCCTCCCCCACTCACACTCTCTCTCTCTTGATCCTTTCCTGTTCCTTATTCTTCTCTTGATTCCGGTTGTAATACACCCGACTGGCAGCTTGTAAGAGCTCCTCCCAGGTCCCTTTTTGGCCAACAAGCGCTGCAGCCTCCTCCGAATATCTGGGGCCAGTTGAGTGACAAATTTGTTCTTTAAAATCAGCTCAGCCTCGGGGGTGTCAGTGGAGATGGCCATATATTTAATGAGAGCCTCCCTCTCCAGGAAGGCCACCAGGCTCTCATTCTGTGTTTGTAAACCGGTGGCTAATTTAGCATAATTTAAAGGCTCAACTCTGCTTCCTTTTTAATACTTCTTTTTTTTTTTAGTTTTTTTTAATTTTTAATTTTCTTTTTTTTTGAGAGACAGAGAGAGGCAGCTTGAGCAGGGGAGGGGCAGAGAGAGAGAGGGAGATACAGAATCCGAAGCAGGCTCCAGGCTCTGAGCTGTCAGCACAGAGCCCGATGCGGGGTCAAACCCCTGAACTGTGAGATCATGACCTGAGCCAAAGCCGGGCGCTCAACCGACTGAGCCACCCAGGCGCCCCCCTTTTTAATACTTCTAAAATACAGGCTTGCAAATGGCGGTGATACCATCCCTCAATGGGGGGGGTGTCATACTCCCAAGTAGGATTTTGGGGTGGGACTGCCCGGGCCCCAGTAGGGGACCCCCCAGTCCCATGGTAATAAGTTGCTTGTCCCCATATCTCGGCTGCTGCCAGAACTCTACATTTTTCCGTCTCATTAAGAGTCTGGTTCAATAGCAGCATTATACCTTTCCAGGTTAATTCAAAAACACATGTAATGTTCTGCAAAGCCTCTATGTATTTATCTGGATCATAAGAAAATTTACCTAGATCTCCTTTTATTTGTCTTTACTCTTGCAATGAAAAGGGCATTTGTAGTCCACCATAGCGATGCCTCTTTGTGCTTTCAGTCCTGGCACTCAAGCTTTCTGTAGGGGACACATGCCTGTGGAATCTCCAGAAGGGCCTGGAAAAGGTGGGCAGTAGGGAGCAGAAGTGCACGTGTGTCAATCTGGATCTACAGATCGGGAACCAAGGAGGAGGGGGTTGAGCTGGAAGGCTTCCCTTCCTCCTTCTCTAGGTCTGCTTTGGGTACAAGCAAGGGGCCTTGAATTACTTCCCCCTCCTGACTGGTTGCTGGACCTTGGAGGGGACTGCCATAAGCCAGGGCCAAGCTCACATTGCATACACATATGCCGATTTCCTATTCAAGCCCAGAAACACTGAACATAGGGACCCTCCCCTCCCCTTCCTTCACATTTACAGAATAAGTCCAAGTGTGAGGTAGTATTATAATTGATATTTTTCTCTGGCTGTCAGCTTTCCTCCTCTAATTTGTATTGGGGCACCTTGGTGCAAAAGAAAATGAGTTGTTTTTTCTTTAGGGTTTGTGGATCAAAATCCTTCCACTTTCTGGAGCGCCCCGGTGGTTCAGTAGATTAAGTGTTGGACTCTGAGTTTCAGCTCATGTCATGATCTCAGGGTTCATGGGATGGAGCCCCACATCAGGAACGGCACTGACAGTGCAAATCCTGCTTGGGATTCTCTCTCCTTCTCTCTCTCTCTGCCCCTCCCCTGCTCACACACACTCTCTCAAAATAAATTAACTAAAAAAAAAATTTAAAAATCCTCCCAATCTTTCAGAATGCATCCCACAGAAGCACTGGATTTGGTTGGCGAATCGCGCATCATCAGGAAAAAGAGGAAAAGATGTTCCTTATCTCAACTTCCTGTAGCTGGTCAGGAGAAGCCTCTTTCTCCTGGGCCCGAGAATTAGCCAGAAGCCTCATTCCTTGGCCAGGTGTCTTGGCTGGCCATGTGACTGCAGTCAGTCCCTTGAGGTGCTAGCAGTGGTCACTCTTGCCCAGGCTTGGCTCTGCCTCTGAAAGCTGACCTTGTTTTCCTGGTTTCTCTTACCTCTCTGTTTCTTGCCTGCTGGACTTTGCGGGTATTGACGGTGACCAAGCAAGAACCCCCTGGTTGTAGCAGGATGCACTAATTTTATTTTGGCCCAACAGTTATTAACAGAAAGATAATAATAAAATTGCTCCTCTCTACAAATATATTTTATTTTATTTTTTTTACTGTTTTATTTATTTTTGATACAGAGAGAGACAGAGCATGAGAGGGGGAGAAGCAGAGAGAGAAGGAGACACAGAACCAGAAGCAGGCTCCAGGCTCTGAGCTAGCTGTCAGCACAGAGCCTGACGCGGGGCTCGAACCCACAAACGTGAAATCTGACCTGAGCCGACGCTCAAGCCTCAGTCCTGCCAGGAACCTGGAAGACAGCAAGAATGCCCCACCTGCCTGACCATCTAGGGTTTTTCCTCAGCAAGAGACTGATCCAGAACGCATACCACTTCCGTTTGTGTCTGAGGACACCTGTAGTCACAGTGTAAGGTCCGTCAGTGGGAGATCCCACTGCCCTGGTCCGAGATTGACGCATACCCCAATCAGTCTCGAGAGCCGCCACTTGATGCAAACAGCAAGAGGTTTTATTCGGGGACCAGCGCGCTGGGGCTCAACTCGTATCCCACGCAGGGGTAGAGGAGAAGAGCCTCCAGCAAACAACAAGCAAGGTTTTTATGGC
>NC_043713.1:71595056-71596521 GCF_006229205.1 Suricata suricatta
TGGGCCCTTACACTGCTGCAGGTTCGGCCGATGTTGCATCACCTATTCTCTGATTGGCCCTTTTTACTTAACCCATGCTCACCCGATCTTGCCTAAGCTGAGACTTCCCCACCCCCTTAAGATTTTTGCCCGCATGGCAGGCTAAGGGAGGTGGAGGAGGGGTCACAGAGCTGATTCCGTGAGATTTTCACTCTTACAACAGGAAAGAAAACACCATGAGGGGCATGTGTGGACTGTGTCATTGGTTCTCCTGGTGACTGATGAAAACCAAACAAGAAACGGTAGTAAAGTCAAAGTCTCCTTCTAGAAGCAAGTACAAAGTACACCGATGGAAAAGGTATGACTTT
This sequence comes from Suricata suricatta, assembly GCF_006229205.1. Classification (NCBI taxonomy): domain Eukaryota; kingdom Metazoa; phylum Chordata; class Mammalia; order Carnivora; family Herpestidae; genus Suricata; species Suricata suricatta. The sequence goes on from NC_043713.1 coordinate 71,595,404, forward strand.
TCCTAAGGGATGGATCTCACAAGTTCATTGAAGCAACAATTACAAAATGCTTAATTCAATAGGGTGCCGCGGTGACTCAGATGGTCAAAATTCTGACTCTTGATTTCAGCTCAGGTCATGATCCCAGGGTCAAGGGATGGAGCTCTGTGTAGGGCTCTGTGCTAAGCATGGAGCCTGCTTAAGATTCTCTCTCTCTCTCTCTCTCTCTCTCTCTCTCTCTGTCTCTGCCCCTATCTCCCTATCTCCCAGTTGCACACACACACTCTATCTCTCTCTCTACAATAATAATTAAACACACACACATACATATATACATACATAAAACAAAATTTTAGGTCAAGAAGGAAAAATTGCTTCTGAGTAACAGGTCCCCTGCCATATAGTTTACAACCTCCCCTCCCCCCACCCTGAGAAAATGGTACCTAAATCTAAAAAATACACTGTCACATTGTCATGTCTGAACTCACTAGAAAAAGAGGAAAACCAAGAAATCAACCTTTCTATCTCAGGCAAAAACAGGGAAGCTCAACATAGAAATAGAAGAAAACGATTCTTCTCCTGTCCTCTTCCTTTGCTCCTTCACTGTCCCTGGGAGGACGCAGAGTGACTGTCACTCCATTGTTAGTGCTGCTCTGGAATTACCAAACAATCCCTGTTGACATGGATACGGAGCGAGACTAAACAGTAGTGACTGGGTCACCGGCATGGACTGAGCTGCTGCTGGGCCATCCTCCTTGGAGGAAAGCAAACGAGAGGAAGAGAAAATGAAGGAGAAACAGAGGCTTTGACTTTCTAGCTTAAGGCAACCTAGTCAATGTGAAAGAGTCAGTCTACAAATGGGCAGAGTTCCAACTCTCTCCCTGCCCGTTGTGATATCTCTTCATTTGTCCTGCCAGGAGGAAGCTCCTCCAACCGGCCACCCAAATGGGAGATGATTAGGACACAGAGTGACTTCCTGCCCTGGTGTATCTCATTGTAAGGGCCCAATTTGAGTGTTAAACTCTGAGTGTTAGTATTAGACTTAGAACCTTAACCGCTATTTCTTGCTTCTGTAAACAACCGCTTGCTGACTATAGATAAGAAAATAGGCCACCCATTGACCACTGACCCTAGTTCAA
>NC_043713.1:71596621-71598316 GCF_006229205.1 Suricata suricatta
CATCCGCCAGCCTCCTGACAGGTGGCTCTCCAACGCTCGGATGACACATTATCAGAGTCTCCTCCTCAACAAGGAGCATATTCAGTTCGCCCCTCCCACCGCCCTAAATCCAGCCACCCTACTCCCTGAAACGGACTTAAAAGTTGCGAGAATAGTCCACTCGTGCCAGGAAATCCTCGCAGAGGAAACTGGGACCCGGCGAGACCTCACCGACTTGCCTCTCCAGGACGCAGAGGTCACCTGGTATACTGATGGGAGTAGCTACATAATAAAAGGTAAGCGGTTGGCCGGGGCGGCTGTAGTGGACTCAGAGACTGTCATATGGGCCAGCAGCCTGCCCGAAGGGACATCTGCCCAGAAGGCTGAACTAATTGCTCTGACACAAGCCCTCAAGCTAGCTGAAGGAAAAAAGGTCAACATTTATACGGACAGCCGATATGCTTTTGCAACGGCCCATGTCCATGGCGCTATTTACCGGCAGAGGGGGCTACTCACTTCGGCAGGAAAAGAAATTAAAAATAAAGAAGAGATCTTAAGTCTCTTGGAAGCCATCCATAAACCTCTTAAGGTGGCCATCATGCACTGCCCAGGGCACCAAAAGGACAAATCTAAAATAGCCTTGGGAAATCAAAGAGCCGACAGAGAAGCGAAAAAAGCGGTTCACGGACTTAACATCCTAGCCGCAAACACAAATGCCGGCCCTAACTGCCCACCTCCCCCTCTGGATCCCTTTCAAACCAAAGAGCCTACAGTTCCCTTAACGGAAGAAGAAACACGGGACTTCCTTAAACAGTTACATCATTTAACTCACTTTGGAAAAAAACTCCTTATAGCCTCCGCCCGCAGTTCCCCTTACGCCATGCCTGATCTAAATCGATTGGCTCAAGAGATCGTTGAAAACTGTGTTCCCTGCCAAAAAGTTAATGCTGCTTTTTCTAAAGGTACTGGGGGAACTAGGCTAAGGGGAGACCGACCAGGTCTCTATTGGGAGGTCGATTTCACTGAAGTGCGACCAGGACGATATGGCAATAAATACCTGTTGGTGTTCATCGACACATTCTCCGGGTGGGTAGAAGCCTTCCCCACAAAAACTGAAACTGCACAAGTGGTCACAAAAAAACTCCTGGAAGAGATCTTCCCACGCTTCGGAGTACCTAAGGTAATAGGATCTGATAACGGACCAGCTTTTGTTGCCCGGGTAAGCCAGGATATAGCTAAGATCCTTGGGGTAAATTGGAAATTACATTGTGCTTATAGACCCCAGAGCTCAGGACAAGTAGAAAGAATAAATAGAACTCTAAAAGAGACCATGACTAAATTGTCCTTAGAAACTGGCGTCACAGACTGGGTAGCCCTCCTTCCTTATGCTCTATTCCGGGTCCGAAACACCCCAAACTTCCTAAACGTAACTCCTTTTGAGATACTGTATGGGACAGCTCCACCCTTGGCCTCCATGCATTTACCTACTTTAGAGTGTGTAACTAACCAGACTTTACTCAGCAGACTGAAGGCCCTTGAATTCGTCCAAAGGACGGTGTGGAAACTCCTGGCAGACGCCTATCGACCCGGAGATCTCCAGGTACCACATCGATTCCAAGTGGGAGACTCAGTGTACGTGAGGAGACACCAGACCAGAAACCTCGAGCCCCGCTGGAAAGGACCCTTCATTGTCCTCTTGACGACACCGACAGCTAT
>NC_043713.1:71598416-71661450 GCF_006229205.1 Suricata suricatta
GATTACTCCTGTACCCCTCCCCAAAATGGCCATAAAAACCTTGCTTGTTGTTTGCTGGGGGTTCTTCTCCTCTGCCCCTGCGTGGGTTACGAGTTGAACCCCAGCGCGCTGGTTTGGCAATAAACCCTCGTGTGATTGCATCAAGAGCTGTTTCTCTCGATTGCTTGGGGTGATCGTCATCTTCCTCGGAAGGGTAAGAGAGGCCTTCTCCTCTTTGGGGCCTAGGCAGTTTGGACTTTCTTTCTCTTTCCCTTTCATCATGAATGACTCAGAGAGCGTTGCCTGACTGGGACAAGAGAATAAAGTCAATGGATGTGGTTGCTTTAAAAGGATGCAGTTGGGCTTTGGTGAGCTACTCTTCTTCGCGGAAGGAGATGCCAAGAAGAGGAGCAGAAAAGAAAGGAGAAACAGAGCCGTGGCTTTGTCATTAAAGGCAACCTCAACCAGTGTGAAATCAGTGATCCACAAATGGAACCAAACTGCACGCTGCCATTCGAATGGCGGGGTCACTCACACTGCTTGCTGTCACTACCTTCTTGACATGGTCTGCCTGCACGTCCCACCTGGCCTGGACATGAACCCGGGGCAAGGCTGAGCTTCAGGATTCCAACAGGGCAGAATTCCCCACCTCCTAGGTCACTGTTCTCTAATAAAAATTATGCAAAGCACATAGGTAGCTTTGGGTTTTCCAGTAAACATACTGGATAAAGGAAAATCAAAAACAGTTACGTTAATGGAAATAATGTATTTGTAGTCCAATAGATCTAAAATGTTAAGATTTCCCCATGTGATGTGTGAAATGTGACCACATTTCAAGGGCTCAAGAGCCACTCGGAGCCAGTTTTAAAAAATGGTAAAAGGAGGGGCGCCTGGGTGACTCAGTCAGTTAAGCCTCTGACTTCGGCTCAGGTCAGATCTCACGTTCGTGGGTTCAAGCCCCGCATCAGGCTGTGTGCTGACAGCTAGCTCAGAGCCTGGAGCCTGTTTCGGATTCTGTGTCTCCTTCTCTCTCTGCCCCTCCTCCTCTCATGCTCTGTCTCTCTCTGTATCAAAAATAAATAAAACACTAAAAAAATTTTTTTTTAATTAAAAAAAATGGTAAAAGGAAACAAGTCAAAAAATCATTGTAATTGACAAAACAGTACCACTTCAACATGTACTGATTTCAAAAATACAGGACAGTGTAGGTAGAGATCATTCACGGCACGCCAACATATTGGATAGAGGTGGTCAGGATCTCCCAGGCTTTGCTGTACTTTGACTTATGAACATAATGAAATAATCCACTTCGTCAGACTGAGTACTGAGAATCACGCCTATGCCTGGATTCTCAAACCCAGAGTCAGCACATGACAATCTTACATCCGCATTGCCAGGCACGGATTGGATGGTTGTCACTCAATCAAGGTTTAATCCTCTAAATGCTCCATCTTGCTATCTCCTTAGGCATCTTCTTCAGAGTGTGAGAAACCAAATCATTTAATGAATGTTTATGAAACTAAAATAATTCAGGGCTCTGCTCTTCTTCCCTTGAATCCTGGCCTCAGGCTTACATTGGAGTTTCACTCACTGTCTTCACACCCTGGCAAAGTCTCTTTAGTCCAATATTATTGTCACCTAGTTAAGGTACATAATAGATTTATTGTACCCAGAGAGAGTATCTTCCCAGTTCTCAGGTACACATTATATTGGCTTCTGGTGGTGCCCAACCAGGGAGAATTTGGGCCCCCAGGGGACATTTGGCAAACTCTGGGTACATTTAAGATTGTCAACAGTGTGGGGGCGCCTGGGTGGCTCAGTCGGTTAAGTCTCCGACTTCAGCTCAGTTCAGATCTCACGTTCGTGGGTTCGAGCCCTGCGTCAGGCTCTGTGCGACAGCTAGCTCAGAGCCTGGAGCCTGTTTCTGGTTCTGTGTCTCCTTCTCTCTCTGCCCCTCCCCCTCTCATGTTCTGTCTCTCTCTGTATCAAAAATAAATAAAACATTAAAAAAAAATTTAAAAGATTGTCAACAGTGCGGAAGGCGCCACTGGCATTTGGAGGGTGGAGGCCAAGGATGCCACTAAACATTTTGCAAGGCACCCAGCTGCTCCTCACAATATTTATCTTGCCCCAAATGTCAACAGAGCCCAGGTTAAGAAACCCTGTGTTAAGCCATGTCTATTAAGTCTCTAAGAAAAATGAGAATTTTATCCTGATTGCTTTTAACCCAATATTAAGGAGTCCATATCTGTCTACAAGGAATTAGGCACAGACCTCACTGATGTAAAAGGAGTAAACATATTCTCATATACAGATTTTGTAAAAAGTAATGAGGGGGTGACTGCAAGGGTCAGCCAGTGGAGTGTGTGACTCTTGATCTCAGGGTCTTGAATTTGAGCCCCAAGTTGGGTGCAGAGATTACCTAAAAGTAAATTTTTAAAAAAATATTTATTTTTGAGAGAGAGACAGAGCGAGAGTGGGGGAGGGCCAGAGAGAAAGGGAGAACACAGAATCCGAAGCAGGCTCCAGGCTTTGAACTGTCAGCACAGAGCTGATGTGGGGCTCTCGAACTCATAAAACAAGAGATCATGACCTGAGCCGCAGTTGGATGCTTAACTGATTGAGCCACCCAGGTGCCCTGTTAAAAATAAAATCTTTAAACAAATGTAACAAAAAGTGTTTTGAGAAGTATTCTCTAAAAGCTCACTTTGTGGACACCGTCATTTCTCCTCAGATATTTCTCTCCATGATTGCAAATATGTATTTTCAAGGATTTGTGAAGCAAGCTGGACTGTGTCCAAAATCACCTGAAATTGGACAATAACGTTTCTGTTTTGAAAAATTTGCTAGATTTACCCAAGGGATACAGAAGTGCTGATGCATAGGGGCACATGTACCCCAATGTTCATAGGAGCACTGTCAACAATAGCTAAAACATGGAAAGAGCCTAAATGTCCATCGCCTGATGAGTGGATCAAGAAGATGTGGTATATATACACAATGGAGTACTACATGGCAATGAGAAAGAATGAAATCTGGTCATTTGTAGCAAAGTGGATGGACCTCGAGGGTGTCATGCTAAGTGAAATAAGTCAGGCGGAGAAGGACAGATACCATATGTTTGCACTCATAGGTCTAACAGGAGAACAGGAGAGACCTAATGGAGGACCAGAGGGAGGGGAAGAGGGAAAGAGAGTTGGGGAGAGAGAGGGATGCAAAACTTGAGAGACTATTGAATACTGAAAACGAACCGAAAGTTGAAGGGGGAGGGGGAGGGGGGAAAGAGGTGGAGGTGATGGAGAAGGGCACTTGTGGGGAAGAGCACTGGGTGTTACATGGAAACCAATTTGACAATAAACTATTTAAAAAATAATAATAAAAATAAATAAATAATTTTAAAAAAAGAAAGAAAAATTTGCTAGAGAGTATAGTGGAAAGGAGACAGCTAATGTTCCAATAAATCATATCCTGTGTCTTTTATCCAAACTAAAATTCATATTCACATAAAAATTATCACTGGTCAGCCATTTCACACAATTCCCACCCCGTGTTAGCCCTAGTAAAGTGTATGAGTTTTGAATCTGTTGATGGCTGACAGAAGTGTGAACCCAGAGCATTTATAGTCCGTTTAGAAGGATGTTGCTCTGGGGCACCTGGGTGGCTCAGTTGGTTGGGCATCCAACTTCGGCTCAGGTCATGATCTCACAGTTCATGGGTTCAAACCCCACATCAGGCTCTGTGCTGACAGCTCAGAGCCTGGAGCCTGCTTCAGATTCTGTGTCTCCCTCTCTCTCTGCCCCTCCCCCGATCATACTGTCTTTCTCTGTCTCTCAAAAATTTAAAAAAATGTTAAAAAATTAAAAAAAAAGAAAGATGTCCCTCAAAGTCAAATACAGTCACCATTTCTCAATATTGGAATGAGTTTCATATTTGTTTTCTTTGTTCAGCTCATGTTCGGAAGTATGTGAAAATGTACAAGAAACAAGACAATTGTAGACTTTACTTCTGAGGTAGGAAATTACAAATAATTTTTAGATAATTTTAATATTTCCCCTTCTAGATGCCACAATTCAGGTAAATTTCCTTTCCTTTATTCTTTGTGTAGTGTACAACCAAGTTTTCTCCCTTCGATTATGTTCTATTGCTTTATATCACTCCTAGAGTAACCAGGAAAGTATAGGGAAAATGAAAGTCAGGGGACAATGTATGGGAAATCTGATGGATTTCAAAGTCTTAAATAAAATCATGTATCAATCCAATAGTACCTATTTGTTATCTACTTTTTGCCGGAAATTCCTTGTATTTGATATTCAAAATCAAGACCACAGGCTCAGCTCTCTTCTAAATTTGTCTTATTAAAGAAAATTTAAGACCACGCCCATCCAAGTAAAAATAGTAACAGATTCTATTAGAAGCTTTGATATGTTGTCTTGGGAGAGCAAAGTAAAGGCATAATTTGTTTTGGGACCGAAGGAACGTTCCCTATAGGTACGATAAATTGAGGGGGCATTGGATGTAGCGGAGCTTTCCCACATCATTAAGGATCAGGAGCACCTGGGTGGCACAGTCGGTTGAGCGTTCGGCTTAGGCTCAGGTCATGATCTCACGGTTGGTGGGTTCGAGCTCCACATCAGGCTCTGTGCTGACAACTAGCTCAGAGCTTGAAGCCTGCTTCAGATTCTGTGTCTCCTCTCTCTCTGACCCTCCCCTGCTCACACTTTCTCTTTAAAAAAAAAAAGGATGGATCAAAGTTCCCCAGAAAATAAGAAAGCTGAACATGCACCTATGCATTAAAATGGCTACAATTTTTAATAGTTTTGTGAAGAAGCAGGTGGTGAGGAAACTCCTGGTTATCAAGGGACAGAAGCGTTTACTGAACTGAGCAATTGCAGTATCAGCTGGGTGGTGGGCATTTCAGAAACTAAGAGTGAAGCCTTAAGCCTGCGTGAGGACAGGGAACTGGGAAGTGCTTCCATCATCTCTGACATAGCTCCACCTAGCGGGCAGCTCTGTTTACTACCGCTCCATTCACCAAACCTGTTCATGAGTCGGCCAGTCACCCAAGAACTACAATCCGTCTGGTTTTCTACACTTGAAGAATACAGACCCAGATTAAGTGAGACACAGACAAAAACTCCTCAAATTTCATTGAGGGCTCACTAATAAGGATATTTAAAATATGTAGAATTTATGAATTTATGAATTGTTATGACCTTCCCATATTTTGAATCTCAAATCTGTTTAAAATATGATTCGTGGTTTCTGACACACCAGTAATTTTATATTTTACTGTGTACTAAAACGTGATGGCTGTAAGAGATTTCCACTTTCTAGCCACTAAGTGGCAATGCAATCAAAGTGAAGAATTTATCTCCTCGGATTGGAATTAAGCAAATCCCATCCCTCCTCAGCTTGGTATCCCATGATTCCTCAAAAATAGGTTCTGTGGGGCGCCTGGGTGGCTCAGTCGGTTAAGCCTCCGACTTGGGCTCAGGTCAGATCTCACATTCGTGGGTTCGAGCCCTGCGTCAGGCTCTGTGCTGACAGCTAGCTCAGAGCTTGAAGCCTGCTTCTGGTTCTGTGTCTCCTTCTCTCTCTGCCCCTCCCCCTCTCATGCTCTGTCTCTCTCTGTATCAAAAATAAATAAAACATTAAAAAATTAAAAAAAAATAGGTTCTGTGCCCATCACAAGGGACCCCCATGCTTCAAATGTTTGAGCTGAAGTGAGTGAGAATTGGGACACCTGGGTGGTTCAGTCGGTTGGGCATCTGGCTTTGGCTCAGGTCATGATCTCATTTCCTGGGTTTGAGCCCCACATCAGGCTCTGTGCTGACAGCTAGCTTGGAACTTGCTTCGGATTCTGTGTCTCCCTCTCTTTCTGACCCTCTCCTGTTTGTGCTATTTCTCCCTCAAAAATAAATAAAATATTTTAACAAAAACAAAACATATTTAAAAAGTGAGTAAGAATTTATCTCATATATTAGTGAAAGGTATTAATTAGTAAACCTGAAGGTTTTAATTTTTTTTTAATGAGTCAAATTGAAGTGGGAATTTTATGACACATTGTGTGGTTTACAGATGAAAGTTTTTCTTTTCTTAATGTTTTATTTTATTTTTTGATACAGGGAGAGACAGAGCATGAGAGGGGGAGGGGCAGAGAGAGAAGGAGGCACAGAACCGGAAGCAGGCTCCAGGCTCTGAGCTAGCTGTCAGCACAGAGCCCGACGCAGGGCTCGAACCCACGAATATGAGATCTGACCTGAGCCGAAGTCGGAGGCTTAGCCGACTGAGCCACCCAGGTGCCCCAAAAGTTTTTCTTAAACAAAGATATATATGGAGTATTGTATATAGAGAGTGTTATTAATGAAATTAAATATACATGTCTGGTTTTGTCTACAAGACAAAAAAAATTGAATTTATTAACCACAAATAGTTCTTCATATTTATCAACACTCAGATGCAAAATTTCAGAAACTGCTATTTCTTTTGAAATTTTGATTCAATGTGAAATAAAAACATATGTGGCAACCTTTCTGTCATCAGTGAATCTCCCTTCTCCCAGAGTGAAATTAAAATATAATCACATGACGAAGAAGGTGAGTCTTGGGGTGGTACGGTGGTGAGAGACCCCTGTAGCATAGACAGCCCCTTCTGTTTTTTTTCTTTATGTTTTTAATTTATTATTGAGAGACAGAGACAGTGTGAGCAAGGGAGGGTCAAAGAGAGAGGGAGACACAGAATCCGAAGCAGGCTCCAGGCTCTGAGCTAGCTGTCAGCACAGAGCCTGACGCGGGTCTCGAACCTACGAACCGTGAGATCATGACCTGAGCCGAAGCAAGCCGCTTAACCAACTGAGCCACCCAGGCACCCCTAGAGAGCCCCTTCTGAATCGATCTCATTTCAGAACTGAGTCCCCTCTGAAGGGAGTTGGAAACCAGAGAAGAATCTCGTAGAGGAGGAGTCCAATCTTACACAACCTCTTTGTTACTGGTCAGTGTTCTACAAGAGACAAATACGAGACAGCAAAGTCCAGGGAACGGAATATTTTATGAATGTAGCAAATGCTGTTGAGGTCAACTCTGTTCCAAACAGTGTGTGCCCCTAGGGACGCTGTGTTCGCCTCGCTCTCGGCTCTAGGAGCTGTGGGCAGGACGAGATTTTTCAATACCCAGGCTGGAGAGAAAGCATATTCTTTCTTTTCCTTAATCAGATCACGGCTTGGACTGTTCTACGAGATGCTGCATTGAGTCTCCCCCATTGGCCGATTCAACCTCTCAGCTGCAGCTATGGGTCGGAGCCGCGGCCAATTTGGAGAGTTCTGCGAGTTGAGTGGCTCTCTCGGTCTACACTGGCAATCTTGGGCAGAAATAGAAGGGGACCCACCTATGTCAACTACAGATTGTCTAGAAGCTACGTTACACATGGTAAAAGGAGGGGCGCCTGGGTGGCTCAGTCAGTTAATTGTCTGGCGTTGGCTCAGGTCATGATCTCACGGTTCGTGGGTTCCAGCCCCGCGTCGGGCTCTGTGCTGACAGCTAGCTCAGAGCCTGGAGCCTGCTTCGGATTCTGTGTCTCCCTCTCTCTCTGACCCTTCCCTGCTCATGCTGTCTCTCTCTGGCTCTCAAAAATAAAATTTTTAAAAATGGTAAAAGGAAACAAGTCAAAAAATCATTGTAATTGACAAAATAGTACCACTTCAACATATATTGATTTCAAAAATACATTGTTTTAAAAAATCTCAACAGGAGAGTTCCTTTTATTCTTCTTCTGTCTTCAGAATCAGTGTGCATTTTACACTCAGAGCACAGCTCAATTCAGAGGAGCTGAATTCTAGGGTCTCGATTGCCACATGTACTTGGTGGCTACAATATTGGATACCCCAGGTGTGGTCCATTTTACCAGCTCAGGTCAAAGCTGAATGACCAATTGAGTCTTTTATTCTAATTAGCATCGCAAATATCAGATCAGCACCAATAGTCACTTATATTTATATTTGTAGTGTCTTATCCTAGTATGGGGATGACATACGATAGGTACATGATGTGTCTATACAAGCAAAGAAGATACAACCGCACGCACTCCTGTTGATTGAGGTCATCAGGAAACTCTAATATCATGCTCATTTTTCCGCAAAGACTAGGTATGGCTGAATATTTTAAAGAAGGATGTAGAGGTCTCATCTGACTCAGTTATCTTGCAAAACCCCTCTGTATCTAAAATGTGGTGATGTCCGCTGCCTCTGGTGCAACAATTCATGCCTGAAGGAGCCCTGGGAGGGTGGTTTGTTGTGCCCGTTCTGTCTGTGGTCACTCAGAAACATAAGATCAAGACAGATGGCCAGCTGGGGAAGCTGGTGTCCAAGATCAAGGATCTGGAGTCCTCCCTTTTTAAAAAAAATTTTTATACTTTTTAATTTATTTTTGAGAGACAGAGACAGTACGAGCAGGGAGGGTCAGAGAGAGAGGGAGGCACAGAATCTGAAGCAGGCTCCAGGCTCTGAGCTAGCTGTCAACACAGAGCCCGATGTGGGGCTCAAACCCATGAACCGTGAGATCATGACCCGAGCCGAAGTTGGACACTTAACTGACTGAGTCACCCAGGCGCCCCACCTGGGATCCCCTTTGAGAACCACTCTATAGCTTCACAGAAGGATGCTGAAGGACCAAGGGGAGGCATCTGTCCTGTCCCTGATCCTGTGACTCACCTCCGGGGACAGGAGGCAGGAATTGACTGGGCTAAGTAAGATGTTGAAACAGAAGGTCCAATCAAGCGTAGGCGACCCTATAGACCAGCCTCTTTCCTGTGGGCAAGGAACGCTTTACTACTGTGCAGGGGGTGGGGGGCAGGGGAGCGCCTCTCTATGCAGCTCCAATTGGGGAACACAATGTAAGGAATTACAAGAGGAAGAGGACAAGTCCCCACCCACCCCCCTCCCCCTCTGGGTGCTCTGAGGAGCAGGAGGTCTAACGACGCAGTGAGGATGGTGACCCTGTCCCCCGCCCCACATACAGTACAACCCATCATGACGCCTGCAGTCACAATGGATTGTAAAACTCTCCCCGCTTTTCCTCACTCATAATCCTACTTAGTAACACCCTGTCAAACTTTGCCTATGACTTTCAGTTAAAACCCAACCAGTACACTTCCTATGAAAATCATTAATTATACGGCTTCAGCATATTCCAGCAAGGTAAGGTCACAGAAGACACTGCTTTTTAAAATATAATACAAGTTCTATTTGTTTTATTTATTTGCAAAATTGGAAAGAGAAATGTAAGTCACTTGTAATCCTAACTCCTTAACCTATTCCAAGTTAGTCTGGCATTGAATTTCCTTCAAATTTTTCTATTCTGTTTGGTTTTTATGTACATATGAAAACTCTATAGACTCCCAGCCTGAGCAATGGTGCCACGAGGTGACCCAGGTCATCCACAGACTCCGCAGGGGTTGAGGGGCCCCCCGGGGCTTGGGCAACTCCCAGTTCCAGCTGGAGGCTGCTGTGGCCCCTGCTTGATGCCAGGCTGCTACGTGCCCATGAGGATACAGAGCTGGGCCAGGGGGGCCCGCCCAGTCTCCATGGCAGGGAGACCCAGGCCTCTGTCCTCCTCCCTCTTCCCCCCAGGAGCCTGACCTGGAAAGAGTCAAGCCCACCAGGGCTGATCTCACCATGTGATTGGCTGATGTGTTCCCTGTTTACCTTGAGAGGGTTGGGTGGGGTTAGGTCCTGCAGGCGGGGGTGTTGAACCCTCCAGGGACACCTTTCACTAAGAACACAATGTGACCTGCTCCTCCTGCAGTCCAGCACACGGTGGCCAAGCAGGTACCTCCAGTCCTGTGTCCCAAATTCAGGGGCCAGTGGAGGACTCGGCCCAGCAAACGTAGGGCTAGGCAGGGCATGGGTATCGCCGTCAGTGTACCATTCACTTTTGGCAGTGGCCATGACCTTCATGCCCTCCTGCAAGGTCATGTGTATTTCCAGCCACCCCAGCTCACTCCTGGGGGGTTGGTTCCCTGAAATGCACTTGTTTGTCTTCTGTTCTTCCTCCTGCCTCTCTGCACTCTATTTCCTCTTCCTGTTCCTTCTTTCATGCCCCTTCTTTCTTGATTCATTCTCTTGAATCTAGGACAGGAAGATATCTGGAATCAGATTCCTGATGGAATAATTCTTTTTTTAAAATTGTGTCATCTTGGGGGCGCCTGGGTGGTCGGTTAAGCATCCAGCTTCGGTTCAGGTCATGATCTCACGGTTGGTGGGTTTGAGCCCCGCATTAGGCTCTGTGCTTACAGCTAGCTAGAGCCTGGAGCCTGCTTCGGATTCTGTGTCTCCTTCTCTCTCTGACCCTCCCCTGCTCCCACTGCCTCTCTATGTCCCTCAAAAATAAGTAAAAACATTTTTTTTAATTTTTTTAACATTTTATTTATTTTTAATACAGAGAGAGACAGAGCATGAGAGGAGGAGGGGCAGAGAGAGAAGGAGACGCAGAACCAGAAGCAGGCTCCACACTCTGAGCTGGCTGTCAGCACAGAGCCTGATGGGGGGCTCGAACCCACGAACGTGAGATCTGACCTGAGCCCAAGTCGGAGGCTTAACCGACTGAGCCACCCAGGCGCCCCTAAAAACATTAAAAAAAATTTTTTAAAATAAATAAAATTGTGTGATCTTGGTAGCTGTAAGGCAGAAGACAGTCATGTGATTCCAGAGGCCCCCACCCCCCTCTCTGGGACAGGAGAGCACCAAGAGGGGGCCCGGGCAGGGCAGACCCAGGCTCCCCGGGGGGCCCCTCCAGCAGTGTGGGCCCAGCCCTCCTCATTCCAGCCCTGCTCCCGGCCCGCCACTCAGGGTGCAGAACTCAGGCCTGGAGCCAGGGCACTGCTGGGAGAGCGGGTGAGGGGGTGGCGGGGAGATTGTGTAGACATCGGAGACAGGACCCCCTGCACCTGGATGGGACCGGGTCCTTCAGGATGAGAATCATCCAAAGAGGGAGCAAGAAGAATCACACAGGACACTTATGGTCAGGAAATAAATAGAAAGGAGCCAGAAGTAGGAAATTAATTCAATTCAGATGGCTGGTGTCAGCATCCTAATCCTCAGGATCTGTCAAACCTACTTCCGTGTGCACAAGGGCAGTGACAGTGACAGAGTGGCCTTGGGAAAGAGATGAGGTCAGGGGAAGTGAGAACTCAGGCCGCTGACCCTGGGACTAGGCCCCAACCCCAGATGGCAATTCTGTCCTCAGGGCTGCAGTCCCCCTGGGGCCCCAAACCCATCCTTTCTCCATTGTGACAGAGGGGCATGTCCAGGGTCTCCAGGCCCTTCCCAGCCCTCAGATTCCATACCTGGCACCAGGAAGCAGCCCCTGAGCCACCCCGTCCCTCCAAGAGGCAGTCACTGTCCCCAGGACTTTGTGTGCAAGACACTGCCAGCCTCCCAAGTTCCCTCCCCCATGCCCACCTGGACTCCTTCCTGCCTCCTGATTCCTGCCCATTTCCTGTCTCCTGGTCAGCCACCACGTTTGTGTTTTTCTCCACTATGGGGATGGTAGAACCACAATCACGGGTATACTACCACCTTTCCTAACCCATTCATCCAACCACTCACCCCTCCAGCCAAACCCAGGGGCACCTTCACGGTTGTGCTGGGTCCATGGAGAGTGACAACCAATCCCCCGTATTGCGTGTCTGTCCTGTGCCTCCTCTGACCTTAGGTACTGGGAGACGCTGGATGTTCACACACTCTGTCCTCCACATGGGTCCCCTAACCCTTAGGGAGGGTGACCATGACATTAGAGGTAACATAACTTGTCCAAAGTCCCCCAGTCTATAAATGAAGCGAGGAGGAAAGACCAACAGGTGCAGCCACAGAAACACCTGTGTCTGCCAGCCTTTGCCCCGGGCACTGGGAGGAGGGGGTGGATGCAGTCGGACACAAGGAAGCCCCCAGGGAGGGCTCGAGCCATGGTGTGGGGAGCAGGCCCACTGCTGTGTGGCTGGAGCAGTGGGATGTGACAGGGGCAGGAATCCCGGACCCACTGCCACGAGCCTCTGTCCTGGGCCTGTTCAGTCCCAGGAGACAGCTCAGCGGGGCTGTGAGAGCCTGGTCTGCGGCCAGCCTAGCAGCCTTCACACAGGCTTCTAGAATTCCTGTCTGCCAGGGAGGGTCTCCAAGTGGCTGCACACGGGCCTCTCTCACATGGAGGCAAGTGTAGGATTTATTCTGGCCCAGGGATCCAGGATTTGGGTGAGGATGGGAGGAGAGAGATGTGCTCCAGGGAGCACTCCCACCTCACTTCTGCAGGAGGTCCCAGGAGCACATGCAGGAGGCGGAGAGGGAACATTCTCTGTGATGCCCACCGGGGAGCACCCTCTCACCCAGGCGCAAAGCTGAGGGTGGCCCATGCAGGTGCTACTCTGTGACCTGAAGGTGCAGAGGGAGAGGGTCCCGGGGTCCCCAGCAGCCGGCTCACACGGAAGCACTTTGTCTCCAGTTTAAGTGTGCATGACAGAGCGTGCCTAATCAGACTGCCTCTGTCACAGATCACGCCAAACCCGACCCCGTAACTGCCCCTGCTCAATTCCCAAGACGTGTGTACCTAACATAACCCAGGCAGAGCAGAAAAGAGCCAGTCTTGGCTGAAAGATAAACCTTAAGTAATGAAGCAAGAAAAGATGATTCCCAGCAGTACATTCAGAGCCAGCAGACATGACAGCTCCTATTCCCACAGCATTAAGTATGAGAAGATGCACATTTCCTTTTCTTTCTGATTCCACACCTCCTTCCTCAGTCTCCAGAGCTGCAGGTCTAACCTGACTGCTGCCGGGAACCATTTCCTCCCGATGCACCTGAGGCGGTTCCCTACCTGGGGGGTCTTCATCCTCACTGCTCTAATCCTATTTTCTGTGAACAAGCCAACCTGTAGAGACACACGAATGTGCAGGATCAAGCTCCAAATCATGAGATCATGATCTGACCTGAAATCAGAAGTCGGACACTTAACCGACTGAGCCACTCAGGCGCCCTGAGTCAATACTATTTTAATAACATTGCATGGTGAACCTGCACTGTCAGGATGGGGCCCAATGCAGGGCTCGATCCTACTAACCATGAGATCATGACCTGAGCCGAAATCAGGGCTTAGAGGCTTAACCTACTGAGCCACGCTGGCGCTCCTGCAGAGCCTCTTTGTCTTTGGACTGACTACCAAATTACTGAACTCTCAGATGACTTGCACCGAGCTTTACTCTGCAAACATGAGACACATGGCATTTTTTGTCTCATGTCTCTTTGTCACCATTTATACAGACCAGCATACACACATACGAACTCACACCCTTACTGTTAACAAACCGAATGGTCTGGGTGGAGGATAAGCACACATTTAGCCCAGCAGGGAGTTTCAGGTCTGATAAACACTTGCCATGCATGCGCATCACCTTGTTTAGCCCTCCCAACCACCCTACAAGGTGGAATATCTGCTCTTACACCCATTTTATAGAAAAGGAACCCGAGACACACAGAAGTTAATTTACATAGCTAAAGAGTAGTAAAAATGACCCCAGGTGTTTTGGCTCAAGACTCTATGCTTGTAACCACCCCATTCCACTTTTGACCTTCGGCCATTCAGGGTACAGAGAAGGGAAAATAAACAGACTTTCCAAAGGGAAAGTTAGAAGCATGTGGTAAGGAAAATGACGGGGTTGTGGCGGCTTTCCAGACCCTAGAATGTACAGAGAAAAAGCTATGTGGCTTCAAGTCACATAATCCAAGCGTGATGCAATGGTTTGTCAATTCTGTTGTGTTGCCAATGTCTCATTTAACTCCTCCTAATCTAGAGTTAGGTGTGTCCTTCAGTTTCCAGTTTAGTGGCAAAGTCGATACACGTTATGGTCTTGAGGAAAATTCAAACACTTGCCGCAGCTCCTGAGGAAACATTGAACATCTAACAAATGTAAATATCAGGGTAATTTCTTCAACTGTCCTTTCCCCCTGCCCTGCCCTCTCCCTGGACAAGAGCCTTTCCACGAAAAATGCAAAACACAGAGAATGAGGCAAATGAACTCACGTTTGCTTCCTGCTGGTTGAAAATAAGTGTCTGGTGACAGATTCCAAATGGTTTACTTGCTGTTGGAGTTAATTCCTGAGTCTTAACACCAACTTTGAAACAGCATCATTGTGGGGGCTGGGGGGGATGGAGAAGGTTCATTTGCACAGAAAACTCCCTGGCCAGAAACGTTAGTCTCTGGAATACAATTATGACTTGGCATCATCAAACAAACCAAATATATAACTTTAGAAGTGCTCAAAGTAGGCTGCACTCAAATTGACGGAGGGCAAAAGCTGCCAGAATTGATGGTTTTAAAATGAGACTGTTTGCAGGGCACTTGGGTGGCTCAGTTAAGTGTCCAGCTCTTGATTTCAGCTCAGGTCATGATCTCACAGTTTGTGAGTTTGAGCATGACATTGGGCAGAGAGTGCAGAGCCCACTTGGGATTCTGTGTCTCCCTCTCTCTCTGCCCCTCCCCTGCTTGCTCATGCGCTCACTCTCTCTCTCTCTCTCTTTCTCTCAAAATATCAGTAAAATAAACATTAAAAAATAAAGATAAATAAAATGAGATTGTTCAAAGGAGTGAATTTCACCCTGCCTCGGGACACAAGAGCATACACGTGATTCTGTTTAAGGAAAAATTTTAAAAGGCAACCTTCATTAACAACAAAAGAAGCAAGCGGTATGGGAGAAGACCCTTGCTTTTCTGCTCCAAATGTAGCTGCAAATATACATTTTGCAGCTATATTTTAAATACATAACTTTTTTGGATGCCAGTCCCGTCATCATCTGATACTCCACTTCTGCTGGAGTTTTAACATTTCCAAACTGTAATCTTCAATGCCCCAGTAGGAAAAATAGTCAAAAAGGACACGAAGGCCGTATCGGGGATTCCTGTTTCAGGACAACGTGCACGGAGATGAGCTGCCCACATCAGAGGGAGGAGATGGGACCACAGACGGTTGTGTCTTGCTTCAGCTGATGCGACAGGTCAACAATCCAGACAGCCATTCCCTTTGCTAAGATAACTGGAGTGCTTCTTCGGCTCGGGCTTCTCGGGGGTCCACCACGTCGGTGGGCCTTTCATTCTTCTGGATGAAAGTCACGGCCACCCAACTCAACAAATAAGCCCAAGCAAAAAAAAAAAAAAAAAAAAAGAAGAAGAAGAAAGAAATTGATTGGCTTAAGTGACTGCATGACTACAGATGAATTTTGTAAATTCTAGCAGTGATTGCAAAATCTAGCCCAGGAGTCCCAGGCTAGAAGTTCAGGTGTCATTGTACTTCCACCATGTCCCGTGATCATCTCAGATCTCTCTTCTTCTGTGTTGGGTTCATCATCCAACAGCAGAAGCCCAAAGTGGCCTTTAATAGCTTAGGCAAACAAACAAACAAAAGGCTTGACCATAATTCCCATTTGTCTAGCTCAGAGTCACACGCAGGATTGGGACCCAATCACTGACTGAGCCACCCAGGCATCCCACTTACATCTCTTTAAAAATGCCTGGGCCACGGGGTGCCTGGATAGCTCAGCTGATCTCAGCCCAGGTCTTAATCTCAGAGTTGTGAGTTCAAGTCCTGCATTGGGCTCCAACGTTAGGCTGGATGTGGAGTCTACTTTAAAAAAATAAAATTGCCTGAGCCAGGCAGAAAGCTGAGAGTTGGCTTTTGGACAGGAGTCCACTTTCTCACCTGGTTGCCGGCTTCCTAAATAAACCTCAAATTCCCTTCCAGTTAAAACTCCTCTCTTGAGCAACGATGAATGATGATCTTTCGAGTGATGAACTTGGGTTCAGTAACAACACTGCCTTGATCTTGGACTTTCCAGCCTCTGGAACCATGAGCAATAATTTTTGTTGTTTACAAACTCCCTAGTGTATAGTATTCTGTCATAGCAGCCCAGGTGGACTAAAACTCTGGGCAGAGGATGGTTTTGGAGCCCATCACAGGAAACGCCCAAATACCAGAGAGCACTGACTGTCCGTCTGTCTTGTGAGCCTTTGATGCCAGAAGACTGGGGTTGGCTTCCCCCCAATCCAGCCATTCTCCCACCTGTAGTACGTTCTTATCTCAAGGCCTCCACCATGTAGATTTCAGGTGTCAGGTGAAAATCAGAAACCAAGATGATTTTACTATTCAAGCAATTTAGCTTCTTTTGTCTTCAATTCTCCAGTCCAGACTAGGCTCTGGGCTTTGCCTTTCATAACCAAAAAGGCCACCAAAGTATTTTCCTAAACCACAGTCACAAAACACTCCTTTCCTAAGTTAAAACTGACACCTCCCATATTCTAGCTGTTGTAAATAATGCAATAAACATAGGGTGCATATATCTTTTTGAATTTGAAACATGCACCCCTATGTTTATTGCAGTGTTATTTCCAGTATCCAAGCTATGGAAGCAGCCCAGATGTCCATCGATTGATGAATGGATAAAGAAGATGTGATATATATACATATATATATAATTTATATATACACAAATGTATTTGTATCTATGGTACTGTGTATATATGTTATGTGCACATAATGTATACATATATTATGTATATATATATACACATAGTATCTATAGATACATATAGTAGCTATATATCCATAAATAATGGGAAATTACTTGGCCATAAGAAAGAATGAAATCTTGCCGTTTGCACCAACATGGATGGATCTAAAGATTAGAATGTTAAGTGAAATAAGCCAGTCCGAGAAAGACAAATACTATATGGTTTCACTCATGTGTGGAACTTAGAAACGAAACAAATGAACAAAGGAAAAAAAGAGACAAGCAAAACACCAGACTTAAATACAGGGAACAAACCGGCAGGCACCAGAGGGGAGGTGGGTGGGGTAATAAGTAAAACAGGTGAAGGGAATTAAGAGTATAGTTACCATGATGAGCACTGAGTAACATATAGAATTGTTGAATTGTTATATTATCCACGGAAATGAATACAACACTGTATGTTGATTACACTGGGATTTAAAAATAAATGTAAATTTTTAACAAACTGGTACCTCTCAATGCAAATCAAAACCACAATGATAATACCACTTTGTCCCTACTAGGGTGGATATAATTTTTATAAAATGAAATGCAAACAGAAAATAGCAAGTGTTGGCAACGATGTAGCGAAATTGGAACCCTCCTGCATTTCTGGGGGGAGGGGGAGGAATGTAAAATGATGCAGCTCTTACGAAAAACAGCTTGGCAGTTTCTCAAAAAGCTAAACGTAGAACTAATCCTATGATCCAGAGATCGCATTCCTAGGTAGATATATCCAAAAGAATGGAAAGCAGGGAATCAAACATACATTGTATAATAATGTTCATAACAAGAATAAAACCAAAAGGTGTAAACAACCCAAGTGTCCAACAATGAATGAATGGATACACAAGATGTAGATAGACAGATAGATAAATATAAATAATGGAGGGGCGCCTGGCCCGCTCAGTCAGAACAGCTCATGACTCTTGATCTCAGGGTCATGAGTATGAGTCCCAGGTTGGGTGTACAGATTACTTAAATAGAGAAAACTTAAAAAAAAGAAATATATCCAATAGAATATTATTCAGCCACAAAAAAGAATGAAATTTTGAAATATGTGATCGTATGAATGGACCTTGAAAACATTATACTTAGTGAAATAAGCCAGACACAGAAAGTCAAATAGATGATTCCACTTACATGAGGTACCCAGTATAGTTAAATTCATAGGCACAGAAAGTAGAGGTTACTTGGAATTTAAAAACAGTAGAGGTTATTCTGTTACTGGTAAGAGAGTAGAAGTTACAAGTGACTGGGGAGTGGGGAAGGGAGAATTATTGTCTAACGGGCAGAGAGTTTTAGTGGAGGATGACGAACACATTTCGGATATAGATGGTGGCGATGGTTATACAGCTTCATTAATGTATTTAATGCCACTGAATTGCACATTTATTGTAGGGGCCCATTCAGCCAAAAGGCCTGTTGAGATCCCGCTGTGAACTACCAGGAGGAACGCACATATCCCTAGCATAGCTGGTGGGTGCGCCCCTGGTGCAGTAGGGTCCCTCAGTTGAGGATCGGGATTGAGTCACTCTCCTGGGAGACTGAGAGTACAGTGTCACATGGCTTGTTGAGTCCTACTTTCCTTTGTTTTAGAGAATGTGCGCATGACCTCTTGATCAAGATGGATTAGAGACTGGAGTTGGTTTTCTATGACCTTTAATTATAGTTTCAGTGAGTGGGCAGATTTTCAGATTGAAACTTCCTTCCTGGTCAGGGGCACTTTACCCGTAAATCATCATGTTCACCTTTAAAGAAAAATAGCCTTCTCTTAAGCTTTGGTTAATATTATACTATATGCGTAGAACAAGACCCTCATTAATGTATTTCATTCCTGTTTTTGAAACTCTGTAATAAATTGTTATTGTTCTCTTTTCCAGGGAAATAATAATCTTTTCTGGAACATGTGATTCTTACCTAAAACCTCAGAGTTACAAACAGTGTAATCATTAAAGACAAAATGTAATCACCTGTGGGATATAAAGATCCTAAGCATCACAGTAAAGTGCAATCCTGCCACCATTCACTTTGTGTCCTTTCTTATAGATACTGCACCGACACCGACCCCGTACTCAGAGACCCTTAGACAGTGGTGCGTGGGTTGGTCCCCCACAATTTATGAATGGTAAAAATGATAAATATTATGTATCTTTAATCACAATACTCATTAATTAGCTGAATGATTATTGGCAACTCCCAAAATTTTGTCATTTTTGCTTTTGTTTATGTTTCTATGGGGGGGGAACTATAAATGGAAATGTATTACCTGAAACGTAGGGACTTGGACATCACAGATTAATTCTACAGTCTATGATAATGCAACCATTCATTACCATCTATTTACTGAGCATCTACTGTGTGCAAAGCACACACCATGTTAGGAACTTGGGAAGGAAAGTTTTAAAAATGAATGAGTTTCAGATTATGCTCTAAAGGTAGAGTTATCAGATTTGGTGAATAAACCTACAGGATTCTGGGGCACCTGGGTGGCTCAGTCGGTTAAGCATCCGACGGGCTCAGGTCATGATCTCACAGTTCATGGGTTCAAGCCCCACATCAGGCTCTGGGCTGACAGCTCAGAGCTTGGAGCCTGTTTCAGATTCTGTGTCTCCCTCTCTCTCTGCCCCTTCCCTGCTCATTCTTTGTCTCTTTCTCTCTGTTTCACAAAAATAAGTAAAATGTTAAAGAAAAAGACAAGATTCTGTTACGTTTGAGTTGGAGGCAAACCACAAATATGATATCCCATGCAACATTAGGGATGTACTTTTATTAAATGGTATTCGTTGTTTATGTGAAATTAAAGCATAACTGAATGTTCTACAACCCTGAAGGAGGAAGTTTTCAGTCCAGTTAGACATTCACAAATCACCAGAGTATAAAGTACAATGAGGTCAAGAGTATGAGAATTTGAAAGTAGAAATTATCATATTTAATTGTAAATGGTCTACTGTTTAGTCCTGTCCAAATATATGTGATGTTACTAAGTGGAGAAAACAGGCTATTTTCTTTTTCTTTTTTCTTTTTTGTCCTTTTATAGTTTATTGTCAAGTTGATTTCCATATAACACCCAGTGCTCATCCCAACAAGTGCCCTCCTCCATGCCCATCACTGCCCTTCCCCCCCCCCCCCATCAGCCCTCAGTTCGTTCTCAGTATTCAAGAGCCTCTTACGGTTTGCCTCCTTCCCTCTCCCCAACTATATGCCCTCTTCCCCTCCCCCATGGTCCTCTGTTAAGTTTTTCCTGTTCCACTTATGAGTGAAAGCATATGGTATCTGTCCTCTGCCTGACTTATTTCGCTTAGCATGACTCCCTCGAGGTCCATACATGTTGCTACAAATGGCCAGATTTCATTCTTTCTCATTGCCATGTAGTATTCCATTGTATATATAAACCACATCTTCTTGATCCATTCATCAGGTGATGCACATTTAGGATCTTTCCATGATTTGGCTATTGTTGACAGTGCCGCTATGAACATTGGGGTACATGTGCTCCTATGCATCAGCACTTCTGTATCCCTTGAGTAAATCCCCAGCAGGGCTATTGCTGGGTCTAAGGGAGTTCTATCAATAGTTTTTTGAGGAACCTCCACACGGTTTTCCAGAGCGGCTGCACCAGTTTACATTCCCACCAACAGTGTAGGAGGGTGCCCATTTCTCCACATCCTTGCCAGCATTAGTCTCCTGATTTGTTCATTTTAGAAAACAGGCTATTTTCAATATTTTTATTGTTTCTCTTCCTCTGCTCCTTTTTGCTTACTCAACATTATTGCTCCACATCCTCTCAACAAACATTTGGAGAAAACCTTTCTGTTCCAGGGACTGTTCCAGGCACCGAGGGCAGAGTGGTGAATGAGCTAGATATTGCCCTGCCTTCCTGGAGTTCATAGTTTGGTGGGGGAAGACAGACAGCAATGGGAATGAATGACAGAAGATCACTTAAGATAGTGATGACAACTGGGCCACCTGGGTGGCTCAGTCGACTTTGCCTCAGGTCATGATCTCTGGTTCCTAAGTTCAAGCCCTGCTTCTGGCTCTGTGCGGACAGCTCAGAGTCTGGAGCCTGCTTTGGATTCTGTGTCTCCGTCTCTCACTGCCCCTCTCCCTGACTGTGCATGCGCTTGCTCTCTGTCTCTCAAAAATAAATAAACATTAAAAAAAAAAAGAGATAGTGATGACAACAGAAGAGAAGATGGGCTTGAAGAAGAGTGAGTGTGGAGGTTGTGTCAGGAGCTCCAGAAACAGCACTCTGAGGAATGAGCATTTGGGCAGAAGCCTCAATGGTGGACAGTTGTCTGCCATTTCCATATCCCAGGGAAAAGCAGTACAGGCAAAAGGAACGGTAAAAATCCTGATGCAGGAACAAAAAGGAGGTCGAAGTGCCTGGGGCGTAACTACACACAATACATTGTCATGAAACAATTGCTTAGTCTCTTTTGTTTTTCTCATTCTTTTATTTGAAGGGAGTGTAAGTTTAAATTGAAATGGTTAAAGGATAGGCAGCCAAAGAAGATCAAGCGAGGCATTCCAATAACCCAACAACTGTTAGACTACAATATTTTATTTTTTTAAATAATTTTTAGGTTTATTTATGTATTTTGAAAGAGAGAGAGAAAGTACGAGTGGGGAAGGGACAGAGAGAGAGAGGGAGAGAGAATCCCAAGCAGGCTCCTTGCTGTCACCCTCTGTGTTTCTTGAACCATGACATCATGACGTGAGCTGAAACCAAGAATCAGATGCTTAACTGAACAAGCCACCCAGGCGCCCCAAGGTCCATTTTAAACCCACTTTTCAAGACATATTTTTGAGAATAGTAACAGTCAACATCTCAATCATTTATAATATATGATGTCAGTTGCCGGTATTATCTCATTCAATCTTCTAGCATCTCAGAAAGGAACTCTCTTTTATATCATCCCTATATATCAGGCACTGAGATCCAGAAAGATGTTCTAGTGGCAGCAAGACTGAAATTTGAACCCTTGTCAATACACTATACTACCCCTTTCTACTTTTAAAGACATCAGGAACCCATAGACATTAGGAGAGGCTGATTGACCCTCCATGAAAAATGAGTTAGGTCTCTGATCTTGGCTAAAGAGAAGCTTTTTCCTTCTTTCTTTCCAGCAGAGATTTGTTGCATATTCCAGCAGTTCCCAGGGCAGACATCTACAAAGGAAATCTACCAGCCTAATGGCAATACATCTGCTGATGCCTAAACTCAAAATTATTGTTGTCATTGTTACTATTTCTTCTTATGGTATCTATCACAATTTTGAATTATATAAACCTTTGTGTGATTGGTGAATATCTGCCTTTCTAACTAACGTGAAAGTTATATTAGGTCAGGCGAGTGAAAGGCACCTATTTTTAAAAAATAAATAAAGACACTCCCCTTTGGAATCTCCTGAGTTTGAATTATTAAGCTTAAGAATAAAATAATCAGATATTTTACCAGCAAAATGAGTTTATTTGGGATTAACAGAGAATTGCAATTCAGGATATGCAAGCTAAGGCAAAGCCATAGACAAGTCCAACAAACAAAGGAGAGGAAC
Organism: Suricata suricatta; assembly: GCF_006229205.1. Taxonomy (NCBI): domain Eukaryota; kingdom Metazoa; phylum Chordata; class Mammalia; order Carnivora; family Herpestidae; genus Suricata; species Suricata suricatta. Next base: position 71,620,534 of record NC_043713.1, read on the forward strand.
TTCTTTTATGGCCAAGGGGAACAAAGTTGGGAGGGGTTATTTTGAAGGAAAGTCCACTGGAGAAAAGCAAGAATTCAGGGTGATGACAGTTTCTCATTGTCTGGGTTGCATGGGGTAGTCAATTTCCTATAGGAGATGAAATGTACATCTCTTTCTGCTGGAGCCTGAAATTGATGATTCTTTCCTCCTGAAGAGTCTTCTTTTGGGTCTGTAATTGACAGTTCTTCCTATAAGTGACATTGAGTGGTGTGCCTCTCCCTTGCAGCTTCCCCTTCTAGCATGCCAAATCCGTTTTAACAAGGTTTATCTTTATTACTTTTCACAGGATAGGACCACAGAGAATTGACGGAATGCTTTTCCATCTCTCTGCAGCACACATCGATTGTGAGGTAAACAGTGTTAATTAACCCCGCTACAAATCAAGCCTTAAAAATGAGGCCAGGCAGTGCCTACAGTGGTAAAGCCTCCAGATTCAGAACTATACCTGGATCAAAATCTAGCTCTGCCACTCACAAAGCCAAACACGTAACCAAGCTCTGTGTCCCCATTTATTCAGCAAGCATTCATTGAAGTATCCTGTTACTGTTCTAGGCTCTGGGACAGAGCAGCCAGCAAGAACGAAATCGCTACCTTCAGGGACCTGACATCCTAGGAGGAATAGCAGGTACTCAGAAAATAAGAAAATGTACATTGAACGTGTAAGGTAAATGGTGATGAGTTAAGGGGATGGGGGTGAGGGAGGGAACAAGGGAAAGGAGAGTGTATGTATGTTGAGGGAGTGGGAGAGTTGCTATTTTAGAAAAGGATGTCCAGGTAAAGGCTTTTTGAGAAGGTGGCATTTGTCAGATGGCAATACAGTATCTAGTTCTTGGGCCTGTAGCGAAGATCGAAAAAGAAAATGCACAGATTCGTTAAAAACAAACAAACAAAAAAACCGAAAACCCCCAAACCCACGCAAAACCCCCCCCAAAAAACCCTTCGATAGACCCAAAACGGACCCAGGAGACCTCTATGGAAAGAGGCCCGCGTGGAACTCACAAAAAGGGGAACGTTGGTCACAGCGGAACGGTGATCGAGGTGGAATTGGCCCAGACGGAACGGTGATCCCTCTGAAAATTGGTCCCGGGCGGAATCGTTCGCCAAGCAGTTACGCTCATCCAGTAGGAACCCCTTGACAGAGGGCTACACACGGCCCTGGACGTATGGTTGCCGAGGCAACGCGCGCCGGGTGGGCGGGAGCAGCGGCGGAAGGAGGCGCGCGGGCGGGGACGGAGGTGAGGCTGGCGGCGGAAGTGAGCCCTCCGCCGCTGCGAGCCTGGGCATGATGCTGCGTCGCGTGTGGCCGTGGCTGTGCTTCGGCCTGGGCAGCCTCCTGGCCGGGCAGGCGGAGGCCCCGAGCCCGGTGGAGCCGCCGGAGCGGAGCCGGCCGTACGCCGTGCTGCGTGGGCAAAACCTGGGTGAGTGGCCGCGGGCTGGCGGGGACGTGGGACGGCGGCTGAGCAGGTGCAGCTCCTCTCGGGAGGCTCGGCGCCAGCCCGGGTATCCAATAGGCTGTCCCTGTGTGTTGGTTGCATCAATGACCTGGGAATCGGGCCCCCACTTCTCTGGCTGCGTGGGCCCAGGCTAGGCAACAAGGGGGTTTTGTGGAGCTTGAAACCTGACTTTTGGGAGGATGTCTAAAAGACACACATATACACACATACATACACGTGGTGTGTCTGGCTTTGAAAGGGTCCTGGAGCTTAGGGCTTGACCGACTTCTGCCAAAGTCAAAGCCCTCCCTTTTCCACTGTACCTCACTGATGCATCTGTATCTCTGTGCCACAAAGAATCATTTTTGGATTATCGTGACTCCACACGAACTCCTACTGAACCACTTACTGTGTACCTAGCATTCTGCCCAGTGGTTTCCACGTGTTCTGCGGCTTAATCATTTAGGACAGAATTTCTCCACCTGGGTACTACGGACATGTTGGGACCAGAGGCTTTTTGGTGGGGTTTGGGGGAGGCGAGACCCACTATCCTGAGGGCCATTAGGGGCTTCTGGGGGCGCTCAGTCAGTTAAGCATCTGACTTTGGCTCAGGTCATGATCTCATGGTTCCATGAGTTCAGGCCCCCAGTCTGGGCTCTGTGCTGACAGGGTGGAGCCTGCCTGGGATTCTCTCTCTCCCCCTCTCTCTCTCGGTCCCTCTCCCACTTGCACACTCACTCTCTCTGTCTCAAAATAAATAAACTTAAAAATGAAAAAACAGCATTAAAACAAACAAAAAAAGATGTTGATGGTGACCAGGGGCAAAATCCCCTTGGTTGAGAAGCACTGCTAGAGAACAGTAGTGTTCAGAGAGTGGGGTGCAGACCAGTGGGGTCTCCAAACTACTTATCCACAAAGAGAGGACTACAGAAATTATTTAGGAATTTTAAAAGTTGACATTGTTGCAGCATCTGAGCAAGTAGAGACCAGTCCCAGGTGTCCCTAGACTAATGCTTTGCAGGTAGAGGGAGCTGCTAATTAATCATGCACATACTAATGAGCTGGGACAGGCTAAAAGTTACAAAAACTAGTCCTTTACCACACATTTGAGAAACACTCCCCTAAACAGTCCTGTGCAGTGGGGATTTTTGTCTCCCATCTTTTCAGAGGAGGAAACAGACAGAGAGGTTGTGTAACTTATGTAAGATCACACAGCCTGTTCATGATCTACATTAGGATTCCCATCTGGGAGCCCAGTCTGACCCCAACCCTGAATTCTTTTTTTTTTTTTTTAATGTTTTATTTATGTTTGAGAGAGAAAGAGACAGCATGAGCAGGGGAGAGGCAGAGAGAGAGGGAGACACAGAAACCGAAGACAAGCTCCAGGCTCTGAGCTAGCTGTCAGTACAGAACCTGACACAGGGCTCGAACCCGCGAACCGCGAGAGCATGACCTGAGCTGAAGCCGGACGCTCAACCAACTGAGCCACCCAGGTGCCCCTCCATACCCTTTATTCTTGACCACTGTGCTATGTTACCTGTTTGAGGCATAATCATGGCTTTCATTTATCATGTGCGTGTTGTATGTCCACACTGTCATTGAGTGCTTTTCACAGGTTACCACAGTTAGGTTTCAAGAACTTTGGTGGGGAGGGTTTTATTTGCCACATTTGATAGCTGGAGGGAACGGAGCTCACCGGTGGTAAGTAGGCCATAAGGAAGGACCTAAATAGCCCTAGGTTCTGCCCCAGCCTGCCATTCAGGCGGCTGACACCACATGCAAAGTGTGAGAGACATAGAGAGATGAAGAAGAGAATTTGTCGGGCCCCAAGTGGATCGCGGTCCAGATGGATATCATGTAACTGACAATTTCTGTTTTTAAAACAGTTTTTGAGATTTCTGTTCTCCGCTTCCAGTCGCCTGCATTCCTGCTTTGGGAGTTTGGTTTTTCTCAGAGCGCTTCCAACATGTAAAAGGAAAGGTTTTGTAAAATGGTTTAAATAGAGTAGGGCAACCTTGGATTCGATTGCAGTCAGAATCTTAGAAATTCACGGACTTCATGACTTTGAAAACAAGGGAAGGCGCTTAGGTAGCAAGGCCTGTTTTGGAGATACGACATTGAGCTTGTGTAAGTTGTAGGTTGTCCTTGTCACCTGTGTCTTTTCTTCCCCTTCCACACACACATACAACTACAGAGAGAGAGAGTCAGTTTTTAAATAATAACTGGGTTCAGTGCGGGGGCATTTTTGTAGAGGTTACATAAATAACCCCGCCTAACTGATGTAAATAAAACTGTGGTCAAATCTTATTTTACAGTAGCCACACTGGAGAACCACCATGGTCAGGCTCCGGCTGGAGCCTGGCATGAGCCCACATACTTAAAAACAAATGTACATTTGCTTGGTGAAGGTAACATTCTGAACCCTCCAAAGAGCTCTGAGGTAGTCACCCTGATGGGATTGCCCTTTCCTTCCTTGGGTTGCTGGTTACATTTATTATTTTTTAAATTTTTCTTTATTTATTTTGAGAGAGAGCAAGAGCATGACAGAGGGGCAGAGAGAAAGGGAAAGAGAGAATCCCAAGCAGGCTCCACACTGTCACCACGGAGCCTGACCCAGGGCTCAGTACCACAAACTGTGAGGTCCAGACCTGAGCTGAAATCAAGAATCAGACACTTAACTGACTGAGCCACCCAGGCACCCCGGGTAATGTTAGTTTAAAGCCCCAGTTTTTATGTCTAGTACCGTACGGGGGCTCAACCCAAGTGATGAGTTGGAGGCCCCATTTCTCACCTGAGCCCCTGGAGATTTTAGATGTGAAATTTACTCTCCAAAATGTAATTGGCTTGTGAAGTTAGTTCATTGTTTCTTGGCTCAGAAGGCCTTTGTCAAGACTCATCTAGAGACTGAAATGCTTCACTCTTTTTTCATCTCCAGTTTTTATGAATGGCTTTAACGTGGTTGGGGGCACCTGGGTGGCTCAGTCGGTTGAGCATCAACTTTAGCTCAGGTCATGATCTCACAGTTTGTGAGTTGGAGCCCCACATGGGGCTCTCTGCTGTCAGCACTGAGTCTGTTTCAGATTCTCTGTCCTCTCTCTCTGCACCTTCCCCACTCTTGCTATCTCTCTCTTTCTTTCTCAAAAATAAGTAACATTAACAAAAAAGTGAAGGGCACCTGGGTGGCTCAGTCGGTTGAGCATCCGACTTCAACTCAGGTCATGATCTCACAGTTGTGAATTCGAGCCCCAAGCTGGGCTCTGTGCTGGCAGCTCAAGATCCTGGAGCCTGCTTCAGATTCTGTCTCCCTCACTCTCTGCCCCACTCCTGCTTGTGCTCTGTCTCGCTCTCTCAAAAATTAAAACAAAACAAAAACATTAAACAATTTTTTAATTAAAAATGTAGCTGGGCTCTCTGCTTCTGTTCCTGTGCCCTATATTCAGATGGTTCTCTGTACAGCGGCCAGAATCAGATCATGCCATCCTTCTTGTGCAGTCCTCAAAGTCACCATAAATCCCACGTTGCCTTCATGGTCCACAAAGCGCTGCATGAACTGACGCCAGCCTTCCTCTCGCCTCACTTCCTGCCTTTCTTCCTCCCTCCTCCGCCATGCTTGCCTCCTTCTAGTCCTTGGCTTTCTGGGTCTTTCTGGCCCACAGTGCTCTCCTTGCAGGTCTTTGCGCGGCCGGGTCTCCATTTGTGTGTCAGCTTCTCAGGTGCTCTCTCTGCCTCCCTCCCTGCTGTTACCCAGCCTCCATCACTATCACATTCCTTCAAGCCACGTGAGGTGCTCTTATTTACGTTTTCTCCCCCACATGCGTGGAAACATCCCAAAAGAGAATCTGTTGGTGGCTGTTTTCCACGCCCCTGGCGCAGTACGTGGCACTGGGTGGCATCTGATAACCCGTCGTCAGTGAAGGGACGAGCTGCAGAGCCTGGAGCGGCTGTTAGGAGGTAACCTATTTTCCTTTTGCAGTGTTGATGGGAACCGTTTTCAGCATCCTGCTGGTGACCGTGATCCTGTTGGCATTTTGTGTCTATAAGCCCATTCGGCGTCGGTGACAGCCGAGCAAACCAGTCCTTCGACGAGTATTTGGGAAAAGAGTAAATTGTGTTGCACGTGGGTCACTGGAGAAGTCGGAATCAGAAGCTTCCTGCTTGGAGATGACCTTCGGTCGGGACAGTGGGTAAATGTGAAATGACTTAGAAAAAACAACTGGCAGTTATTTTTTTTCCCTAACACTGTAATGCACTGCAATAATTGGGTCTGCTGCTCAGTGTTTATTTGTATATCTGGCTGCACTCACACTTGTGACGAGGAAGACCTGAAGCTCCAGGTTTCAGTGTGAAGACGGGAAGACAGTAACTATGTGAGCAGTGTAAACCACACGGGGAATGACGAATGTTTGAAAATACTCATGAGAAGTAGACTTAACATGTAGACATTCCCTGCTTAAGAACCATCTGGTCACAGCGGGGTTAAGAATCACATATGTTTTTAATAACACCGAGCTGGCCTAGAATGTTCTGGTCCCAAAGCAGTGTGAGCTGTGGGGAACGTAGGCCGTCACTCCCCTGCTGCTGCATCCGGCCATGCACTCAGATGCCCCCGTCCGGGTCAGGGTCACATCACGTAGGCCCGTGACCGCGTGCACCCTGCGGCTGGGAGGCTCGGAGTCGGACTGGGAAGGTTGCTGGCCGGCCTGAAAGAGCTCCGTCCGCCCCGCGCACTGATCTCCCTCGGGCTGCACTTACGTCCTTCTAGGTGGTGGCCTAAAACTTGTGGCAGCTTTTCAGATTTGGAACCTAGAAGAAACTCAGCAGGACATTGTCTTCGCCCCGGTGAGGAGGTCCTCCACCACCAGAAGCGCGTGTTCATTGTAGGAGGCAGAGTGGCCGGTGTGTGTGTGTTTGCACAAATCTTAACCTCGAAAACGCTGCTGTTTTGCACTGTTAAACTGGATTTTCCCCCCATTGAAATGATACTTGTATACTCACAAAGTGGTTATCAGTATTTATTTTAAGGGTGCTAAGTTTAATTTTTGTTATTAAACTGAAATGCTTATCTTCTACTTCGTTCAGTCACAGCACTGATTTTTTTTTAACAATCCGCACTAAACGTGAAATAACTACTGTGGGGTACTGTAACTGTTCGACTTAAGGATTCTGTTTGTGACACTGACATTGAGCCATTGAAATGTTCACTGTTGTGTGCTTTTGAGCAAAGTGTCAATTAAAAGTAAAACCTCGTATGCTGTTTTACTCCTAGTATTTCTTTCCTAATCGTCTAAAATGCTGGTGTGTATTTGAATATGACCAATCTACTCAGGGAAGCGCCGGGAAGGTGAATTGGAAGTTTGTATGTGAAATAAGACAGCTTCCCAAGCCACCGTATTATTCCAGAAGACTAGGCCGTAAGTAATCTCTCAGGCCGGGCTAGGGGTCAGAAGCCTGGATTCTAGTCCCAGCTCTAATTACAAACAGGCTTGACGTCTCCAGAGCCTCGGATTTTTCATCTGTAAAGTGAGGTATACACACTTTATCTTTCTTATAAATTATGGTGAAGATCAAATGCTGTGGAACCGGTATAAATAAGGGCGGGTCACCACGTTTGGCCTGTCCCACAGAGGACCGTGGTTACTGACTGACGGCAGCGGGGAGGAGTGGATGGGATTCGGAAAGCCTGGCACCGACAGTTCACACCCCCGCCTCATCGGGAACGCCGTGTTTTGATAATGCCGCCTAAAAATGTATAACCAATTCTTGGATTTTCAAGGGAAAGAGTAAAAACTTTTGTAGGCCCAGGTGCCTGGGTGGCTCCGTTGGTTAGGCATCCAGCTCGATCTCGGCTCCAGTCGTGATCTCACGGTTTGGGGGTTCGAGCTCCACATTGGGCTCTGCACTGGCGGCACGGAGCCTGCTTGAAATTCTCTCTCTCCCTCTCTCTGTCCCTTCCCTGCTTGCACATTGTCTCTCTCAAAATAACATTAAAAAAAAAAAAAACCTTGGCCTATAAATCTCGTGACCTGCTGTTTATTTGCTCAGTAATCACTAGCCAGGTTACATTAGGATCATGTTCTAGTTTTCTGAAACAATCTTGCAGTAGTTCGTCTACATGCAAACCCCAGACCCTGCCCACGCCTTCATTCCAACATTCTCATCTGTTCAGTATGCGACTGCACGCTACAGTCAGAACAGTGCCCCGAACACCTACCGTATAGTCAGACGAACAGCATTCACTTCCTTTATGCCAATCATAAACATGATTTCTCTCAATAAGCATTAATCTTAATTTCCTTTAAAAAATTTTTTTTGTTTATTTTTGAAAGAGTGAGCGAGCACTAGTGAGGAAAGGGCAAAGAAAGAGGGCGAACACAGAGTCCTCCAGGCTCTGAGCTGTCAGCACAGAGCACAACATGGAGCTTGAACCCACAAATCATGAGATCATGACCTGAGCTGAAGTTGGATGCTTAACTGAGCCACCCAGTCACCCCTGATTTTAACTTCCTTTAAAATGCAGATGAAGGAATCTGCAAGCGCTGCTAGAGACTTGGGCTCTGGAAGTCTTAGGAATAGCTTTCATTTTTTCCAGCCGGACCTCATTCTTAAATCCACACAGTTCCAGACACGGGCCGTGTGTGGACTTTGAAGCCCTTCACTGCCCTGCAGATAGCCCCGTGGGGACATTGTCACGCACTTGTCTCCGAGGTCTTCTGCGTTCAGCAGGGAAGCGGTGGTTATGGGGAGCCTGTCTCCTGTCACTCCTTACAACTCCGCTTCCCTGACAGGCCCCTCATGTCACGTACGGTGGTTGAGCGTGCTCCTAGAGTGTTGAGACCTTTGTGGTCCTGAGTTCCTAGCACTGTCTCACATGCAGAGGTTGCTCAGCTGAGCCCTCTAAGCTTTCGTGACCCCAAAGGTAAAGAAACCCTTAGTTTTTAATTAAATAATCCAGTTACTGCATCTCTTGACCGACGATGACTAAATTTTCTTCGTGCTGGCCCTTCCCCCAACCCCCACACTGGCTCAGTATTATTTTACCCCCAAAAGCAGAGCAGCTCCCTCACATCTTCTGGGAAAGCCTCGTTTCTGGAACCCAAACATTTTTTCCTGGCTGCTGCCCTGTTTTTGTTTTAATCACAATGTAATCAGGTGTAGGATCAATCTGGAAGCCCTAACCCTCACCTCAACGTGGGAGAACAGCCTCACGCAGCACTTCAGCTTCAGGGGGAAGAGCGTGTTCCTTCAGTCACATGAGCGAGCGGATGCTGGCCTGGCCTCCCGCACTCCAGAGCCAGCTCACCTCCGGTAGGACTGGAGTCTGGTGGCAGCCCCGACACCTACTGGCTTTAGTTTCCGTCTGAAACGGCAGCGTTGGGTGCGTGGACCGTACGAGCGGGGTGGGAAGGCCGGCGGAAGCAGGTCACCTTTGTCACATATGCTGAGTATCACAAGGCATCCTTGCGCTCCGGCCACGTACGTAACAGGAAGTGTGGGGAGCGCCAGAGAAACCCTACGAAAAGGAAAGACTCCGAGGCGGTCTAGGATATTGTCCGAGCACCCTCTCGGGAAGCAATCTTTATTTGGGTTTTAAGAGAGTCAACACATACATGAAACACGCTGCAACAGGTGGACACATCGCTCAGTCCCTTTTTAACTGACTTCCTGGGGAGCCCAAGACCTCAGGAAGCAGAACAATGGAATGCAAACACAGAAAGTACTGCTGGGTCACCTCGGTGAACAAACGCTGTGGCCTAACTGCAGCTATTCCCAAGAAGCGCCTTCACTCGGGGTGCGCACTAGGTGGACAGAGTGCCGGGCTGGTGTTTGAAACCAATGTGACGCCGCGGTACACTGGCCTCGTGTGCAGAGGAAGTCTGGGTTGGACCGTGACAAAACAAGGCAGATGGTTACGTGGACTCAGAAGCTCGGCTCTTGGTGACTAAGAACATTTTACTGGCAACGCTCACTGTAGGATACAGACGTTCACTGCAACAGTGGTCTGCCTCCCTTCCCATCCCTAAAGGAGTGCAACAGATAGGAAACAGATGCGGAACGAAGGAGGCGGTGGCTTACCGGGGAGTCTCAGTGCAGCCTGTGGGGATGAGGCGGTGGGCCGGAGCGAGGGTGCCCTCGGCCCGGTGCCCGGGCTGCTTCCGGTGGGTTGTGCGATGGTTATTTACAGGAGGGTCAGATAAAATCGTTCACTACTAAAGGTATCCAAAAAAGGCCTGAGAAAAATCTGGTTAAAATGTATAACCTTGTATTGCTACTGATGGGAGGAGTTGTTTTTATATCTTTTAAAAATAATAAAAAGATTCAGTTAAAAAATATATTTATCCAGAAAGATGCTGATTTGAACTCTAAAAAGCGATGCGGAGTCATCATCTTCCCTTGGGAACCCAGAGCTCCTCTCCCAACTGCAAGTCGACCCCTTCCTCTGTAGCGAGCCCAGGCCCGCGGCGGGGCCGCCCTCGGCCTCTGCGCGGAAACCTTCCACCTTCCGCGAGGGAGGGCGTGGACTGCACCTGCTTTGGTTCATGCTGTCCCGCTGTTGGCCAGCCTGCCCCATTCAAGAACAAGCCTCGGGCTCTCCTCGCTGCTCCTTCAGGGCCAGGATTAGCTGCCTTGGATTTAGCCTGGAAGATCCTGTTCTCAAAGGAACCGCCTTTATAAATTCAACTCAGACTCCTCCATAAGCGGAGCAAGGTGGTTTGGAACTACTGGTAATTTTTAAGGCTAAGGCAACATCCGTGGTCATTTGTGTATCCTAATGCGATGCAAATAGTTAACCCTAATCTAACACATATCCTGTACATGTCTCCTCTTTAACCTTAGCTGGGGGTGGAAGGAATGGAAGAAAGTGGAGATGGAGGAGGAACAGTGCTAAGTGGCCTAGAAACCCTGTATAAAGGTAAAAACAAAAGAGTAGATCGGCACAGATTATCCATTTCTTTGGTGAACTGTAAAGAAGTATCTCATAAAGTCTCGTAAACCACGCTCTAAAAAGGCTGCTGCTCTCATATATAAAAGCACCCTGACTCTGCAATAACTTGTTTTGTTATCACTCCTTGGTAAAAATTAATCTACAAACTCGCGGGGGTTGGGGGTGTTGTCTAAAGCTGGTAGTAAAAACGTGACCTGCAAGCCAGTATCGCTAATGGAAAGTGACGATGCTCTCCTCCCCTTAGCCTGGAGATGGGGCCTGCGGGTCCCCAGCCCCTTTCCAGGGGGAGGGTCGTGGATGGGCCTGGGAGTCCCTGGTCTTGCACCTCTGAGTAAAGAAAGGGCAGCTGCTGTCTGCCGCAAACGTGCGAGGCGCAGGCCCACGGCCCCCGGGCACTCGTGACGGGGCACTGCGTGCAGCCCAGAACCTCAATAGGTGCAGCGGGGGCTCTCGGGGGGGCCGGAGGGTCTACTTGTCAGTGAGGGACAGCTGCAAGACCTGCTGGAGCTCCGCCTCCTCCTCCCGCAGCCGGAGCTCCCGCTCCTCCAGCTCTTTGGCAGAGAGCTCCATGGCCAGCTGCAAGTCGCTGTCAAAACGGCTGGTCTCGCTCACACCAGGGCACAGGCCTTCTGAGCTGGTGAGGAGGCTCTCCTGGATGGCCCTGCGGTGGAAGGAAGAGACAGGGGGGGGGGGGGGGGGGGAAGAAACCAATTAGCAGCAGCATCTATAGTTAACTGCTCAGGGACAACCCCCCAGGCCAGGCACCTTATTGACCCTGCATGTGGACTGCGCCATCCAATCAAACGGAACTCTGCAGGCGTGGGTGCCGTGTGCAGGTGAGAAACCCAAGGCTCAGAGAGGCAATGACACCTGCCCAGAACCACCCAAGCTACTAAGTGACGGGGCTGGCGATGGAACTTGCACCGCTTTTAAAGCAGAACCCAAGTTCTTCCTCAACAGGCTTTCATTTATGCCTGGAGTATGTGAAAATACTTCATAAACTAAATCTTTCCAGTCTCTACCACCCCCTCCTTTAACAGATAACCTGCTCCTCTCTGTGGCTGTTCCCCAAAGCCTCAGCATTCTTAACCCTGTATGAACTTCCCACTGGGGGTGTTTAAGACCCTGTGTGATCATACATCGTTTGCAGAAGATCCGACCCATCGAAAAGCCATTTACCAGGTGCCTTTCTGCTAATGGCACTGGCTGGAACAAGCCAACAACTCTATCAGCCGTTCCTGGAAATAAGGCTACCAAGAGTTTAGAGCTACTTTTAGCTAGTAACTGCCACAAGAGGAAGCAGGAGAGCCAACTCTCAAGTCTCCCCTGCCAGGCAGGGCGCCGGCACCAAGGTCCACCTGGCTGTAACCCTTGAGTCATGCCAGTCACCTCTCATACTGGGCATCATAGGCGTTTGTCAGGCTGATCCCTCCATTCGAAGCTGGTCCTGAAAGTTCCTACAAAAAAACAGATGTGATGGACATGAGTACCTCCTAGAAGGAACACGTGTGGTACCGATAAGGAAACGGAAGTGGCCAGAACACACTTGGGAATGTTTACAGGCCCGTCATTGGTAGCGCTGTGCGGAGAGATGAACAGGGAGTTGGGTTATCTCAAAAACGACACCTAAAAGCCAGCGGGTACATGGCAGCAGCCTCTCCTACTTGACACAAAACAATCGATCAAAAACAGCCATGGGCAAAGTTTAAATGAACAAAGCAGGTAATTCCTTTAAGCAAGATGACACTACATAATTCAATATTCATCTGGCTCTGGCTCTGGCTACTCCCCTTGGCAAAATTTATGATCAACAAGGTTATGCAGGTATTGGGGGGAAAAATCAGCTCGCTTGCGGAGGGGAAGGAGAGTGTACTGGACTGACCGTGATGTCCAGGCGCTGGGTCATCTCCCAGGAGGCCTCCCAGAGGGAATATGCTGGCCCTGGGTGTGGTCCTTGGCCCAGCAGCAACCGAATGCTCCTAAGAATGGAGCCATGGGAACTGGGGGTGGGTAGGGCTCACACTGCCCAGACGCTGAATCTCAAGAATAAAACCAGAATGCCAAAAATCTGAGCTTGGACGCTGGAGGGTGGGAGCCCCTCTCAAAGCTTAGCCGAGCTGTGAGTGTGGGCGCTGGGGCCACTTCCCCCAGGAATTCCCACTCTGCAAACATGCTGGATGAACGATGGAAGGAAACAAGAGACCAACGAACAGAAAGACAGACAGCAGGAGCCCAGGACACAGGTGGAAACAGAAACAGCCCCGACCCCAGCAGTGTCGAGGATAGCCGCAGGAGGGCAGGGATGGGACAACTTGATGACGGCAGAGGTGACCACAAGCCCTGGACTGTCGCAGGCAGGGGAGACCTGGGGGAAGACTCAGCTGACAAGACAGAAGGCAAGTGTTCTTGTGCTGGTCTGTCCTCCCCTTAGCTAGACACTCTGACAGGGTTTGGGATTATAAACCTCATGATGGAATAAAACACTGGCATAAAAAAACCAAAATTTAACCAAGAATCGGCTGCCATTTTCATCACGCACTCACTGAGCAGCCACAACACAGTGTGACTGGTCTTCCATGGGGAGAAAGCTGGGATTCAAATCCGCGTCTGGTCTTATGAGACTACCAACACACGGACGATATTCCAGAAAAAGTACACTGGTGTGAACTGGCATGGACCGACACAGTTTCGGAACTAGAAAATTAGCATACTCCGTCTGACAAACACATGATTATCGGCTGCATGGGTGAACCCGGGGAGAGGGAAGGTCTGTCGGGAGACAGCCTGTGAGTGATCCTGATGGGGCCTGTGCAAATGGTGTCACGTAAGAAGCTTTTGTGGGAGACCAGGTGGAGAGGACATCCCTGTAAATACCGAGACGATGCCACGTTCGTTAAATGGAGCCAGTCTTATGAGTCAGAGAAAACCGGAACCCCCCACCCCACCCTGCCGTCGGTTCTGAGGAAGGCACCTGGCTCCGGCTGGACTCCAGTAGGCTCTGCTGGATGGCAAACTGCATTATCTCGTAATCTTCGTCTTGTAAGTGCACATTTCTGCCATTGTCTTGAACGTGGTAAGATTCCGGAATTTCAAATACAGACTGATCAACCTCAAAGTTTGTGACTTGGGAAGCTGAAACACAAAGGGTGACAGTCCGCTGCCACAATCAGTAAAATAAAGTTCCACTTTACGTTTATAATTTAAAATCTAAAATAAAAAAAATTTTTTTAACGTTTATTCACCCTTGAGAGTGAGAGACAACCAGCATGAGTGGGGGCAGACGGAGAGAGGGAGACACAGAATCTGAAGCAGGCTCCAAGCTCTGAGCTGTCAGCACAGAGCCCGACGCGGGGCTTGAACCCACAGATTGTGAGATCATGACCTGATCTGACGTCGGATACTCAACTGACTGAGCCACCCAGGCACCCCCATTTATAATTTAAAATTTATGAAAAAGATTTTCAGTTTAATAAATGAGAGGATTAAAACAATTAAAATCAAGTCTTGCTACTATGTGAGAGAGATTTTGAGGAAGAATAACCTTGCCAGAGAAAAGTACCCAAATAGTGCCTTTTTCTTTTTGTCTTGATTTTTTTTTTTTAGTAATAAAATTAACTCATAGTCATAAGAAAAATAAAAATCTGTCTCTCTCTCCACCCTCTTTCTCTTATTCTGAAGTCCAGAGGTAACCAGGGATTACTTGCATGTCTTTTGAGGAATGCAGAGTATGTGTGTACTCGGTCACATCAGATCTCTTTGTATTTTTTCCTTTCTATGAAACATTATAAACATATAAAGGAAAGTATGTCCGTAAACTAGAATAAAAATGATAATAAAATGTCTGTGTATCCCTCAACGAGCCCAATGCATAGAACACTAAGAGTAAAAAGGACAAAGCCACTCAAAAAATTTCAGTTATGTTTCTACAAACTTCCAGTAAGTAACTAGAAAATAAAATTAAGTAAAGAATCCATTTATAGTAGCATCCAAAAGAATTTGGATGGAGGGCAAGGGAGCCTGAGGAAATGTTGCGGGGGAACAGAATTATTCTACATCTTGGTTGTGGTGGTGGTTACACAGGTCCACAACATTTGTCAAAATGCACTGAACTAGGGGCACCTGGGTGGCTCAGTTGAGCATCCAACTCTTGATTTTGGCTCAGGTCATGATCCCAGGGTCATGAGGTCGAGCCCCTCGTCAGGCTCAGCACTGACAGCCCAGAACCTACTTGGGATTCTCTCTACCCATCCCCTGCTCACTTTCCCTCAAAATAAATAAATAAACTATAAAATATATAAACTAAGGGCACCTGGGTGGCTGGTGGCTCAGTCAGTTAAGCGTCAACTTCGGCTCAGATCATGATCTCTTTGGTTCTTGAGTTTGAGCCCTGCACTGGGCTTTCCGCTGTCAGCACAGAGCCCACTTCGGATCTGACCCTCTCTATGCCTCTCCCACTACGCGCTTGCTCTCTCAAAAATAACATATAAATTTTTACAAAACGCACCGAACTGTCACACTTAAAGCGGGAGCATTCATACACCTCAATAAAGTTAGGCCTTAGGACTACGCTGTCCTTTTAATACAAGCGGGCTCATATTCTACAAGTTGTTTTTCCCCGGACTCTAAATGAAATCTAAACTTTTCTTTCAGAGAAGAGATCTTCTTAAGATACTCCAATGTCAAGCTGAATAGTTATAATAACTGAATGTGTGTGTGTGTATAAAATCTGCTTTTAAATCACAAAGCCCCAACTTTTGTTTTACCTGAATCCGCCTGGGTCCCCTCCACATTTTGAGATCCAGTTTCTTCAGCAGTGCTACAGCCATTAACGTTTCCAAATGTAATCCGTGCATTTAAGACATGAAACAAAGGAATTTCTAACAAAATAAAAGTTTTTATAAATAAATGGTACAGGAATAGTAACAGCAGCCTCACTTCCAGAGTGCTTACAGTGCTAGGACTGTGCCAAATACTTTCTGTCAGTAACAGAACAACCCTTCCCAATACACCGATGGGGAAACTGAGATTCAGAGAGGTTAAGCCAGTGGCAGTGTAGATGTGGATGATCTGGCCCTGAAGACGGTCACGAATATGCACCTGTCCAAACCTGAAATCCTCACCAGCTGGAGGATAATATGCAGTGTTACACATTCCAGTGCAGGTCTGAAAACATGCTTACGGCGTCCCTGGGCTTCCTCAAGACACTACCTACTCTGATGCTTAACTTAAGTAAGGTTTGACATGGAAACCATGAAGGTGTCACATTTTTAAGCTTTTTTACATCAGTCAGCATCATCGGTAAATAGAACTGGTGGCTGGGGGAGGTGTTTAGACAGGCAAAGGAACCAAGAACGGTGACACCTCTTTCCGCCGCAGTAAGCGAGAGGTTAATTGTGGCCTCTATCAGGCCTACTGTCTGCTCCCTTTGCCTCCAATGTTCCAAGGCCCTGAAGCACACTCTGTCACCCACAAAAACCTACAGATGCAGAAGAGCAAAGGCTCCTGTGGTTTATGAGACGGTACCTATTTTGACAGGAAATCCAGGTGGGAATTCCAGTTTGATGAAGTCTCTCAGCCGTGCAAAGTGGGCGCTGGTTCGGGCCATGAGGTCAATGATGGGGATGACCTGCTCCACAAGAGAGAGCGGAAAGTCCTCGCACATCCACAGCATGGCTTTAAACCTGCGGGACCGACCGAGACCAGACTGAGGCCGCCGCCCCCAGACGGAGAAAGCGGATCGCTCCTACGCAGCCGGCTGGACAACACCAGCCTCCTCACTGCCCTGTCTGCCCAGTCACCTTACTTCTCTTAACGCGGAGCGGGGAGGGGCTGGACCCATGAAGAATTCAGATCACCATGCAACTTGGGCATCAGGAGAAATGACCTGCACTGTGATCTCCCCCTGCAGCGGCCTGAACTGACCGCAAGCATGAAGAAGCTGGTAGCTGGTGGAATCATTTCACCTGATCAGCTGAAGCTTGTTGGCGGCAAAAAAAAAACATAAGGAATTCTTACATCCCATCTCTGTTCCATTTGGAGAAGGGCGTAATAAGAAGATGGGCAACCTACTGTCAGCTTTTATCAGGTGAAGTAACTTCAAATTATTTTTAAAAGAAGGGGACACAAAAATGACAACAGGACACCAGGAAACAGCAGAATTTCTGAGAAAAGAATCTGTAGGCTGAAAATGACCGCCGAGCCTTACTTTTGCGTTCTAATCGTGAGCTCCTTCGGCCTCCCGATGTCCCGGTCTTTCAGATCAAACTCTTCATTAAAGTATTCATCCGGCGTGATGGCCGTGGGGTTGTTGGCGGTGGCACACTCTGTGGTGAGGTCCTGCCGAGCCAGAACTCAGGGGAATCAGAAATGCCAAATGGTGCTCACAAGTGGAGGCCTATGGGACTCGGTGGACATGTTAACCAGCTACAGATCAGAAAGTTCTGGTCATTTTCCCTCCCCTTTTCTTTAATTAAGTTACTGCGCTAAAAATCTGTAAGAGCACATAGCAAGCCTAATAGGTTTCCCCATGTCAAAATAACTCTCTACTCTCCTTTGCATTTTTATCTCCTAATTAAAGAGAGAAATACCTGAAAGCATGGCAGATCTGGAAGACATGGAGTTTAAGTTCCAAATCCGTCATGCTTTCGTTCGGGACACTGGCAGGGATCTCATTTCTCTGACCCTCTGACATCCACTGTACCAGCTTCATATAGTTACCAAAAGGATCAAGTCAGAAAATGTCTGTCAGGACACTCTGTTGAAATAGAAAGTCCTGAATTCTGTTTAAGTGTACAGATGAGAAAGCACCCGATGTCTACGGTCACGACCCTCTTCTAAAATTCTTATCTGTAAGATCCATCTAACTCTCTTCTAAAAGAGTATCTCGAATTCCATCTTGGGAGCGCTCTTCAGCACAGCAGACGGAGTGGCCTGTTCGGGATTCAGTAAATGCCATCGCGGCACAGAAAAGGCACGTTCTTTCTTGAACCTGAGACCTCGCTGCTTCCACTTACCCCTTGAGCACCAAACTGGTGTTCCACAGTTCCCAGCAAAGACTCCAGGGGGTTCCTGTCCGCTGCAGAGAGGGGAAAGGATTAATGTCTAATATTACCCCTTACTTGTGACTACAGAAGGAGATTCTCATGCTAACATTTTGGGTCCCAGCTACCTACACCAGGAAGTCCATGTATGGACAGGGTGGTAAAATCATCTGCAGTCAACCATCGGCTAACGTATCCCTGAGAGGACACTTCTTATCAGGGTCTCTAACCCTGATGATGAGCAACAGTTACAAGAACTAAAGCAGAAAAGCAGCAAGAGTTTGGTTTCAGGAGTGAGTCTGACTGGGCCGCAGGGTCCTTGTCTGTCCCACTGGAGTCCTGGCGACAGCAGTGGCGGTAGTGGAGGCAGCGAACGGTAACTGCACGCTTGCCTCACTCGGGGAACGTTCCGGAGGTCCGCCTGAGGGAGCCCCTGTCATCCCCCCAAGCACCGCCATTCACTGCCGAGGGACCCGAGCCACCGAGGGTACAGAGAACTTCATAGGGCCACACAACTGGCCACCGGTGGGGCTGGCAATGCCGCTGGGACACGTATTGGCAGTGCTTTGGCTCACAGCCCAGTTCTGTCCAAATCTTTCACAGTGAGAGTTTGGACTAAATCACTCATTCTAGTGAGAACTAGTCTCCAATATCCTTAACTACCCTCTCTGCCTTCTAGTTTCTTTGGAAAGATTCCCCTGAATGGTTTAATGCCTCTTGAAGCCAGCTACGGGTAATACCTTCAAGAACAGGTCAGAGTAAAGGAGATTTTTGTAAAAAGGGAGTTAGGGCCAGGATTAGCCTGACCTGATCATGTCAACCCCAAAACTGAACGAAGGCAACAAAGGCTCTCTCTAGGCTAAGGAAAAGGGGGGAGGATTACCTTTGTATCTCTTTTTTTCTTCCTCGGTCAGGTGTTCTGTCCGGATTTTGGTTATCACACTCACATTGTTTACTGTGTAAACCTTGGGAGACGTGTGCAAAAGAAAACAGTGACACAGGGAATCAAAACTCAAAAAATAAGCATAGCAAGAGCAAGAATGCTGAAGCCAAAAAAAAAATAAATAAGTACAAAGAAAAGAAAAAAAAACTTCAGCAAAATAAAAATGAGAAATGGTCGACAATCATTAGGATCCCTCTGAGAAAATATACAAGCTAATCAACTGAGAAATGCATCAGCAGCTCCTTGGCGTCTGGGACAGTTTTAAGCCCTGAGGAGTGAACCCGGACGGGGACAGGGACGGGCTGCATCTCCCTGGCTGCCCTTTGTGGTGCTAAACACTCTCAAGCAAAGGTCCTGATATTGGGGCCCCCCAGTGGGGTTTCTAGTGCTAAGGCACCCAAACTTGCCCCACACACTTCTCTGATTTGTGGTGATCTTATAACAGCACTGACTTAGACAGCCATCTGCTGGGCAGGAGGGAGACGGGATGAACACAGGGTTCTCTCTCCCGGTAAGACTTCTGAGGAAGCAGCGAGTCACTACGTAAAAGGGATTCCATCTATGGACGAAAAATTATTTTCACCGCCAGAGTGAATGCTCTGCTGTCAAGGCTGGCTGAGGAGTCTGGGGGCCTGGAAAATCAAATCTCACGGTAAACAGAGAGTTAACTGTATGCCGTACGTGGTTCCCAGCGTGCAGAGACTGAGGAGGCAGGGGAACGCCTGTGTCCACATGTGTCTCGCAGAGCATGACGTAAGCCTCTGCCTGCTCCGAGGCCACCGGAGGGCCCTGCCGCGCCGCGCCCGGCGCCGGGAGCCATCAGTCCCTGCTCTGCTGCAGGCTAACGGGAAGGCCAGGAGACAGAGCCTGCCAGCTGACAGGTGCCAGAGGACTGGACTGACAGCTGTCTTCACTATGACAGCCACGTCCTTAACGCACTAGTGCCATGTAAGTGGCCTGTCGGGCCACTGGTTACAATTAGGCCGACTACGAAAATGGAAGCTCATTAAAGCTATTTTACTTTTTTTTTAACCCATTCAGGTTATAAAAAAAGATCAACATGCAGGTTTCAGTCTAATCCTTTCTTTTTCTGTTTAAAGAATTAAAGGAACAGTCATTCCTCTGGGGACAATGGGCACCCGTGTTCATTTCTCTACGACATAGTTTCTCTTTGGCATACCTAGGGACCTCCTCAGGACATGCGAGCCCATTTTCTGCACATCACATCAGATACAAATCCAAGTGAGAGCCACTAAGCAGCATTTTTTTCCCAGAGCACCTCCATGGCACAGATGCATGAAAACAATCTGACAGACTCCTCATTTGCATAGAAGCTAAATAGCTATATTAAATCTTATTTTAAGAGTTTCCTTTTACCTTTGCTTCGTAACCATTAACAACTTCTGCTTTATCTGTCCTCCAGCCCCAGAATCCGGATTTAGTTCTGATAAAAAGTGAACACCACAAATTTCTACATGTACAATATGCCATTCAGATTTATCCCTGCAGCCTTTACAGTTTATTTCCCCCAGCTTACGTTGGTGAAGGACACTTGGAGATTACGGTCCTATTGTCCACAAAGGATGCTCTCAGCGACAGATGGCTTAAGAATCCCCACCCCCTCCCACAGTTATTAATCAGTTCGCCTCACCCCCGGCACAGAAAGCCTCCATTCTTGGCTTCTTTACAAAAACTGCCAGCAAGGGCGACAAAGGTGGCAACACTGACTGGACAGCTGTCCTAAAGAACTGAGTGGAGATGACCGGCGGCCAAGGGCTCGCCATGAGGTGGTATCTGGTCAGAGCATTTATCTGGATCACAGTAACTGTGGGCACGGACGTCGGTGGCTCTGTCCCCAGGAGCAGCCACATCTCAACCAAGGAAGTCTTAGAACAACGAGGCACAGACCATCCTGCCCCTCAGGAGAGAGCAGGCAGGGTGGGGGCTCCTCACCGGGGCAACCTGCTTGGAGAAGCCATGCATGCCTGCAAAATGGCTTGGGAGTCACACCTCTTATCGGGTTTGGTGCAGCAGGGGAAAGGATGTTAAAAGGAGTTTTTTTTCAGCCCAGACAAGGACTTCAGGGCTGTAGCACTGCTTTTTAAGTAGCCTAGCATCCCAACACAGCTACAGCACTGGGGGAGTGCCTGGAAACACAGTTACTCAACTCAACATACTCCCAGAAAAAAATGCATTTAGGAACCAAAAGCAGCCAAGAGGTTCCGGTTCTTTTTCAAAGTAGCGCACCCTGGGAAATACTACCACACACAGGGGAGCCCTGGCAAGCCTGGTCTGCCCTTTTGTCTAGGACATCACATCCTAGCTCCACTGTGACTGCTGCACTCGGCCTGCGTCAGACAAGCGCCTGCCTTCGCTCTGGCCCCAGAGGAGACTGGGACATCACGCAGGAAGCTCTGAGAACCAGCCGGTCAGCCAGCTCACAAAGAAGGTACGTGTAATTTGCATCTCGTGTTTCCAAACAGTCTCATTAGTCCAGACAGGGTATACAGAGTTTTAGGTATATGATACAGCTCATCAGAGAAAGGAAGGACCAGAGCTTTAATTTTCCAATTAGTTGTCCACAATTAGTGCAGCATGACCCATGGAGGGAGAGAGAGAAACCCCAAAGGGATTACACCAAATCTAGCTAGCTATCTACACTTTACATTTCAGAAACAAAACTATAATCCTAGGGGCGGGGGTGGGGGCAGAGTCCACGCTGATTAATAAACCAGAGTCCCCTCTTAGTCATCAATAACTGAAAATCAAGATCGTCCTTTTACAGTTAACAAAGTCAGCCCTCGGTTCCTTGCCTTTCACCCAGTCACTTGATACTCTGGCCTGGGAAAGAACTGTTTTCTGGCACTCGGTCTCCCGAGGTACCCAGACTCCGCCTGCCCCACTTCATCCAGGGAGCACGCTGGGGGACAGAGCCGCCCTGCTCTCCCTGGAGACCACCACACCGCCTGCCCCTCTGCAGCCACTCAAATGGCCATTCGGGCTGCTCTGCCTCCCTTCCCGTCCCCATGCTGACAGCCTGGATATTAAACTCAGCATCCTGTTCCAAAATTCTACTAACTCCTCGACCCTTGACTAACTTTACGTGCAGAGGCATCTGAAGAGGACAGGGCAAGCCGCAGCACCCCCACCCCGCACATTGACCTCCCCCGTCTCTGCGGAGACTGCCTTGCCGAAAGCCGCCGAGTGAGGCCCGAGGCTTGGAGCCGCTCCACAGTCCAGAGAGAGGCTCTGAGGGCAGCAGAGGATGCTCTGTTCCGGGCTGCCAGAGCGTGATCTTCAGAGAAGAGACCTACCCAGACCGCCCCAGAGGGGGCGTACTGGCAGAAGCGAGCGTCAAGCTGTCAGCAACAGAGCAGAAGAAAGAAACAGAGGAAAACGACTATCCTAAGAGAGCACCCCTTCCAAATTCACACACATGCTCCCACCTCCAGCAAGAGGGAGGTGTGCACTTTCTCATACTCAAGCAGCTCAAATCCTTGCTCGATGCATAAGCAGCTCACCGATTGCAATTTGAATTCTGAGCACCACACACAAAAAAAAAACCCCAAAACCAAACAGCTGTCTTCCAGAAATCCTCTCTCAGAGACCCTCTGACAGTTGCAAAAGAAGGTTAACCTAAACCGTCTGAAGACCTAGGAACCATACAAATCCCAGACGTGTCTCAGCCCTCTGTATAAATGGACTATGCTGTCATTTCCCATCTTCCCTCTGTGGGGTATCCGCCAGTAGTCGGCACACTCTTTGTAAGGTACGTGTCAGAACAGTGACTCTAGCAACTCTGCGGATGAGCGAGAGGGAATAGTGACTCTCCTCATGGCACTGTAGAGTCACAGGGACTCCAGCAATGTCACCTCGAGATTCTTTCAGGTCAGGAAGCAGAAACGTGGAGAGACTGAGTCCCTCCCCAAAGCCACACGGTTAGCAACCGTGGCTATGGCACTCAGGCCTTCCAGCTCCCATCTCCGGGGCTGCGCCGTGGCACTGAAGGCGGGCTCGCTCTTTCCCAGCTTTACGAGCAAGCCCTTGGCTGTAGGGGCCCTCCCTGTCTACAGAGGCGTGTGCCGGAGCCTGCAGGTGGCCTCCAGAGACGCTACCAGGTAAAGGCACGGCTAATCCCTGACAGTCAGCTGTCACCTGGCAAGGCTGGTGCTGGCAGGCTGGTGACGGGAGACTGAGCCTGCCTCCCAGGGGTACCACTGTTACCACAGCAGCAGCACCGGACACTGCATGGGCTGGCATTTGGCCTTCTCTTCTGCTGCAAACAGATGCCCTAATTCCACAGCTCCATCTAAATCTGAAGAAAAGGGCACTTAGGTCTTATGTCTGACTCAACAGAGAAGTCTGTCTCACTAACAGTTTATGGAATCAAAGAAGAAAAGAAAAAGAAAGAAGGGGAGAGTTAGTATATTCATAAGAGTAAAGAAAACCTAGATCCAGGATACTATGTGTCCTCATTAGCTCAGGTTATGCTGCTTTGGTTTACAGAGAGCTGGATGTGACATCCTAGGCAAACACACAGGGCTCTTACAAGACTCCTCAGCTCAGCGCGTTCTGGGGGACACACCCGCAGGCTAACGGCTCTGACAACCTCCGCTTCCCCTACATTCAGAAGCTCTTTACGCCTCTGCAAGGCCCAGAGGCAGATGACTAGAGACAGTGTTCTCATCCAGGCGAACGAAGGCACAAACCTCTCCAGAAGTCTCTTCTGGTAGAGTCTGGAAAAGAACCGCAATTTCTCCAGACTCTTGCTCTAAACTATTAGGCCTCACAGGGGAAGAGAGCCACATTTAACTGTATGGTAAGTGTGAATCGGACTAGTATCAGTACAACCACAATCAATACTGGGTCAATTCTAGCTTCCAGAAACTCTCAAAGCTCCATGGCTTGGAACTAGGGAGCCTTGCGGATCCCCAAACACCAAAACAAAACAAAAACAAAAATTCAAGTAAAATCCATTAGAAAGGGCCCATAAAAGAATATCCAGACATTTCTCCAATACTTAACCAGTGTTAATGTCTATAAAAATGTTCTATGAAAGAGGATGTCAGCTATGGCTTCTTTTTGGTTAGAGTAGAGAGCAACTTTCAAATCAGCCAGTCCTCATTATGCCATATTAGAAAAATCCCAATCCACCCATAATTTCTCATTCATATCTACATGCCACTAAAGATGGCAGTAAAGGGATCAGACATTCAAATGCAGAACCTGAATGCGTACCTTTCGAAAGCGATATTTTTAGTATCGAGGCTGGTGTTAATGACTGGGCTCGTGAGCCGTCTCTCAACTTCCCTGCTTTTTGGCTTCATCAAGTCCAGAGTGAGGCGCTCCATTTCTTGGGATAGGTCGAAGTGCTCAGTGGTGACCACCCTGTCATCGTGGTTGACTTCCATCAGCTCCGCCCAGTTGTCTGTTAATGAAAACAAGAGCGTAACTACGGGCCAGGCCACGCCAGCAAGATGCCAAAACAAGGAAGCCTCAAAAGTTAAAACGCATCGTCTTTCATATCCCGCCCCCCCCCAGCCAAGTGCTGTCAACCAGATAAAACCTGAAGACTATGATTACTGACTACCTACTTACATGGGGATAATCTGGCCAGTTTGCCACAACCCACACGATGCTCTGGGCCATTTTCCGCAAAGTTGCAGACATTGAAAACAATATGCATTATTCATTAGCAATACATCTGTGTACTTTTTAAAATATACCAATTACACAATTAACATACATCGTTTATGCACAACATTAGGCTGGCAATGCCACTCTTCTCCCCCCTCTAACAGAAGGATCATGCCTGCTTACAGAGAGGGTATAAGAGAGATAAGACAGTCTCAAAATCAGGGCTCAGGAGTGTGGGACAGACACCTGTCCAAATGGTAACAGTGTTGGGTGGTAAATGATATAGCAAGAGAATTAACAGAAGTATCCAAAGTGTTACAGCTCCTTTAGAATTTGTCTAGCAGGTTTTCCAGTCCTTACCAGAAGACCCCTAAAAAAACCAAAACAAAACAAAACAAAAAAAAAACCAGAGAGAACTATCCAAAAAAGAAAGAAATGTAGGAATTGAGAGTTGAATAATTAACAAGAATAGCCAAAATAAAGAAAAAAAAAAGAAACCAAAAAACAACAACAACAAAATCCTCCAAATAACAAAACACACGCCCCAGGATCAGGTAAGGTACAGGAATGCAAACACAATTTGATGGTTAAAAATCACTCTGTCGTGGTGCCTGGGTGGCTCAGTCGGTTAAGCATTGGACTTCGGCTCAGGTCATGATCTCATGGTTTGTGGGTTTGAGCCCCATGTCAGGTTCTGTGCTGACAGCTCAGAGCCTGGAGCCTGCTTCAGATTCTGTGTCTCTCTCTCTGCCTCTCCCCCACTCATGCTCTGTTTCTCTCTCTCTCTCAAAAAGTAAATAAACATTAAAAAAAATTTTTTTAATCACTCTGTCACTTAGTGTGACACTGATTATGAAAACAGAAGGGCCCTGGGTGGCTCAGTCGGTTAAGTATCCAACTTTGGCTCAGGTCATATCTCGCAGTTTGGGGTTTCAAGTCCCGCGTCGGGCTCTGTGCTGACAGCTAGCTCAGAGCCTGGAGCCTGTCTTCGGATTCTGTGTCTGTCTCTCTGACCCTCCCCTGTGCATGCTGTCTCTCTCTCAAAAATAAATAAAACATTAAAAAAATTAAAAAAAAGAAACAGGATAGAATCACTCACCTTCTCCCTTAAATATAAAACTGCGCCTCCCTCGTATCCAGCTCATGTTCTCAAATCCCAGCAACGTGATATCCACACGCAGTTTGGCTCCACTTTTCCAAATGCGACAGACATCATTCGGGCATATTCTGGAAACCAAGGGCACTGGAGAAGAGAAGTGGACTACTGAGGAAAAACCTGAGGACCCATCGGGAGCACGCAGGCCCAAGGAATCAGGATTCCAACTTCAATAACAAAAAGACAAGAGCGACATGACAGTGACCGTCATTGGGTGTGGCCCCCACACTTGTGATCAGGGAAGCCATTTTTCTTTTTCTTTTTTTTTTATTTTTAATGTTTTATTTATTTTTGATACAGAGAGAGACAGAGCATGAGAGGGGGAAGGGCAGAGAGAGAAGGAGACACAGAATCTGAAGCAGGCTCCAGGCTCTGAGCTAGCTGTCAGCACAGAGCCTGATGTGGGGCTCGAACCCACGAAAGTGAGATCTGACCTAGGCCAAAGCCAGAGGCTTAACCAACTGAGCCACCCAGGTGCCCCAGGGGGAAGCCATTTTTCAAAAAAAAAAAAAAAAAAAAATGGACCTTCTGTTCTGAAGCTCTTTATGAAAGTGCAGATGTGTCTTGTCCAGAGAGAACCCTACATGAATTTCCCAAGGGCATCCCTGATCCCCACACGGACCTCTCTTTTTGGCCATCATCAGGGCTACGGGGCATGTCCATCTGGCTTCTCGCTCACATATGCTGCTCCTGCCACGTGGCTGTGCCCTAACACACTGCCATATCCGCCCCTCAAATATCAAATGTAAAACAACTGAAGGATGTGGATATCTGCATTAGAGAAGAACTTGTAAGTTTTCCAGAAGAACCTGAAGTTCTCCTCTTTTACATACTTTCTCCTTCATTTAAACGTTTCATTACGAATATGACCTCTTGCCTGGAAGGGAAGTAGGAGAGGAATGGCTGGCAGCTGGGGGGTTGGGAGCTGTTATTAACTCATCTACAAGGAATCAAAGCAGAACATCTATGAGAATTACTGTCAGTCACTTTGCCTTACATAAGATTTTGGAGAAATACATCCACTTTATGAAAAACCAAGCTATTCCAAAATCCATCTCCTTCTCTGCCTTCTAATAACAAGTTTAAAGGAAGCAGGTTGAACCACATGAGGAAATGAGTAACAAATTATGGTATATCTTCTTACTAAAATTGTAGCCGTTTAAAGTGACATTTAAAAAAACTAATAAGATGGACAGGTGTCTCCTATAAGTGACAAAAGGTGGAGAAGAGACAGTTTCTGTATTATATTTACAGATGCTTTGGGAGAAAAATCTCTATGCATGGGGGAGAAAAATGAGAAGGAAAACATCCAAGCACTAACAGTAGTTGTGCTTAAGTGAGACTATAAGTGATGGCTTTTCCTTATTGTTTTCTATGCATGTCTTAGACTTAAAAATATATATACATTAGCATTTTATAAAGGAAAAATAAACTTCTATTCAGGCTCAATAAAATCTGGACACAAATAAATTATAAGCCCAGAGCCACTCACCCCAGCTGGTGAATTCCCATTTCATCTGCACATAGAAATCCGGAGCCTGAAGGACAAAGGTTTAAAGTAAACGACCCTTGGCACCATAAACTTAATGCAAACACAGTAAGGGTTAATGAGGTTTTAGAGGGGGAGGAGAAGAGAATAGACAAAATAAGAAGAAACATAAAATGCAAACCCGTCAAAAATAAGTGCTTATTTTAGACCCAGGCTGTTATTTTATCTCAATATAAAATATGTCTAGACAGCCAATAAAGTTAACTGAAAGCAACAAGGTTAGAGGGGGATAAAATCAAATCTGATCTAGGACTCAGTCTGGTTCCTAACAGTAGCAGAAAGACGAGCCTGGAAGATGGGCTGACGCAGTGCCAGGCGATGTAGATAACAGACTGTCCTGAACAGAGAGAAAGGAACACCAAGTCCATCTAGTCTACAGGGAACCTGACAGTAAGATTTTGTGTGCCGGCAAGGGCTTCATATTCACTGGACCTCGAAACCAGAAGAGGCTGCCAGGCATCACTTCCCCAGGAAGTTGATTTTCCCTCCAGTTACCAGACTTCTGCTCTCATTTTTCTCTTAGACTTTTAGTATTTGGCTTTATGAAATTTTACGCCACCAGAGCGGCCTGTTTAGGATGACTTTCTGACCTGCCATGAATTAATTTTCTTTTAATATTTATTTATTTTTGAAAGAGAGTGTGCATGCCTGGGGCTGGGGGGAGGTGTGCATGAGGGAGGCAGGGAGGAGAGAGAGAGAGAGAGGAAAACAGAGTCCAAAACAGGCTCGGTCAACACAGAGCCTCATGTGGGGCTTGAGCCCACCAACCGTGAGATCATGACCTGAGCCAAAGGTGGATGCTCAACTGACTGAGCCACCCAGGTGCCCCTGACCCGCCTGGAATTTTTACAGAAGGTCCTTGGAGAGCTCTTAAGATGTCCGGCAGTTACCATCCAAGAAGAGAAATGCTAGAAACCCCTGATGCTGCTCTGTTCCTTCCCACCCCCATGGCTCTGTCATGGTTTTTACAGAAGCACAGGACAGGAAGGCCAAGGACCTAGCCTAGCGTAAAACCAGGGTTCCAGTGATAGGCAAAGGCCCTCTGAGGGGCAGCACACAAGAAAAGGTGGCCTTGTTTTAAGGAGACTGTTGAAAGACAGAAGGTCAACCAGAGCATCTGGTGCCACCGAGCACAGAGGCCGTTCGCGGGCTGTCTACAGCTTCAAGACGGGAGCACGGGACAGTGCGGTTCACTGCTATGCATCAGTACAGGTAGGAAAAGAAAATCCTTCACACTGAATTTTTTAAATGAAGGGCGAGCCCACATGCAGTCTTTTTCTGCTTTGCCAAGTGGGCAGATGTGTTTTTAGTTCCTCACCCAGTAGATTAGATAAGAAAACAATAAACCCACTTGGTCTTTGCACGCCAGGCACAACACTGTTTAAAAATAACGCACACACAACGATTTCGAATTTCATGGAAGGTTTCACGCAGTCCATGAAAAAGGAGTAGCTCCAGGAATGCTTTCGCTTGAATGTCACACAAATGTGTCTAGCAAAAAAGTGCCCAGATAATAGGCAGTGACTGTCTTACTCATCGCAAAGCTGTTCCTTTTTCCAATAGAGCTGTTCATTTTTCTCAAGAAATACGTTGACTAACGTTGTGCAGCAGATTTATCTGGCAAATATCTTTGGAGATATTTTGGAAGGCTCACTCATGTGCTTAAACTGAGAATAAATGACAGGGAAGATCAGAGCATGGGGACTTTCTTGTCTCCTGCTGCCCTGCGGATACGTACAGCTGACTCCTAACAGGTTCTTGCGGGTGACCGAGCCGGTCTGACCAATGGCAACTGTCATGCAAAACAGTCCATGAGCCTACAGGTAAATTGATGTAAAAATGACCCTCAAGTATCACAGAGCCCATACACCTTAATTCACAGATAACTGTCTTTACTGGCCAAAAGCCCCTGGGCTGTCCATAAACTAAGCCAATAGATTCAAAGTGAACAGGAGCTGACGCTCAGCCCAATTTCCTCAGGATGACCTGTGCTCTGAAGGCCGCTGTTGAGAGACAGGCACCCAGATAAATTGTTTGATGTCTGTCTGTCTTAAGTTACCATGTTTAAGCAGGACTTAAAAGGGTAGGGCTAGTGACCCAGAAATGTAGTTTGTGAAAGACCTCATACATTTAGTAGATAAGGAATAACATCATCTGGTACTAAACACAGCATATTTACTACTCGTCAAACTCTCACGACGAAGGTACTGTGGGTGTCCAATTGTGTCTCCGGCTACGCTGTCAGCAATTGACTCACGTTATGGCATCGCCAAATTTTTACAGGTACCTCGAGAATCTTCCGGAGCAGCTCAGGCACCCCTTCCAGGGCCATGGACGTGTTGTGGTAGTCCCGGTGCTGCAGAACGGCACACACCATCTCGGGGTCACCGGTGCTCACCGCCTCGTGTAAAACTGGAAACCAAAACGGTGAAAGGCCATCACCCAGCAGTCTCAGGCTCTAACGGATCCCTCAGCCAGCCTGAAAAGAACCTACCAAAGAACCTTCTTCACAGAGACACAGAGGCACCTTACTTTTATGACCATGGCTGCTTATAGCTGGCTCTTAATAGTGGAAAGAACATCCAGCACTCGTAGCCCCTTGATCAAACCAGCTTCGATCCCCCCCCACGCCCCCTTTCTCACCACTGGTTCTGAAATCCTGAGTATCTTTGGAGAGCTGAGCGCTGGCTTTAGCTGTGTGGTCACACGGCTGTGGTCAGGTGTGGACTGGGCAAGCAGGGCTTGGCTCAGCCAACATAGAATTACTCTGACCAACAAGAGCTTGCAGACAAGTGAAATGCCAGGGTTTCACTGGAAAAGGCTACTTTTAGCCATAATTTCTGTTTGATTTTGCCTATCCTGACAGATTCACTGGAGTTAACAGCACATTCCTCAGGGGGAATCTGGCCTCCACGCTCATGTGTGGTGCAGGGGTTTGCACTGAGAGCTGCTTTCTGGATTGGAGTCACCCTCTACTGAGGGCTTCTGGCCCAGGATACAATTCAGACCATTGTGCTGCAGGTCAGCCAGCAGCCTCCAAGGCCCTTATCAGACGAGATCAGGCGCGTTCAGAGTGGAATGGCCGTAGACACCAAGGCCCTTATCAACTCGCCCAGTTCCCAGTCCCTTTACTTTTAAGGTAAAGTTAACTTGAGGACAGTTAAAATTGTGACGGGCCTTTATTCAGTTTGGTTTCAGAGGAAACCAAAACAAAATGTTTTCAATTTGATTTTAAAAGTATACTTGCCTGTCCATCCCTCACGATTTTCTTTTGTAACATCTGCTTTATGTCGGAGCAAGACTCTAGCAGATTCCAAATGTCCCAGAGAAACAGCAAGGTGCAGTAAGGTTCGACCACGTGGGTCCAGGGCCTCCACATTCTGTGAAATAAACACTAGTGTTTGTAGAATCATATACTATACATTATACCAAAACATGGAAATGTGTTTGGGAGATAAAATTTAGTATAAAAATCGGAGCACCTGGGTGGCTCGGTCAGTTAAGTGTCCAACTCTTGATTTCAGCTCAGGTCACTATCTCACGGTTCATGAGTTCGAGCCCCCGGTCAGACTCTGAGCTGATAGTGCAGAGCCTGCTTGGAATTCTCCCTCTCTTTCTCTCTCTGCCCCTCCTGCTCACTTGCTCGCTTGCTCTCTCAAAATCAATAAGTAAACTTTTTAAAGAATTTAACTTAGTATAAAAATAGAAAATAGCATTTACACATTAATTACAGCAATATATGTTAAAATGAATGCCTATACATGGGAGTCGTTGAAATATTAATTTGGCTATAATAAAGATGATAATTACTGAGTTCCTTTTTCTATAAAGTTAAATGCCTAATAAATAAACCTTGGCTATAGGCCTCAGATAATGAAACATCTTTTGCTCTCAACAGCACTCAAAGTAAGACTAAATAAAGGCTAGGGGCTTTCATGCAAGGCGGCCACCCTCTGACACGGCGGAGCATGGGGGATTTCTCAGGCATATATCAGCACTCAGGTCTAGAACAGGAAGTGTAGACTTAAGGCAAACTGAAAGTTCAGAAGATAATTTGGGTCAGAATAAAACTACATTCTCTAGCTGGGGTCCCACAGAACGCCACTGTCATTATTCTGAACAGATTTCCAAGCCCTAAAGCAGAAGCGTGCACGGGTCCTGGGGTGCGCATGATCGGCCAGGCGTGCATGCGGGCATATTTAGAGGTGAATGTGGGAACCGGCACAGGCCATTTTGGTCCATTTACCCTTGAAGGTTTTCTTCCCCATGCTAGACACAGCGTTTGGCTTTCACTCTTTATACCTATTCTGGCCCGCTCTCTGCCACCTGTGTTGGGTGGTCAGAGCCAAGTGGCAGTTTCTCTGGTGTGAGTGAACTCAGCTCACATTCAGCTCAGTCTGAACACTGAATGCTGCCTTCCAAAGATGACACTGAACGTTCGTCCAAGGACACAGTAAACTGCCATGGGACTTCTGGGATATAAAAGTACTGTCTACTTCTTAGAAAATGTGCTTTCTCCTGATTCGAGATGCTAGTTGTTATGCAGCCTCCAAAGATATCCAGACCATGCCACTCATGGGCCACAGGGGAGGAGGGCGAGTGGAAGCAGGCAGCTGCTGTCCAGCTTTGCTCCCTGCATCACGGCCACTCCGCAGTGAAGACAGGGCCCGTTATCGAGGAATAACAGCAGTGGCTGAAGGCATTCCGCTAAGTGAACACACGTCATCCTGGCCCAGTCCCAGGCCTCAGCATTCTCTCCGGCGCCGGAATACCAACACATCCCCTGGAATGGGGCCCACGGCACCTCCCAGGATTCCCTGGCTTTTCCCAAGGGTCTGGTTTGTCTGTCTCACCAGAGACTGAGGATTCTAAAGAGCTGGATCAAGTCTTATATTTCTTAGCTTCCTCCGCCACCCTAGTCTTTACTTTGCATTAAATCATTGTTTTTAAAAGTGTAATACGGGGCGCCTGGGTGGCTCAGCCGGTTAGGCGTCCGACTTCAGCTTAGGTTGTGATCCCACAGTTCGTGAGTTTGAGCCCCGCATCAGGCTCTGTGCTGACAGCTCAGAGAGCCTGGAGCCTGCTTCAGATTCTGTGTCTCTCTCGCTCTCTGCCCTGCCCTTGCTTGGGTTCTGCCCCTCTCTCTCAAAAATAAACATTAAAAAAATTTTTTTAGATAAAATAAAAAATAAAAAGTAATACAGCTAAGACTTCTAACTGAGTTGAAATTTAGCAGGAAAGAAATGATTAGCAAATTCATTATCTCCTTACACATCTGTTAAATAAACTGCTTTCTCACCTAACAAGTTCAGTCTATAAGAAAGGTGCTGGGTTTAGGACACTGCCTGACATATAGGAAATGCTTAACACTATTTCTCACAGAAAAGGGGAAATTCTATTTAATGCAGTTCATGCCCCAGAACAAAACTAACATCTCAGACTAAGGATTGACACTCAAGCTCCGGGCAACCAGTAGACAGGATGTGTAACATCAAAGCCAAATACACTAAGCTGTTGACTTTTTCCTATTTTGGACCACGGGAAAAATCGTACGCATGAGCCAGACAGTAGCACATTGTGTCACTAAGTGTAACTCTGAAGAGCCTCATTGCCTCTTTCTCATTTGGAAGGAGAGAAGGAAGGATGACTCTTCTATTGTGGTGACTGTCATTAAAAACAGTGGATGATTGGGGCGCCTGGGTGGCTGAGTCGATTAGGCACCTGACTCTTGATTTCAGCTCAGGTCATGAATCTATGGTTTGTGGGTTCAAGCCTCGTGTCTGGCTCTGCAATGACAGTGTGAAGCCTGCTTGAGATTCTCTCTCTGTCCCCCTCTCTGTCTCTCTCTCTCCATCCCTCCCCCACTCATGCTCTTTTTCTCTCTCTCAAAATAAACTTTAA
The DNA here is from genome assembly GCF_006229205.1 of Suricata suricatta. Taxonomy (NCBI): domain Eukaryota; kingdom Metazoa; phylum Chordata; class Mammalia; order Carnivora; family Herpestidae; genus Suricata; species Suricata suricatta. Next base: position 71,653,176 of record NC_043713.1, read on the forward strand.
AAAAGGTGGATGATTAAAGTAGAAATTAGCAAAATATAGGATAGCAAATGAATACGGAAAAATCAACAAAACCAAAAATTGGTTTTTGGTAAATATCAACCAAATTGACAAAACTTTCGCTAGTTCGACCAAGAAATGAAAGAGAGAAGCTCTAGTTACCAAAAGCGGGAATGAAAGAGGGAATATCACTACCAACTAGACAGAAATACAAAGTATGTAAAAGGAATGCTATGAACAACTGTATGCCAACCGAGTTAGAGAACTTAAATGAAAGGCACATATTTCTAGACAGACACAAACTAGCAAAACTGACTGAATCAAAAACAGAAAATCTGGAAAATTCCTAACAAGAGACTGAATCAGTAATTTTTTTTTTTCTGAATCACCAATTTTTAAACTTCCCAGGAAAAGAGTCTCAGGGCCAGATCGCTTCACAGGTGGATTCTAACAAATATTCAAAGAATTAATATCAATTCTTCGCACAAACTCTTCCCAAAAAAATGGAAGATAAAGGAAAACTTCCCAACTCATTGTATGAGCCCAGTATTTCCCGATGACAAATGCATCACAAAAAAAGAAAACCACAGACCAATACCTCTTACAAATATAGATGCAAAATCCTCAACAACTTATCAGTAAAACAAATTGACCAACACATAGAAAGGACTGTTAAACACCAGGCCCAAGTGAGATTCATCCCAAATGCAAAGGTGGATTAACACCTGACATTAATGTAATATATCAATAGAATAAGATAAAATAAAAAACGCATTATCATCTTAATAGATGCACGTGGTCTGAAATCTTAACCTTCAAAGATGATGGTATTTATTAGATGTGCGGACTTCGGGAGGTGCTTAGGCCACGAGGTGGGGCTCTCGTGAGCGGAATTAGTGTCTTCGGAAAAGAGACCCCAGAAAGCCTACCAGCCCCTCTTCCACCATGTGAGGACACAGTGAGGAAGCTCCTGCTATGGACCAGGAGACGGCCCTCTCCAGCCACCACACCTCGTCTGCCAGCACCATTATCTTGGACTTAGAGCCTCCTGAACCATAAGACGTCAATTCCCACTGTTTATAGTCTATGGTATTTTGCTACGGCAGCCCAAACAGGACTAAGCTCTAAACTGATCATAAACCCAGGGCACCTGGCTGATTCAGTCAGTTAAGCATCAATCTCTTCAGCTCAGGTCATGATCGCACAGAGCCTGCTTGGGATTCTCTTTCTCTCCCTCTCTCCCTGTCCCTCCCCCGCTGGTGCGTGCGTGCATGTGTGCGTGCGTGTTGTGCGCTCTCTCTTTCTCTCCCTCAAAATAAATAAATAAACTTAAAAAAAATAAATTGACCATAAACCCAAATGTAAGAGCTAAAACAATAAAACTCTTAGAAGAAAAACATGAGCACATCTTTGTGACCTTGTGTTAGGTAAAACCTTCTTAGATACAATTCCAAAAGCATAAGAGACCAGAGAAATTACAGACAAATTGTTCTTCAGCAGAATTGAAAACTTTTGTACCTCACATGATATCATAAAGAAGGTAAAAAGACATCCCACAGAATGAGGGAAAAAAGTAGTTGCAAGTCATGTATCTGATAAGGGGCTAGTATCCAGAATATATGAAGAACCTTAACTTCTCAAGAATAAAGAAGACAAATAACCCAATTTTAAAAGAGAACAGAACTGGAATAGACACTTCTTCCAAGAAGATATGCCAGTGCCAATAAGTACATGAAGAGAGGTTCAATCTCACTAATCACCAAGGAAATGTCAATCAGAACCACAATTAGATAGCACTTTACACCCACTAGGATGACTGCACTCATAAATGTGGAGAAACTGGAAACCCTAATACACTGCTGGTAGGAATGGAAAATGGGTGCAGCCAATTTGGGAAAATAGTTGGCGGTTCCTCAAAATGTCAAACCCAGGGGTGGCTGGGTGGCTCAGTTGGTTAGGCATCCAACTTCGGCTCAGGTCATGATCTCTCAGTTCGTGAATCTGAGTTCGTGAATCTGAGCCCCGCGTTGGGCTCCGCGCTGACAGTGGACAGCTCAGACAGGGCCTGGAGCCTGCTTCAGATTCTGTGTCTCCTCTGTCTCTCTCCACCCCTCCCCCGCTCTTACTCTCAAAAATAAACAAACATTTTTAAAAAGCTTTATTAAAAAATAAATCAAGTGTGGGTTTAAAAAAAAAGTCATAGAATGACCATATGACCCCACAATTCTTCTCATTGGTATTCACCCAAGAGAAAGAAAAACACACCCATATAAAAACTTACACACACACGTGCACAGCAGCATTACTCATATAGCCAAATACTGGCGTGGTGGCAGGGGGGATATCCACCAGCTGGTAAACGGATGAACAAAATGTGGTGACCCAGACAATGGAATACTGTCCGGCCATAGGAAAGAACGAAGTGCTGATAAATGCCAAAATGTGGATGAACCTCCAAACCATGCTAAATGAAAGACACAAAAGGCCACATACTGTCTGATTCCATTCACAGGAAGCATCCAGAATAGGCCTATAGAGACAGCAAGTAGATTAGTGGTCACCTGGGGCTGACGAAGTTGAGGGGAAATCGGGAGTGATTTGGGGGGGGGGGGTGGTTTCCTTTTGGGGTAATGAAACTGTTCTGGAATTTGATGGTGGTGATAGTGACATAACTCAGTGAATATACTAAAAGCCACTGCATGATAAACTTTAGTGGGTGAATTGTATCTCAGCAAAGATGCTTAAAAAAAAACAAACCTACACATGTACGTGCTTTATGTAAGATGTAAAACTAATCTATCATCTATATACCATTTGATGAGTTGCTTAATTTCTGTTGGGCTTCAGTTTGCTCCCTTGTAAACTGGGAACGATAAAAAACACCTACCTTCCATAGTTCTTACAAGAGTAAAGGCACAATACTTAACCCCATAAGAAGCACTGAGGATTAGCTCTTATTATCATACACCCACATATGGAGTTTCATATAAGCGGACACTTTCTCCCTAACAGAGATCTGTTCAAATTTCATTACAGTTAATAGTGGGGCTTAGAGTCTCCAACCAACCACATTCGCTCAGTGGGCGAAAGCTTTCAGAATTAAACTGGAATTCACGTTGGAAGCTGATCATTTTGGCTTTTCCTTTTTCTTCAATCATGAACTGTATCAAATTAAAAATACCCACCCCTTTAAATTATAACAGTGCCCCCAAAGAGGAACTGAGATTTCTGCACATCTCCTTCCTAGGTGCTAATTTAAGCCCACCAACTCTGCTCGCTCCAAGCCTCATTCACATGCTGCGGCCCTCGGGAGGCAGGAAGAGGCCCAGCTTTGAGTATGGGCTGCCCGGCCAGACCACAGGCCCGCTTCCAGGCCCCGCATCCCTCAGGTGAGCTCCTGACCCCTTCTGGGCCTCGGTATCTAGCACAATGCACATGCTTCATAAACTTTCACTTGGAGGGGGGCGGCCTCCAGGAAGAGGCTGCTAATTGGCCTTCCATTCTCTCACAAGTCAACCACCCTCATTCCTGTGCATCTCGGACTGCCCTGGTCCTCTGGGCCCACACTGACTCGCCCACCCCAGGTCAGGCAGGGAATGGTATCCATGGGTGTAGTTCCCTCAGGTGAGCCTAAGCCCTGAGGGCCAAGGGAGAGCGCCCGAGAGCAGACTAGCTCTGCATCGTGGATGCTTGGCTCCTGGCAGGCGCCAACCTGAACCTGTGCCCAGGGCCTGATTCAGACTGCTGCAGACTGGGGCAAGAACCTCGGGGTGGCTCGCTGTCAAGCTCTGAGCACTGCTGTCGCCTAGAACATCCTCTTCCTTTTGTCCTGACGGTGGCGGACTTTCACCTGCTGGCTTCCTAACTGGGGGCTGACCCTGGAGTCGGGCCTCCTCTGCAGCCCTTCTCAGTCCTGAGTCCTCCTCCCACCATCTACGGTACACTGCTGACCTTTGCATATGGCCCTGTCCGTGTTCCCTCACTCTCCCCGCATCTGTGAGAAGGCCAGAGGGGTGTAACAGACATCTCTAGCTAAATGACAAACATCACAACCATGACACAAATCATTTCTACTGTACGAACTTCGAGGCCCCACTGAATATTAAAGACCATGGAGCTGATGCATTAAGAGGTACTTAATAAAGTGCTTCTGCTGAGCCAACATGGAGAACCTGAAACTACTGCAGAGCTGGCAAACTTCACACCCCAGCTCGCAGCAAGACCTGGGGGTGGGGGCTGACTAGCACACACTCACTAACGTGCCTGTCCTCTCCCTCTGGATGAACTTGATTCTTTCTGTGCTGCTGCTCCTAGAACAAAATACAATTCTTACAGCCACCAGCACGGCTGCTTCAAGTCTCACTCGTGGGATGGGAGGAATGAAGGAGGCTTCCTGGCAAACGAAACGCTAAGTGAAACAGCTGCTTGTATTGCTGGGGCGACAGGACTTTTTTTGTTTTTAATTACACAGCCAGGACAGGTTCCTTGCAGAAAACCTGGAGCACACAAAAAAGAAACAGAATCACAGCAGCACTGATGATACACAGGATTACTCCCGTTTACTATGTGCCCACACCCTCCGATCTCTCTGCCTTCTTGTTCACAACGGTGAGATGGAGGGACTTGTGCGGAGAGAAGCAGAATGGAAGGGTTAAGGATACAGCATTAGAGCCGAGACCAGCTTTCTGGGTTCACACTCTGGTGCAGCCACTGGCTAAGCTTGCAACTGAGCCCGTCCACCTTATCTGGTCTCCTCATCTGTAAAATGGGGGTCATGACAGCCGCCACTCCAGGGGATTGGTGGGAGAATCAAATCTAAAATTGTATATAAAGCACTTCACCGCAGTGCCTGGCAAAAGAGGCGGCTTGCAGGGCTACTCTCTGTTTTTACAGATGAAACAATTCAGCAAGGGTGAAGAGCTGCCCCAGGCTCACGACATAATCAGCATTAGTACTGGCCACTAGCCGAACCGCCTTCAAGTCACAGAAGTAGGTAGCGGTTTCATCATCGAGAGATCTTGACAAATAAGAAAACAACAACGTATCTCCTGCCACATATTTTAATGATGGCAAGGATCAACTTCTTAACCCTGAACCAGTTACATAATTTGCAGGGCCCAGCAGAAAATGAAAATGCAAGGCTCCTTTTCTAAAAAAAGAAAGGAATTTCACAACGGTGAGAGCAGAGCATTAAACCAAGCGCGGGTCCCTGCTGACCACAGGTAGCATGCACACCCTTGAAGCCAGCCAGCTGCATCTCGACCCCTTGAGTGGCCAAGTTTCAGGACTGAGATCAGATGATGCGGTCACGACAGTCAGCTTTCAGGGTGAAGAAGATGTTCTTTATGAATATACTTAACTACCTCTTACCCAGAGGAAACTAGTATACTGTGAAATGATCTGTAGTGATAACCAGTAACAGAGGCAAAACCAAATAATTAGCAAGAATGAATATTCTTCCTTTGACTCCCTTGCCAGTACAAGTACACTCCAGAAAAATCTGCTGCAAAATTATAGTTTTCTCATCACCAATGTCCTTAACATTTCTCAAGGGAAGAGGCACAGAGAACTTGCAATGGACATTTTTTTTTACACCTTACAGAAAGAGATAACTATTCCACACGCAGTACAAGTACACTCCAGAAAAATCTGCTGCAAAATTATAGTTTTCTCATCACCAATGTCCTTAACATTTCTCAAGGGAAGAGGCACAGAGAACTTGCAATGGACATTTTTTTTTTACACCTTACAGAAAGAGATAACTATTCCACACTGTTTTAAATGTTTGTTTATTTTTGAGAGGGAGACAGACAGCGTGTGCATGAACAGAGGAGGGGCAGAGAGAGGGAGACACAGAATCCAAAGCAGGCTCCAGGCTCTGAGCTGTCAGCACAGAGCCCAACGCAGGGCTCAAGCTCACGAACCACAGGATCATCACCTGAGCGGAAGTCCAACACTCAACTGACTGAGCCACCCAGGCGTCCCTGTCACATTAGGTTATAAACCAAGACCGTGTTCTTATCAAACAAGATTTTCTATAAAGAAAAACTGCACTGCACTCAAACTCTTTTCTTCACCTCCAACAAACAGAAATCCTGCCTTTTTCAGGAATCAGTATTGAAAGAGTATGTGGTTTAATGATGACGAAATTCTCTACCAAGAGGGAGTTTAGTTCTAGGACTTTCTTTGTACTTCATCTCAATATTGCACAAGAAGTTGGGGCAGCCCCAATAGTGAGGAAGTGCAGGTGCAAAACACGGCAGGTTTGCCTGGTTTTGTCCTTCGACTGTCCAAGGTGGGACACTTTCAGCTGAGAGCAAAATGATGGAGGATTCACTCTGAGCCGCATCTAGTAACAGTGAGGGAATTAAATCACCAGGTACACTGGGACACCTAATGGTGAATCATTCACTCTGGGGGCATGATCTAATTAAGACCAATGACTCTTCCAGTAAAAGTTTATTCTGTCTGGACAGAGGATTTAAATGAAAAAAGAGCAACTTCTGACTTCCAGTGGGTGCTCAACAGATTTTTAAAAACTATAGCAGGGTGCAAGAATACACTCAGCAGTAACCATTCACCAGACGGGCTGATGCTGACCTTGCTCAACTTCTGCCAACCAAAAGAAAACCAGTGCTCCTTTTCCAGTAAAATTTCTTGACAATTACGGCATCGATTCTGAGCCAGTCAAAAAATCAGGACTTCAGCACACTGGGTAAAATGAAGTCTACAAGAATTACACCAAATAATTACAAATCCTTATCCTAACTGCTAAGTACGTTAGCTTGTAACTTGACAGCACCAATCACTCCCAGAATTGCTGCGGTGCCTTTAAAATCCGGGGTTCCTGGGGCGCCTGAGTGGCTCAGTCGGTTAAGCCTCGGACTTCGGCTCAGGTCAGGATTTCGCGGTTTGTGGGTTGGAGCCCCGCGTTGGGCTCTCTGCTGACAGCTCAGAGCCTGGAGCCTGCTTCGGATTCTGTGTCTCCCTCTCTCTCAGCCCCTCTCCCGCTCGTGCTCTGTTTCACTCTGTCTCAATAATAAATACACATTTTAAAAAATTTTAAAAATAAACAAATAAAATCTGGGGTTCTCAAGCAAAACACGACTGACATGTGGGGCCAGATAATCTTTGGCTGTGGGGAGGCGTGTTGTGCAGGGTAGGATGGTGGGCAGCGCCCTTGACCTCTTAGATCCCAGTTGCTCCCATTCCCTACTTGTAATAACCTAAAATGTCTCCATGAATTACCAATGGGGGTCAGGATGTGTTTGTCAAAGTCACCTCCAATTGAGAACCACTGCTTTAAAGAGATGGCAATAAATAAAAGATGAGACATCAAAGCACTTTAGGACAGGAAGGGATTTTAAGGATCCTGTGCACCAGGGGATTCTCAAACTTTGGTGTGTACCAGCCTCCCTGGGCCAGAGAGGGAAAATGCCTTGCCCAAGGTCACAGGGCGAGTTAGAACCTGCGCTCCGAACCCCCAACCAAGCCCTTTCATACAAAAAGAGTGGGCGGCGTGAGCTGCGTGAGCTGCGTGTGCGGCTCCCGGCTCTTTGGGAGAGGCAGTGGAGCCTAATTGGTTAAGACCGTGCACCCTGGAGCCAGTCGGCCGGAGTTAAAACCTCGACTTGGTATTTATTAGGTGGGCGACCTTACGCAAGGCATAGAACCCCTGAGAGCCTCAGTAATAAAGATACCTACCTCCTAGGACTGTTGGAAAGGCCAGGCAGATGGTTTATAACGCCCTCGGCACGGGGCCTGGCACACCGTAAGCACTCCGATACACGTCCTATTATTATTACTGTCCCACGGCTACAGAGGTGAAGAAGGGGTCTGAGGGGCCGCGAAGGCAGAGGGCTAGAGATAGGCTCACGGAGGGCGAAGCGACCCCAGACTCTCCCCGCCCCTCCCCGTAGGCGGACCCTCGCCCCGCCCCTCACCTGGCCCCGCAGCTCCTTCTCCAGCTGCCGGTAGTCGTTGTTCCAGACCAGGAGGTGCAAGGGGAAGTGGCTGCTGTCGTCGCGGGTTGAGGACATGGCGAGAAGGCCGCAGCCGGGCCCTCACCGCCCGCTTGGCAAGTCTCAGCCTCGGCGGGGTCTCTGGCGCCCGCCCGCCCGGCGAGAAAGAGAGAGAGAGAAAAAAACCGCAAAGAGCGAGGGGTGCTGTACGCGGTGGGGCGGCCTGCTGGCCGGGTGAGGGACGCGCGGGAGGTCGGGGGTCGCGGGCCGGGTCGGGGACCGGGTCGGCCGCGCCCACCCCGCGCCCCACCGCGCTC
>NC_043713.1:71661550-71735664 GCF_006229205.1 Suricata suricatta
GCTGTACGCGGTGGGGCGGCCTGCTGGCCGGGTGAGGGACGCGCGGGAGGTCGGGGGTCGCGGGCCGGGTCGGGGACCGGGTCGGCCGCGCCCACCCCGCGCCCCACCGCGCTCCCGCCCGCGCTGACAGCTCCCGAACCGACTTCTGCTGGGTGAACTGCCCCAAACTGGGAAGTGCGCGGGGCGAACCACTGCACGCCTCGGCGGGGGAAGGTGAGGCCAATCACCCGCCCCGGGGTTGGCCCGATCCCGTCTACCCCAAGCTGCGCACCGGAAAACACAGTGCAATCCCAAAACAGAGCGAAAACTCTCCTCCTTAGCCCAGAACCTCGACGTGAAAAACTCGGCCTACCTGTCACCAGCCCCTTTCCCCCTGCTCCAGCAACCTCATATGGTTCGGTCCACAACTGGGTCTCTTCCATCGGCTCTGAGTTCAGGGGGTGACAGCGGAGGTCTGGACCAAACCATTCCAGTTACTGACTCCCTTGCAGCCTTTTTGGAACTGGGCAGCGCATCCTTGATTGGCCAGAAGCCATTTTGGAAGTGGGCAACAGCAAACAAATTTAAAGGAAGCATTCTAAACCCTGGAGAAGTGGCATTAAAGATTCACATAGCAAGGGGCACCTGGGTGGCTCAGTCGGTTAAGCGGCCGACTCAGCTCACGCAATGATCTTACAGTTTATGGGTTTGAGCCTCGCGTCAGGCACTGTGTTGACAGCTCAGAGCCTGATTCTGATTCTGTGTCTCCCTCTGACTCTTACCCGCTTACACTTTGTGGGTGTCTCTCTCAAAATTAAACAAATGTTAAAAGAAAATTTTTAAGATTTGCATTACAAGGAGATAGTTCTTTGTCAGGGTTTCTCAACATCTGCACGTTTTAAAGTGAGCATTTTTTTTTTCTGTGGGGGTTGTCCCGTGCTTTCTAGGATGCCTTTCTATCCACTGGATGCCAGTACCACTCCCCCCCCTCGCCCCCAAATGTCTCCAGACACTGCCAAATAACCCCTGGAGGAGAAAAATTATCCCCAGTTGAGAACCACTGTTCCATCTGAACTCCGCACTGGGTTATGATTCAAAGTTACCTATGGCAGCGGTTTATTCCACACACAAGGCTCATTTATTTTTGTTTTTTGTAAAATAAACTTTTTTTTAATGTTTATTTATTATTGAGACAGAAAGAGACAGCATGAATGGGGGAGGGGCAGAGTGAGGGGAGACACAGAATCCGAAGCAGACTCCAGGCTCTGGGCTGTCAGCACAGAGCCTGACATGGGGCTCGAACCCATGAACGTGCGATCATGACCTGAGCCGAAGTCGGAGGCTTAACCGACTGAGCCACCCAGGCGCTCCAAGGCTCATTTATTTTTGAAGCTAGCCAGTTGAATTTTGGATTATGGCAGATAAGACTAATCGATAATATGCAGGCTTGACCACAGCTTGCAAATATCAAGTTCATTCTTTGTTTCAACCTAAGACACTACAGCTCTTTGATTCAATGAAGAGTCAAGACAACTGACAGCTACTCACCAGCCTAAGCTATTTGCACAGTTGTCTACAGCTAGACCACACAACTGGGCAAAGTTATTTAATGCATCCTGAAAGCATGCCCTACGCCTCCCCTGCTTGTGCACATCCAGCTTTTCAGATGCCTGCAACAACAGCTGTTGAAGAAGCCTGGCCTAATCCATTGTCCACACATGTTGAGTCCAGAAGATTTGTGAGTCTGCAAACCAAAACAGGATGCAGGAGCATCAGGATGGCACCCAGAGGCCCTCACTATGGAATGTGTGGGAATTATGCAGCTATTCCTATACCACACATTTGTCAAAATGGAGAAATGGCTGGGGCGCCAGGGTGGCTCAGTTGGTTAAATGTCCAACTCTTGATGTAGGCTCAAGTTGTGATCACACAATCACAAGATCAAGCCCCACCAACAGGTTGCTTGCGATTCTCTCTCTTCCTCTCTCTTCCCTGCTCACACTCTCCTTCTCTCTCAAAATAAATAAATTTTGAAGGGAAAAAAACGGAGAGATGGACCAAAACGGCTTCTATGACCTCTTCCAAGACTTCCTATCTTTTCAGATGCTTTGTGCAACTTTATCTTCTTTCTGCTCATTGTTCCATGTTTATTAAACATCTCTCCTATTCATAAGTTGAGGAACTCTATCTAAAGTCAAAACAGTGCCTGGCCTTTAATAGGCAGTATTCACCAGTATTTGGTGAATGAAGATCATAGTTGCATTTAGTACAATACATACAATAAATACTCATTAGCATTAGGGGCACATCTCTTTTCTTATGCTGATTAAACTCCTCTCACTGTGTTTATTTCACACCATCCCATAAATCATTGTAGGTTATATATTCTTCTCAAAAACAAAAAATTTAGAAAAGAATAGTAATACCAAATATCAATACTAGTGGGCGCTACTATTATTGAGTGCTTACTATGAGGCAGGCACACCACACTTTTCTATAAATTATTCCTTTTGTCCTTAGCCAGATAGTAAATATTTAGCTCTGCAGGCCATATATGAATTTTATGAAATATTCTTCATCCACTTCATCTTCTCCTTTTTCTTCTTTACAACCCTTTAAAAATGTAAAAATCATTCTTATGTAGCAGAACATGCAAAAAAAAAATCCACTCCATCAGCACCATTTTGCAGATGAGACTAAAATTGCATTGAAAGAAACATCTAACGTTCCTTATTTCACAACTTTATTGTAGAGCTACCACAACATAATATAAGCTCCATAAGGACGGGAAATTTTGTCTTCTTTGGTCAGTTTTTTTCTCCATCGCCGGGAACAGTACGTGGAACACAGATCTCCATAAATACTTACTGTCCAAGGAATGAATACGTGAATGAACTTGACCAGGTATACTAAGTGACTTAACTACTGATTGCCTCAGGAAGGCTGTGGCTGCAGAACTCTGGCCACTAGATTTTGCTGTTTCCCTTAGTATTAATCAGTGCGGGGACAAAGAATCTCCACCCGAGAGGGAAACCCAAATTGAAGAAAACTTGTTAAGTAGGACAGAAGATGCTGCCCTCACTCAAGATGGCGACAAGGCAGCGTGCCCCTTCCGGTCACGTGATCTGCCCATCGGTGAAGGGCTCCTCCCCGCGCGTGCGTGTTGCGCCGCGGCTGCGAGGCGCTGAGGGGAGAGGCGCCGCCGCCAGCGCCGCCGCGGGGACCCGTTAGAGCGGAAGCGCAGCCGCCGCCGCCTTCGCTATCCCGGGGACCCTGATTCCCGGCAGGTGGGAGGCGGGAGCCATGTCGAAGCGGCTGCGGAGCAGCGAGGTGTGCGCGGACTGCAGCGGGCCGGGTGAGTCGCACCGGCCGGGCCCGCTCTCCTCAGCTCTCCTCAGAGGGACCCCTGCGCCGGGCCGTCCCCTCGGGTCGGGCGGGTCCCAGTTGCCGAACCCCACACTTGGGAGAGCCGCTGAGGCTTCGGTACAGGACCCGTCCCGGGCCTGTAAGAGCCGGGCGCGCCGGGGGGGCGGCCGCCCTCCCGTCCCTCCCGCTCCTCTCATTCCCTCTCGTCCCACTGTCCCAGGCCGGGCGGGGAGGCTGCGGGGTCGGGGCCGCTTCCCCAACAGGAAGGGGCTTGGGCAATCCACAGGAAGGCCAATTACAGAAGTAAAATGCGGGCATTCTCGCGGCTGCGGCCCCCAGAGGCTGCAGGTGTCCCCCCTCCCGTCGCAGCGCTCCCGGACCCCTGCCCCGCGAGGGGGCCCTGCCCGGGGTGGGCGCACTCGCCGCTTCCGTCCACCGATACTCCGCAGGGGACTCCTGTGGATGATCTCCCTGCTCCTAACATCCCGGTTCCCACTCCACCGCCGCCGGGGAGAGTCTCCGGGACGTCGGGGTCTCGCAAACACATGCAGCGCTTGGGAGGCGGTGCGCGCGCGTCTGGAGTTATGGGATCCGGACGGCCTGGGTTCAGACTGGGTCTGCCTGTGGGTGACCTTGGGCTGGTGATTTCATTTGGCCCAGCCTTACTTTCCTTCTTTTTTCCGTGGAGAGGATTGGGAGAACCACGTTCGGTGGTACTAAAGAGCCAGTGACTATTCTTAGGATTATCTCATCTAAGTTTTCTTTTTTTTTTTTTTTCTGTTTTGTATTGTGGTGTTTGGTACAGAAACTTTGCAGTCTTTTAAAGCTAGCATTGAGTTTCTAAATCTCACATTAATTACAGCGTACAAAACAAACAAAAATCACTGGCAGATAGACGCTTGGGCGTTCAGGCAGGCTAGGCAGGCATAGGGGTGCGTTGAAAGCCCAAAACCATTCCTGCGTAATTTAGAGATTTACGTAGATTTAGAGTTCAGATCCCTCTTAGCAATTGGCATTGAATTGACAGGTCTCTCTGCTCTTTTCCACGCTTGGATTTCAGTGCTTTGAAATTCGAAGTCATTCAAAGGTAAGATGGCCTTCTTTGGTACATTCAGTGTCCAATCAACAACTGCAACTGTTCTGAACTTCATCGTATCATATGGAGGTGGAGACTGATTTCAACTAGTGCCGTGATAACTCAAACCTTGTGTGGTTATTTCACGGCCCTGGTAGTGCAAGTGGGGTTACCGGTTTCCTTTGAAGGTTGGGAGGAGGGTGGAGAGCCGAAAAGAGGACCTCAAGTTGGTGTGGCTTATACAAACTCCATCGTATTCTCTAAACATGTTATTTGTTCCACTTCCTTATTTTCTTACTGGTTTTCAGTTGAACGTTCTGTGATGCGTTTGATTCACATGAGTCTAGATTCAGACTTCCTCTTGGAATGTGTGTTCTTTACACATGAGTTGATGGGGGACAAAGGAAAACTGAGGCCCCCATTTTCCGTGCTAATGACTGTCTTGCCCTTGTGCAGCATTTTGTGCATATTTCAGACCGTTTTCTCTTCCATTGTATCGTTTTAGTTGTCTCAAATGCCTAATCTACAGAGACTTGAGTCATTTCCTTCCTGTTTTGAATATAATTAGGCTACCTTGAAATGTTGTGTGAACTTGAACAGCTAGGAATTTGTGCTGCCTTTTCTACAGAGGCCTGGTCAGAGAGTTGCCACTTTCTCTTAGGGGTCCCTGTAAAGATTCTGATGACTGCTAAGGCCTTCTGCCCGGAAAATGCACATGCAGTCGCTCTTTGAATGCAAAATTCATGTTTATAATTTCTTCACGGGCTCACAGACATTTCTGAAGCCCGTCTGTGGTGCTCCTGGAATCCCAGTCGAGAAGCACCAGAACAGAACATTTAGGTAAACTGGAAAGGTTTCACCCAACATATGAACTCGGGTTTGGTTTTACTTTATTGTGAACACTAATATTTTTTTTCCCATGGGATTCTGATCCATGATGTTGAAGTGGTTGAGAATGTGTGTTAAATCCTTGCTGTCTTATTTCTATTTAATTTTCTCCAGGAACACTGTGAATCCTCTGAATGATATTTGAAAACCAAAGCTGTGTTTCAAAAGTCTTTTGTCCCCCCAATAGTAGTAGAATGGTTACGTACTACAAAAAGAAGTGTTCTTATGTAGCTTTGTAGGTATCGTTCATCTTGATATGTTCAATCATTGCTTTTCAGGATTATGTAGTAGTACTGACAGAGTTCTATTTCATTGAGTTATTTTCTTTCTGTTTTATTTCATGGCAAACCCTTAACCGTGATCACGTATGAGCAAATACTGTACTTTTTTTTTTAATGACTCTAGTTCATTTTAAATAACTCTTCCTCTGCGCTCAACTACCCGAAAATTCCACTTCAGACTTTTCCCTATAGTAGTTGTGTTCATCTGACACATTCGATGTCTTAAGTATTGACAAAAACTTTTTCCCGTTCTCATGAATTTCAGTGACCTCTTGAAAATATCTGAATGTTAATTAGAAAGTAATTTAGAAAAGTTATAACTGTTGACGTTACTAAGTACTTACTATATACAAGGCACTTTACCCTTTATGTCTACCTTAGTGTGAGATATGCTGTTATTCCTATTTGATCCTTGCCAGTATGCTCAAAGAAATTACTTGCCTGAGATCATTGTGCGAGAAATGGCCGAGTTGGGGTTCCAAGCCGGGACTGCTTGTTTGCAGAACCACCTTCTCAGCCACCACACCCTCTGACTCCCAAGATTTGTCTCTGATTGAAATCTCATAACTTTTCATTATATGGTCGGAAAGGATTTGAATAAACTGCTAAACACGGTAAAGATGGTGTACATGCATTTCAAAGATTTTTGTGGACTTTGAAGAATTTTTAAATATAACTCTAAAACCAGGCAGCTTGAGTGGCACCTATTGTCACCCCATTGTGAGTCTGATGGCATGTAGAAAGTCTGATTTTATCTGTGGTTTTTAAGTATGTGTTCACTTTACTTGCCCAGTCTGGATTATTCTTACTGCCTACCAAATGCGAATTATTCCTTGTCTCAAAGGATGTCTGCTGAAGTTCCACGGGACTTCGTGGGGAAAAAGTATCGTACCTGCACCAAAAATGTTACTTGCTTTTATTTTACATCTTTGCCTCTGGAGCGGCTGCCATTACAGCTTTTCTTCCTTCAGATCAATTGCAAGGGGGAACTTGGCAGTTTATTTGAAATGAGTAATGGATGTCATAGAACATTTCCTAGCAGAAAAGGCCAGGTTCCTCCGTCTGTCCTTCGAGCCACTGTAGCCAAGCAGTTTCGTTGTTGTGTCTCTTGCAGCTTTGAGGAGGTATGGTAGTAGATTAGTAGATTCGCTTTTCGGGTAATGCCCGTGTAGATTATTCACTGATATGATTATGTTCTCTTGCCCTTTGTGGAGATGGGTTTGAGATGATTCATCCATATCCTCTCAGTTTGCTTCTCTTATGTGGAATGAAGGTAGAGCATCTGAGATGGTAGATCCCATCAGGGCTGCAGACTGTGGCCCTGGACCAGAAAGGAGACAGCTGCTTATTCAGGGCTTCCACTCGTGTTGAGTCTCAGTTCACGTTGTGCCCAATCAACCAAGATAGGCAGCCCCGTCAGACAGGCTCACCAGCCTGGTGTGTTGGCCAGCATTCTAAGACAGCAGAAATGCCTTGTTTTTCTGAAAAACCAAACCTCGGTCACCTGGGGCCGTCTGGCAGCACAGTAGCCTCACTACTGAGATGTCATTCTTCCTTCCAGACCCTTCCTGGGCATCAGTAAACCGGGGGACTTTTATCTGTGACGAGTGCTGCGGCGTCCACCGGAGCCTGGGGCGCCACGTCTCCCAAGTAAGGCACCTGAAGCACGCGCCGTGGCCTCCCACGCTGCTGCAGGTAAAGGCTAGGAACTCACACGGCACGTAATTGGAGCTTTCAGGGCTCTTGGTTTTAGCAATTAACATCTCTTCACTGTACTTCTGGAATCTTACAACGGTGTTTGAATCACAACTGAACAGAAGTGCCGTGCCTACCGCTGCTGTAGATAAGGACTGAATTTGTAGTTTAAGATTTTTTCCCCCTCCTAACAAATCCCAACAGCTTAATTATAGATAGATAAATAATTTTTAAGTGGTTTTTTTTTTTTTGGTAATGTTTCACTGCTGACTTTCTACACCATTACCAGCAAGTGTTGTTAAACGGCCCTATGCCGTGATAAATGTTTCTGAAGGCTGCAGTCTTAGAAGCTTTTCATTATGTCTCCTGCTTTGATGGAAGCATGGACTGAGATTCCTCAGAAATTTCAGAAACATCTGATTTAAGCTTTCTTGAAATTCTTTTTAACCAGTTAGAGACCAAATTAAGTTAACATGTTTCAGTTGAATGCCCAGCACCCTGCTGAGTGTTAAGTGAGCCCTTTGTTTTATTTGGGGTTGAATGTCATGTCACCTGTACTTCTATTTTGGGGTACACATTCTTCAAGTTCTTTTGGAACTCAGAGTTAAGCATGTGTTTTGCCTTCATTTGTCTTGAGTACATATTTTACTAAATCTGTGGCAGCTGTATAACCTATCCCTTAAACCTACCCATAAAAACCAAGGGGCCAAAACAAGTGGGTTTGGGTCTCTGATGTGATGGTATCTCTACTAATACAAAAAACAGATAGGGCTGTGTCAGGAGTCCTGCTTTGAAATGAGATTGGGAAGTATGGTTTATTAGTAACTTATGCTGAGAAGTTTCTAACAGCTCCATCTCATGTGAAAGTAGGTGTTTACTGCTCTCAGGTCTTTGTTCACAGATTTCATTATAGGGCCTGAAGAAAGTCCAGAGATGAGTAGTTTAAAATGCCAGGCTTGACCCTAAAAGAACATTCCGAAGGTATGGTACATGATCCACCAGTGGTGCTCAAGACAGATGTAGGTAATACTCAAAGATTTGTTTTAATGGTTGCATTATTTTAATGTGTATAAGAGAACTTTAACTAGCGCATCAAGCCATCATTCTAGTAGACGTTTTAAAAAATAAGTGGATTTAAGGAAAAATATTAGGCGGATAGTCTAGACAGTACGTGGGTTGTTAGGAATCTTGAAAATAGTATTTGGATGATCTGGCTTGGGAAGTACTGCACTAAAGTGCCAAAGTACTCTTCTATAATCTATAAAAACAGTTTAATCAAACCCTCTTAGGGCTTTAGCTATCCTCCTGATCCAACCTGAATCCTGCATACAGATTCATTGTTCTCCTTCTAGAATAAGAAAGCAGTGATTTGTGGGACATCCCCATCATGCTAGTATTTGTCATAGGGCTTAGTTTTCCCAGTTCAGTCACTACAGCTCCCATGGAATATTTGTTGAAAGAAATTAAAATGTGATTTTATACTGCTTGGTTTTAGATGGTTGAAACCTTGTATAATAATGGTGCTAATTCTATATGGGAGCATTCATTGCTGGACCCTGCCTCTGTTATGAGTGGAAGACGTAAAGCTAATCCACAGGATAAAGTACAGTGAGTGGAATGTTTAATACTTTTATTTCTTTGTAACACACAGGGCCCACTAAAAGGTACACAGCTACTTTTGACCATTCTCCCCAAGGGCAGCACAGGAAGTGGGTTACACCCCAATTGTGCATTGAGCCTTTTGCTATTAGAAATGCAAAAGACTGGGCACAGGACCATCTCTTTTGCGTGATTGCATGCACAAGTCAGTGGCTTCTCCAGTTTGAGACAAAGGTTCAGAGGCTGTTCATGTAATCAGATTTAAGCTTAGGTGCTCAAACAAGAGGCAGTCAGACCAGAAATCTTGGTTCTGGGCTCCATTCTGCCCGATGCCTCACCTGTAGGATGGGATGAAACGCTCCTTCCTCACAAAGCCACTAGGTCAATTACAAAAATTACAGAGGGCCCCCTGAGTGGCTCAGTCAGTTAAGTGTCCCACTCGATCTCAGCTCAGGTCACGATCTCATGGTTTGTGAGTCTGAGCCCCACATGAGGCTCTATGCGCTATCAGTGCAGATGGAGAATGCTTGGGATTCTCTCTCTCCCTGTCTCTGCCCCTCCCCCACTTGTGCACTCTCTCTTTCTCTCAGAATACATAAATAAACTTAAAAAACTTTTTTTAAGAAGAAAATTACAAAGAGAGGAGAGATGCTATAAAAAGCAAGTCCTCTGCAGTCCTGGCCATTAGAATGACTAATTGATGTTTTGCAGTCTTAAACTCCTGCTGGACCTTATTTCTCTATTGTTCATTTTTTTCTCGAGTGGGGCATATGGGTCACTTCCTCTTCTTTTTACAACCTGAAGAATGGGGAATGTTGCATCTGCACTGCAAGTGAGCTGTTTTCTTTGTTTTCAAACAGTCCTAATAAAGCGGAATTCATCAGAGCCAAGTATCAGATGTTGGCGTTTGTGCATCGCTTGCCTTGCCGGGATGATGACAGTGTAACTGCCAAAGACCTTAGCAAGGTGGGCCACACCTTTTAAAATCCCTACTGTTGCTGGGTGAAACAGTGTATTGTTTTGCTTGAAAGAAAATTTAAAGAGGAAGAAGAGAAAAACAACACAAAAACTTTCTGTAATCTAAATAATTAATAATAGCCTTTTTTTGGAATTGGTTTCATCTTGAATCTTAATTCAAATGGCAGCCATTCATGTTAGTGGAGGTATAAGAGCAAAGAGGAAAAACAAGTACATATATAGAAAACTATTTGTGTTTTTCAGAATCAGTTTTAAAGTTGTATTTCTAGGGATGCCTGGATAGCTCAGTTGGTTAAGCATCTAGGACTCTTTTTTGGGCTCAGGCCCAAAAACCCGTAACTCACGGTTCATGAGTTCAAGCCCCGCGCTGTCCGTGTGGAGCCTGCTTGGGATTTTCTCTCTGCCCCTCCCCTACTCGTACTCTCTCCCTCTCAAAATAAATAAAACTTAAAATAATTGTTAATAAAAATTAAATATTTCTATACGTTTTTTTTATTAACTTTGAAATAGGAACCATACTTGAGTTTGTTTCTAGAAGGGACTAGAAAGTTTGAGGGACTTTTTTAGGTATCTAGGTTGTATACTTAGTAGGATCTTCAGGAAGCAGGATGACTCAAAGCTGTAGTGCTCTGGATTCTTTATTATACTTGTAAAATGAGTAGATGGCTTTCTTTATGTGGGCCTCTGCATGTTTTTGAGAAATGCCATAAGAAATATGTATCTTTATTTTCAAAGCACTGCTTTTAGGAAATGTTCATGCAGAGCATGGGCATTCACAACTCAGACTTTTAAAGTTTGTACAGAAGCATATGTAATTGTTATTTCTGCTAATTAAAAAGGCTTTTTTTAACCAATGTAAAAATATTAAATAAGTTGATTTTGAAAATAAGGCATGGATATAGATGCTGCAGTAGATTCCTGCATTCCCAGATTAAGAGTTATGGCATTTTGGACAATTCTAGGTTGGACTTGAAGGAAAGCAGCTCATCTTCTGCCTGTGTAAGAGCTTTTCTGCAGTGGTACGGAATTTGGTATACACAGGCCTATATCCCACCCTAAAAGACTTGATTAAAGAAATGTATGCAAGGCCAAGAGTGGTGTTATGGAGAGTTTGTGCGATAAGCCAGAATCCTGCAGTGTGTGCGGTGGGATATGCAGTCTGTGGAGCAGACCGATAACAATGGCAGATAATAACAGTGATTATCAGAGCAACAGCAGCTGTATTCTTTGAGCATTTCCTATGTGCCAGGCTCTATGCTAAGCACTTTGTTATATCATTGATTCCTTACAGTTATCCTGTGAATAATAGGTGGCATAGTTATCACCATTTAAAAATTTTAAAAATGAATAAATTAAAAATAATAAATTTTTTCCCTAATGTTTTATTTATTTTTGAGAGAGAGATAGCATGAGCAGGGGAGCCTCAGAGAGAGAGGGAGACCCAGAATCTGAAGCAGGCTTCAGGCTCTGAGCTAGCTATCAGCACAGAGCCTGACATGGGGCTCGAACCCACAAACCGTGAGATCATGACCTGAGCCAAAGCTGGTCGCTCAGCTGACTGAGCCACCCAGGCGTCCCAGTTATCACCATGTTAGACATGAGAAGACTAAGGCTCAGCTTGCTTAAAGAACTTCCATAAGGCCACACAACTTGAAGGGTGTATGGTTTGAAATTCAGGCATTGGAGACCTCAGTACTGTGTTCAGTCACTTTCTCATACTGCCTCTCACTCCAGGGCTGACTGTGCCCCCTAGACAGATCATGCATCTGGGCATGTCGGCCTTCCCAGCCCTGTTTCCTTCTCAGTAAGTGCACCTTGGCCCCAGGGGAGAGCCCAGAGGTGGTTGTGACCAGCAAGGGAGACACTGCTTCATCCATCTTACTGAGCTGAACAAAGATTATTATTAACATAATGTATATTAAAATGACCTGCCAGCTGCTCTAGCACACCACTCGTTACACCTTTAACGAACATTTTTTTGGTTTGTGTGTTTTTCAGCAACTCCATTCAAGCGTGAGAACGGGGAATCTCGAAACCTGTTTGAGGCTGTTATCTTTAGGAGCACAAGCCAACTTCTTTCACCCTGTGAGAAAAGCATGAATTGATTCAGATATTAAGTTGAAACTAACTGGGTTGTGTTTGTGTAGTCTTTAGTTTTATTTAATTTGCTTGTTTGCCTCCTTTTTGTTAATACTCAGGAAAAAGGAAACACCCCACTCCATGTTGCCTCCAAAGCAGGGCAGATTTTACAGGCAGAATTATTGGCAGTCTATGGAGCAGACCCAGGCACACAGGATTCCAGTGGGAAAACTCCTGTTGATTATGCAAGGTAAGAGACCTAGATTCTTGTCACTCCCTCTGTTAGGGATTATTTATGTTGGCTACGATTCATTGCTAGGTGGCTAAATTGTGTATGATTAACATTTAACCCCTTTAAGTTAAGGATTTGCATCCTATTATTTTGCGGATGAAGACATTTCAGATACATAAGAGTTCAGAGGCTGGCCAAGTCCTAGAGGGTAGAGCCATTAACCAGTTAGCTTTCAGTCTTTCACATGACTTAGAGTGAAATGGTATTTGGGCCATAGGCAGAGTCCAAGTCAAGTATCAAGAACTGCAGAACCCACCCCTCAGTTTTTTAATATGTTTAGTCATTGCTTTAACTTAAAAACGGACCTGTATACTCTGGTTTCTCTTTAGATCGCATAAATCTTTCGCCTTTTACTAGAGATTTCTGTGTAAAAAAAAAAAAACGGACCTGTATGGTTAGGTATGTGATTAAACAAGTACAATGTAAAATGTTAAGTTTTAGGTGGCTGACATTTGAGTGCCTGCTATAAAGTTCTTCTTGGTTTAAAAACGTTGACTGTGAAATGCTGGAAGAATAAACAAGTCCATAAGTTAGTCTTGAATATCCTTTAAATGATAGAAGATGGCTTATCTTTCCTTCTTCTTGCAAATTAACTTTATTAACTGCAAAGCACTGTACCCTTTTCTGCGAGGATAAAATGGGCAAAATGACAAAACTGTGCCTTCCCAGAATTTATTATCTCATAGAGGAGATGATTCATAAATGCCTGAAAGAGTTAAATAAAGCAAGATAATGTGGAATTCATTGCTAGAATGGATATCTCATCTTAAAAGGTTTATACAGGGTTTCTTCATTGTGGCCTCAATCATTAAGAAATTTCTTTAGTTGGGCTTTGAAAAATAGGTTAGATTTGGGTGTGTGAAAGAGGGCTAAGACATTCCAGGTGAAAAAGAAAGGCCTGAGTCAAGCTCAGGAGGGACGGATGGACAGGGCGTGTTTGGCACAGCAGAGCACTTCACTGGATAGAGCAGGGTGAGCTGAGATACTGAGTAATATAGTAATTCATCAGATCTGAGACTCCACCAATTATATGGGTCGTCATCTCATATACCACTAAAAAATGAGGAAAACTTGGCCAATTAAATGATGAATGGGGGTGCCTGAGTTGCTCAGTTGGTTAAGCATCTGACTCTTGACTTTGGCTCAGGTCATGATCTCACAGTTTGAGTTGGAGCCCCACATTGGTTTCTGCACTGATAGCATGGAGCCTGTTTGGGATTCTCTCTCCCTCTCTCTGCCACTCCCCTACTCTCTTCCGCTCTCAGAATAAATAAATAAACTTAAAAAGAAAATGATGGATGTACCATCAATTGTCAGATATTTCCTGATTTCACAGCTGTTTAAAAAAAAAGGGAAAAATGATGTGTATCTCAGAAATCAAATATGTGGTATGTTGGAGGAATATTTTGTACTGTCTTGAATGGTGGGAAGAGAAACTGACAGGAATTAGGCTTTATCTTTTAAGAGGAAGAGAGCCCTCAGTACATGGTACTTACTATCACTTATTTTGAAATTTCCTCATGCATACCTTGCATATACAGTAGTCACTCAGTGAAATACTTTATTTATGTGCCTTGTTCCTAAAAGGATTTCAAACAGCTTAAATATTTCATAAATGAAGAAAGGCAAACCTAATGTTTTCTGTTACGGAAATTGAAGTTAAGGACAGAAGTAATTACAAATGTGAGCTGTGCATTTTTTTGGTCGGTCTCTCCCTGATTTAAAGACCTTGAAGTGGTTACTAAACTCATCCAGAGTCAGACTGGCTGCATCAAGAGCCTCTAGGGGAAGGATCTTCTTCATAATACTGGTATTCACACTCATCCCATCCTTATTGATTCAGAATTTCCAAGGTCAGGGACTGGATATCTATATGTTTTCTAAAGCAGTTTAGTTCATTTTTCAGAACCTCTACTCTAGACCATTTATTAGTTTTATTTTGTACTTCCTTAGATGGTTATTCTTCATTCCTTTCATAAATCCATGATTTCCTTATTAAGTATTCCATTTTGTAAATTAAAGTAAAGGGAGTGTTTGTAAATTAAAGGAAAGGCAGTAGTTCAGATTATGAAAAGTTTATAGAGTGAGGAATAAGAGTAGACCTTGAAAGTTTATCTCACACAGAATGTTGATTATTCTGAGAAGTTGTATTTGGTAAATTGCTCAGGTGTCTTGGGAGACGGTTCTGTCCTTTTTTATTCTAGAGCCAGTGGCTGGTATCGCTTCTCGGCTTTTTGGCTAAGATCAAGTGTAGAGCCAATGGCTGGTGAGGAATATAACTGGTACTTTGTTTTCTCTCGGTAGGCAAGGAGGGCACCATGAGCTGGCAGAGCGTCTTGTAGAAATACAGTACGAGCTGACTGACAGACTCGCCTTCTATCTCTGCGGCAGAAAACCAGGTGAGTGAAAGGCTAGTGGCCTCTCCACACCTTCCGTCAGTCAGCCTCTGCAAGAACAAGTTGGGACACTGTTACCCAAGATTTCTGCTTTAACATTTCCTCAAGAAAATTGCAAATGAGGATTTTTATTTTTCAAATTGAAAAATAAAAATTTCAGCTTCATACAAAAGATAGAAGGGTAGTCAAATCTCCTTGAATTTTTGTCTTTAAGACTTTATCTTAGCTCCAGAGGAATGACTATTTGAAGAATCAAAGAGCACAATTGAACCAAAATTGAACATGCACCATAGTTCTTGCACACGATGGGACTAGGATTGGAGAAGCAGAGCAGTAACCTCTGTAGTTAGTTGAAGAATTCTGCTATATAAAGAATGGAAAAGATTCCCAAAGTAAACTTTTTCATTAAACGATTTTATTTATGAAGTAGAACTGGGGTTGGCAAACCATGGTCTCTGGCCAAATCTAGCCTGTCCCGTTTGTTTAAATAAAGTTTTGTTGCAAGATAGCCATGCCTATTCATTTACAGAGTGGCTGTGGCTGTTTATACACTACTACAGCAGAACTGAGTAGATTGAGGGGCGCCTGGCTGGCTCAGTTGATAGAGCATGTGACTCTTGATTTGGGGTCATGAGTTCGGGCTCCAGATTGGGTGCAGAGATTACATAATTATAGAAAGAAATAAAGAAGTAGGTTGAGTATTTGCAAGAAAGATCATAGCCAAAAATATTACTGTCTGGCCCTTTATAGAAAGTTTGCCAGTTCCTGATTAGAATATCCATATACGCGTATACAGTGGTTCCTTAACCTGGCTGTATGATAGGATTAAGAGCCCCTGGTGTGGTTCCGCTTCCCATTCCTTTTTTTCCTGCTAAATACAATTAAAAACCCTGGACCAAATGCATGGAGTACCTTTCTGAAGACTCTGGCTGGTGGATTAGAAACTCAAAGTACCATGGAGCTAGTGGTGAATGTCCTATTTATTTTACTTCTGATAGGGCCTCTGTGATGACCCGAAACCTGGAACTGTAGAGCAGGTGCAAGAATCCTTCTCTCTCTGGTCTAAGGAGCAGTTAGTGGGATTCTTACAGGACAAGGAGTTGGGGAATTCCCCTGGGTTTTTTTCTCCTCCTTTTTCACCAGCCCAAACCCGAGGTGGTCCTATGGCTGCAGCAGTGGTGGCACAGCTGCCTGAATCTCTGACCAAGAGCATGAGAGGAATTCGCATTGCTTTTATTTTTCTCTCTGTTCTGTCACCACTTGGCCTAGAAGGCAGAGCCTAACCCGGTCTGTTGTCTGCGAAAACAAAAATATTAACATTCTCCATAGAATTTAAAGAAGACTCAGAGTCTCACAATATAATATTAAAAACATTCAGGATATCAACCATAATTACTTGACATGTAAAGAACCAGGAAAATCCCAAAAGACTTGCAGGGGAAAAGGTAGTCAACAAAAGCATTCCCAGAGGACACAGATGTTGGAATTATCAAAGACTAAAGCAGTAGGAACATCATGCTTAAAGAAATAAGTATGAATGTTCATGAATCATATAGAAATATAGAAGATCTCAGTAGAAAAACAGAAGATATAAAAATGAACCAGGTAGAAATGTTGAACTGTGGGGCACCTGGGTGGCTTAGTTGGTTGAGTGTCCTCCTCTGGATTTCAGTGATCTTGCTGTTGTGGGATTGAGCCCCACATCGGGCTCTGTGCTGGTGGTGGAGAGCCTGCTTGGGATTTTCCTGTCTCCCTCTCCACCCCAACCCCTACCCCTGTTCGCACCATCTCTCAGTCTCTCTCTCTAAAAAATATTTTCTTAAATGTTGAACTGAAAAATATAGTAACTAAAATTTTAAAACTCACTGGATGGGCTTAATAGCAGATTGGAGATGGCAAAGAAATGTCCCGTCTAGCTGGTCAGTTGACGCGGGTTCCTGATCCTGAGGGAGGGAGTAAGAATAGGGCAGGAAGGGAGCACAGAGAGTGGAGGCGAGGCAAGGCAAGGTTTCTGATCTAGCTGCTCTGCTCCTTTATTGAGAGACCACGCATGTCTTATAAAGGGTAGAAGGCGGGCAGTTGACATGAGTTAGTTGCTAGGAAACAAGGGCGAGGACTGCAGCGTCAGCCCACCACCCAAGAGGCTAACAAGGCAGGCTTGGGAGGAAAACAAGAAGGCCTCAGCTGAAGGTGATAATGCAGCTCTTGATTCTTAATGGATATTTTTAAGTGTTAGGAATTCACTTTTCAGTTTTTGTACATTAAATGAAACTATTCTACCAAGTATTTGAAGAAGAAATAACATCAATTCTGCATTATATTTAGAAAATAAAAGGTAGCGAACACCTCTGAAGTCATTTTGTGAAGCCACTGATACCCTGATACCAAACCCAGCAAAGACAGCACAAAAAAATTGCCCTCATGAACATGGACACCAAAATCCTCAACAAAATGTTAGCAGACCAAATCCAACTATATATATATATATATATATATATATATATATTATAACCAAGTAGGGTTTCTAAATGCTGATAAAATATTTGAAAACCACTGATTAAATATTTGAAAATCAATTAATGTGACTTATCACATTAACAGACTAATAAAAAACCATCAATCTTATCAGTTGATGCAGAAAAACCATGTAACAGAATTCAACATTCTTTCATAATAAGAAAAAAAAACTTAGCAAACTTGAAATAGAAGGGACTTCCTTAACCTGATAAAGAAGATCTATCTATAGAAACCCACAGCTGACATCCTACTTAATGACGAAAGATTGAATGCTTTTGCTTGAACATCAGGAACAAGGCCAGGATGTCTACTCATATCACTCTTACTCAACATTGCTCTCGAAATCCTAACCAGTGCCATAAGGCAAGAAAAAAGGCATACAGATTGAAATGAAAGAGATACAGTTCATCATAAATAAGATCCCGAGGAATCTATAATTCTTAGAATAATGAGTTTAGCAAGTTTGCAGAATGAATACAAGGGAAGATTAAAAAATCAATCATACTTCTCTAGATTTGCAATGGATAATAGCTCCAAATTGGAAGCTTAGGTAGAAATTTAGCAAGATAATCATGGGATCTACATGCTGAAAACTACAAAGTGCGGAAAGCAATCCAGGAAAACCTGAATAAGTGGAGAACTGTGTTTATGGTTTAGAACACTCAATAGAGTTAACCTGTCATTTCTCCACTAATTAATTTGTAAAGTTAGTACATTTCAAGGATCTATAGCAGATGTAGATGTGCCAATTCTAAAATTTACAGGAAAGGCAGAGGAACTAGAATAGCCAAGAGACCATTTTGCAAAAGAAGAACAATTTGGGCAGAATCACACCATCCGATTTTAACTCTTACTGTAAAGCTCTGGTGTATAGACGGTGATTATGGTGAAGAGACAGACATACAAGTCTTTCCATCCAGAAGTAGACACACACAAATATGATCAGTTGATTTTGGACAGTTGCAAAGGCAAGTCAGTGGAGGAAGATGGTCTTTTCATTATAAGGTGTTGGAGCAACTGGACATCGTCCATGTGCAGAAATAGAAACTTTAGTACCTCCTGCACTGCTATAAAAATTAACTCAAAATGGATCATAGATCTAAATGTAAAACTATAAAACGTCTAGAGGAAAACAAGAAAATCTGTGATCTTGGATTAGGTAAAGTGTTTAGATGTAACACAAAAGCACAGTTCATAAAAGAGAACACTGATGAATTGGACTTCATCAAAATTGAAAACTTGTGCTCTGCAAAAACTACAATTAGGAAAGTGAAAAACAAGCCACAGACTGGGAGAAAATACTAGGAAATCACATGTCCAACATGTGATTCTGGATCCAGAATATTTATACCTAAATATATGAAATTCAAATGTAAGAAAACCAACAGCCCACTGAAAACTGGACAAAGACCATATCCAGATGACAAATGAGCACATGAAGTGAAGCGCTCAGTATCATTAGCCATTAGGGAAATGCAAATTAAAAGCACAGTGAGGTACCTTTTAGAATGACTGAAATTTAAAAATGCCCAAAGCCGCCTGGGTGACCCCGTCGGCTGAGCGTCCGACTTTAGCTCAGGTCATGATCTCATGGTTCATGGGTTCGAGCCCTGCATCAGGCTCTGTGCTGACAGCTAGCTAAGAGCCTGGAGCCTGTTTTGGATTCTGTGTCTCCCTCTCTCTGTGACCCTCCCCTGCGCATGCTGTCTCTGTCTCTCAAAAATAAATAAAAAAACAAAAACAAACAAACAACAGCAACAAAAAACGCCAAAGGAAACGAGCAATCTGAGTGTGAAGATGTGAAACGACTGTAACTCTCATATGCCACTGGTTGAAAAGCAGAATGATGGAGCTGCTCTGCCAAAAAGTCTAGCAGTTTCTTACCAAGTTGCGCATACATTGACCTAATACTGACATAAGCTAATATATTGTCCCACTGCTGGCTATATATTCTGGAGAAATAAAGACTGATGGTTACCTAAAAACATATATGTAAATGCATAGAATGGCTTTTTATTCATTGGCATGTGATCTGCATCCACCCAGAGCTAGGTTAGGACTGGGTCAGTAAGCCCTGCCTGGATCTGCCAAGACCACCTGCCCCAGCCCTGATGGTTTTATGCTAATTGACTAATTTAAAGGTGAGCCACAAGACCCATGGGTGCTCCCACATCCCACATGGACAGCTGGTGGAAGTCTGCTCTAAGCTAAGTCAGTTCTGTACAAGTTTTGTCCATAACTAAAGGTCTTCAATTATACTGGGGATGAATGAAGTGTATGATTAGTGTGAACATAGCCTTGCTGCTTAATGGTGTCTGGACTTTATACCAGTAGAAAATGGAAATATGATTCTTGCTACCGGCCAGTCTTTAGGAAGTTTGTAGACAAGCTGGCAAACTCTGTCCTCTCCCACATAATTCCTAACTATGGGAAAATACTAATTGCAAAATGTAAATTGAGAAAAATAATGATGGTGTTTCTTTATAAAGCTTTTTTCAGTGTTTATATAAACAAAACTTTGTCTTCATTTCTGTTTCAGATCACAAAAATGGACAGCACTTTATAATACCTCAAATGGCAGACAGGTAAGGCCACTGAAATACCAATCAATTTTATCTGTCACTGTTATTTCCTTGGTTGTATAGTGTTTAAGTGTATAATATTTTGTATTTAACAAAGCCCATACATTTTTCTCTTTTATGGCTATACAATTTGGAAATAAGACGGCTGTAAGTAAACCACCATGTAAAACTTAAGTTTGAAAGAGTATAAGTAACAAATTTACTAGTAAGAAAATTGGAGTTAGTGATGTTGTCCCAGTTTTAGCCAGTTGTGACAGTGTATTGTGTCTATAGATGACACCTCAAAATATTTCTGTATTATAATAGGATATTCTTTGTCTGTAGCCATGATTGACAAAATTTTTAAGGGCTGAATAGTAAATATTTTAGGCTTCGTGGGTCACGCCTCTGTCACAACTACTCTGCCAGTTGTAGATGCAAGCATCCATGCACGTTATGTAAATGAAGGGCATATCAGTTGCAATAAGATTTTATATCTGGACACTGAAATATAAATTTTACATTATGAAATATTTTTCTTTTGTTTTGGGATTTTTTTCCCCCAAACCACTTAAAAATGTAAAAACCACATTTAGCTCATGGACCGAACAAAAAAATGGACTATAATCTGCCTACCCCTGGTCTGTGAGGTTAGATGAGTTCACAGCTGCAGGAATGAACTTGAAGTCCTTATTTATCCAATTCCCTTTGCACAAATACTGTCAAAAGTTTCTGAGATGATCAGCTACTATTCTAGATGTAATCTTGCCATTCTGGTTTTTCACATTCTGCTCTTTTCATATTTCCTTCTATTGTGCTTTTTTTTAATACTTGAAGAATTGTAACTTTTCACATAAAGGGGCTGGTACCTAGCCTGGCAGTAGTTTTTGTTTTTTAGTTATTCAGTGATTATTTTTTTCTTTTCTATGTTACATGAGTGTGATATTTCTAAAAGGAGTTACAAGTTCTTCTGTTCAAAGCTTTCTCAGTAACTCTAATGGGCTGTAGAAGTTCTGTTTCTGACCATGTCCATGAAATGTAATAAGTCTCGATGTCTTGACTATCTTCATCTTCTACAAAGCTTACAAAAATGGTTTTTATTTATTTGCTTATTGGTTTTGTACATTTTCTTAGCAGCCTGGATTTGTCTGAATTGGCAAAAGCTGCTAAGAAGAAACTTCAATCTGTGAGTATCTCTGTTCCCTAGTGAAGTTCAGGGTGGGAAACCATGCATCCTTCCTAATGCCTGTCCTCAGCCCGTTAGCCTTTGCATCAGATGACTTTGTTTCATACTCTCAGATGTTGTTAAATCAGAAGCAGAGCATTGAGTACATAGAGAAGAAGATAGAAAGTACTATTAACGTTAGTAGATCCATTTTATTGGCTCTGCTTCAAGTGATAGTATTTTTCTGTGTCATTTTGGAAGGGAAGGCTGTGCCTTTGACATTAGGAAGCTGTTTCTCCTAAGAGTTCATTAGTTTCCTTCCACATACAAGAGTAAGTGGGACACACTTCTTGGGATTCCTTCTGGTAGCCTCCTAACACACTAGGGAATGGCACAATTTGATGCTGCAATGGTGAGTACCGGGGCTCTCCTTGCTGTCATCTGGGACCCAGCCACCAGTATCACAGTCTTGCTTAGCCCATGTCATTCATCAGAGCTTCATAAGTGTGTGCTTTCGAGGGCTGGTGGTCCCGCCCCGGGTGCGCGCTCAGAGCTCACCCAGCTCTGCAGGTCACAGCCTCCCTTCAGTCTGCGTGCTTCTTTCCGGCCTGCCCACTTCAGCCCTAGGCAGCACCCTGACCAGCCAGCTGCCCTGGGAGCACTTTCCCTTTGTTGGGACCCCACAGGTGAAGCCTCACCTGGGTGCTTCCCCACCACTGTAACCACTAGATTGCGTGCCTTGAGCTGTTCTCACAGCCTTCTGGATCAGAACCAAGCTTCCTAACTTCTTTTCTTAACCTCGAAGGGCATCATCGAGTTCCCACTGTTCAGTTTTTGCCCTGCTTTCCATCCGGTTCCTACTGTGTGCCTGCGCACATGCATGTACCTGTGTGTGCGTACGTGTGCATGTACGCATGTGCACAAACACAAGTGTTTATTTCTTTTTGTGTTTACACTCTCTAAAGCCACCTTCAAGTCCTCTTTTGGGAATCCGCTCTTTCTGCAGTGTTCTCCTTCCCCAGCTTCCAGCCCTTTTGTCATTCAAGTAACTGATATCTGACCACCTTGACAGTATAGTTGGGAGTTTCCCCACGCCTGACTCTGAAGCTGCAGCTCCCCTAATGTATGACTTTCTCCTCGTTCCTCTTCACTAGCACTCCAAATAATACTAAGTACTGAATATGACATAAAAGTGAGTCTGTCATTGCTAGTATTTAACTGTGGTATGAAATAAATGTATTTTATGCAATCTGGTGTCTTTGTGTTCTGTATCCGTGGTTATGTGTGTCTGTGTCATGGTTCAGTGATTAAGATCATAAGCTTTAGAATCAGGTAGAACTAAATAGTCTGTGGTTTTATTTTAATTACTTAAGAGTATATAAGCCACTTTTTATTTTAAATAATTAAAACATTATACATAATACTCAGGCTCCCTTAACTAACCTACATTTGCTAGGCTGAATGTACTACATAAAGGTGGGGTTATGTCTGGAATATTGCTAGAATGTGGCAGGCACTAGATAAGCATATGGAACAAAGTTGAGTACAGAGCCCCAGAACCTGGGCTGTGGTCAGACCGGTCAGGTATAGAGCTCATCTCTGACAAGCTCCGTAGCCTCTCTGCCTTGGTGTCCTCTCCCGGAAAGGGGGCCAATGTCCCATCAGCGGCTGCAGGTTTGAACTGCTCAGTGAGACAGGCTGCTGTCGTTACTTATTGGCCCCACCCAGTGGTGTCCTCCTCACAGGCGATGGCTTGATCCGTGCCACTACAGTGTTTATCCCCCAGGCTCTCCCTCCCTCCCTAATAAGAAATGGAGAAAAATATAATTAGACTAATGTGTTTCTTGTATTAGTAATGTTAACATTTGGAGAGACTTAAACTTGGATCTCAGGTCCATCACTTGCTGCCTTTGTGACTTTAGGCAAACTGCTAACTTCTGGGCGTCAATTTCCTTGTCTGTAGAATGGGATAATAGTAGTTCCTATCTTCATAGAAGTGTCATGAGTATTAATATGATGATAGTAGCACAGTACCTGAGGTGTAAGCCCTCAGTCAGTATTGCTGTTGTAGTTACTGTTAGTAATAATAACCTTAGCTTCTAGCCGCTTGCTGGAAAGAGACTGGATATTTGTGATGCAAGTTTAGGTCCCCAGTCCCTCATCACCTTATCCAGAAAAATGTTTTCAGGGGTTGTTTTCAATTATAAATATAAATTAACCACACTAGAGAAAATTTGGAAAATGGACAAGGGGAATCATTTTCATTCACTGTATTCTTAATGGAATCAGGCTCAGTATTTTGATACGTTTCTTCTAATTCTTGTTTCATATGCCTATCATTTTTTTGAATGGAAGCTCAGTCATAATTATAGGATTTTATATCCTGCTGCTTTCACCCAACATTTGTATCCGTTTTAGCAAGCTCCCACAAGGTCTGTGTAGCCAGCATTTTAAATTGCCACATAAACTTCCTTCCGGTCAGTGTGTGCTGGGTATTTACTAGGCCCATCTCTGTGCCAGGTACTGTGTGTGGACATGAATATAGTTGGGAATAAAAGAAATTCAGTGTCAGCTAAACAGGGACCATCACCAAGCATCTGGGTGTGTTTTATGAGGGGAAAAGTGCAGAGAACTAGAGCCATCCTGGCAGAGGCTTAACCTCACCTGGATTGAATAGGACCCTAAGTGTCTTACCTGTCCCAGTGGCTGCCAGGCAGGCGCCCCAGGCGGTGTGGACATTGGTTTGTTGGCCGCCACTGCACAATGTACTGAGTATAGACAGGCAGTTTTTGGGGGACACTCGGTTCAAAAGGGGATTGGAGGCCTGCTTACTGAAGAATATAGCAGAGACTTGAGGCTCTGGCAACTGCTCCAGAATAGAAGAGGGGACCTTACAGGGGACGTCCCGTGAAGAGTGGAGGACTGGACCCTACTTCTGAGATTGTGCACTTTGGACACCTCTTACCTCCTTTATCTATAGAACACCCCGTTTACATATTACACAGGAGTGAGTGAGGCTGCTGTGGGAGGCAGAAGTTTCTGGAGGAGCTGTACTGTTTTGGATGTTATTATCTGTTTAACAGTGGGTATTTTACCAAGCACTGGCTTTTGTTAAGACATTGACAATAAAAGGGTGAATAAGTCACAATGCCCACTCATCCTTCTGGTGTTAATCCTTATCCCTTGTGTTCCTGATATTTTTTTACTTGCAGCTAAGTAATCATTTGTTTGAAGAACTTGCCATGGACGTGTACGATGAAGTTGACAGGCGAGAGACTGATGCAGGTGACTCAACACATGGTTTTTCTAATAAGCTTCTGTTGTCAGCGGGCAGTGACAGGCTGCCCACTTCAGTGTTTTACTTGCCTGATATCTCATGTCCTGATGATGCATGTGCTGACATTTACGTTTGTGTGTGTTGGTTTCGGAGTGTGCTTCCCTGGGTCTCCCACACGACATGGGAGCCACGGCTGTCAGAGGGGCAGTGGCGCACCCATGGTGATAAGATTCTATCTCTGGCTCTTTCCTCTGGCTAGTCTGGCTTGCCACGCAAAACCACAGCACCCTGGTAACCGAGACAACTGTCGTCCCCTTCCTTCCGGTCAATCCTGAGTACTCTTCAACACGGAATCAGGCAAGTGGCCGAGGCTGAGGAGGAACTAGTAGTGTTTTTTGGGCAATGGCTGATAATGTGGTATTCCATTTTCCCAGGAGAGGTATTTTACATTTTTTTGTTTGATTGAAATGTTGACTGTCCTTTATATATGCACACACACGGGCATGCGCCCAAAACTCAAGAAATTGGTAAAAGCAACAAATATAAATGGAAGCCTGTCAAAGAATATAGAACAACTCACAGAGGAAATATAAATGGCTACAAATTACCATATTAGTAATCAAAGAAAGCATTAATAAAAAGGCCTTAATGAAAATTTCCTTAATCAAATTACTAAAGGATGTAATAAAGGATACTTGAAGCCGGTAGGGGTATAGTGAAATGGGCTTTCTAATGCTACACGTGAGAGTTTACATTGTTGTAGGTTTCAGAAAATGTACTAGCTGATTTTAAAAGCCTCAAAATTAAGTCCATCCTTTCATACCAGAAATTTTTAGTTGAGTATATATGCTAGTAAGATAAAAATACAAAGATTTATGCACGGTGATTTTCTTCAAAGCACTGTATAAAATAATAGAGCATTCAAAACAGCCCAAGCACCCATCAGGAGGAGAAGGGTTGAGTAAATTGGGAAGGTCTTTTAATGTTTATTGATTAACGGCAATATATAATGAATGCAGTCCCAGCATTTATAAATTTATCTTGAAATTTAAAAATTTCCTTCCAAATTAATTTTTCATTATTAGGTCTACTTTAAAATTGAATTGATGGAAAAAAGCATCTTTTTTTTTTTTTTGGTTTGGTTCACAGAAATAAATATGCACTGTGAGAATTTAAATGGTATCTGGTTCTCTTAAGTAGATGGATCTAGACTATTTGCAAGGAAAACATTGATGTGTGACTCCATTAACCTGCGGTGGTACTTTGATCATGCTCAGAAGTCTTTGCTGAAATCTGACAACGTGTAACTGGTTTCTCGTGAATATTGATGCATATATTTTCACATTTGAGAATGTTTCCAATTTTTTTCTCACTTAGGGCAGACAGAAACTAGCTCGTTTTAACGCCCATGAATTTGCCACACTGGTCATCGACATTCTCAGTGATGCCAAGAGGAGACAGCAAGGCAGTCCTCTTTCTGGTTCAAAAGGTAACTGTTTCAATTTGCTGCTTTGGTCTTCTAAAACTGTACACACATGTTAAATTTAAAATTATAAATTTATTAAAGTAATCATAATGAAAAGTTTACCTTTTTTGAGCCCTGATGAATGATAAATATTTCATTGTTACTGCTATTCAAATTTATCCTGTATGTTTCTTTCTCTTAGATCATCTATCTTCCTATAAAATTGCATCCTGAGTGCTACAGCTCTTTCAGAATTTGTCCGTCAGGTTTTCTACTCCTTAATGGAAACCCCCCACCCCTCCCAGTTAAAAAAAATTGCATCCTAAAATTAACTCAAAAGTCTGACTTAGGTGTTATTAAAGGGCATAAGAAAATCAACTCTCTTGATTGATATTACAGCTTACCTACTGTTGCTTACATACAAAACTGAGCTCTAAGTAATTGAAACTTAATACTATGAACATTAGATGTCTACAATAAGAATTGTTGTGATTTAAAATTGTGGAGAGCACCAAGCCCTATTTCCAAGGTACCTGTTGTATCTAGTTCAGTAGCTCAGCGTCCCAAGTCTGTGCTTAGGAACACACTTTTCCCCTATCTCCATTACTTTATATTTACTGTGTTTTTTCTAATTATAATACATTTTTTTAAGGTTACTTATTTTGAGAGAGAGACACAGTGTGCGCACACAAGTGGGGGATGGGGACAGTGAGAGAGAAGGGGAGAATCCCAAGCAGGTTCAGTGCTGTCAGTACAGAGCCTGAAGTGGGGCTCCCACGAACTGTGAGATCATGACCTGAGCCAAGATCAGGACCTGAGCCGAGATCAAGACTCAACTGACTGAGCCACCCAGGTGCCCCTAATATATGTTTTTTATTAGAAAGCATTTAAAAATTTTTAATGTTTATTTTTGAGAGAGAGAGCAGGGTAGGGGTAGGGGCAAGGAGCAGGGAGAGAGAGGGAGACACAGAATCCGAAGTAGGCTCCAGACTCTTGAGCTGTCAGCACAGAACCTGACAGGGGCTCAAGCCCACAAACTGTGAGATCATGACCTGAGCCGACGTTGGCTCAGTCACTTAAGTGACTGAGCCACCCAGATGCCCCTAATTATAAAGCATTTAAGTGGAAGAAATATGAACCATAAAAATTAAGTTTTCAGTTAGCATAGTATTCCCCAGAGATAGTAATCATCAACTGACATCAGTTCTCGAGTTTACTGGTTCAACAGGAATAAGCAAATTCTAAGAAAATTTACTAAATTTTGGTGCAGTGATATGGTTCTTACTAAATTTGAAATGTCAAAATGTGCATGCTCTTATTTGGTGGTTCCATTTCTAGCTAATTGAGGGTAAATAATCAGAGCTGTTACACATATACATAACACCGAAAACATTAGAAACAAGTAACAGAGCAGTGAAAATCACATATTTGAATAGTGCAGACTTTTTTTTTTCAAATATAGAATGATATAAAGTAACAAATCAGGTTTTTTTTAAAGGTTTAGTTTAATCTCAGTTTTGTAAGGAGAACATTTATACACATATGTACAAGTGAATATATCACATGGGGGTACTGTGTAAATACATAATCCTCATTATTTGCAGATCCCATATTTGTAAATTCATCTGTTAACTGAAATTCTCTGTAACCTCAACATCAGTACTCTCAGGACTCCCCATGGAAACTCGTGGACATGTGCAGAGTGGCAAAATATTTGAGTCACCCAAAACACACATGCCCAGCTGAAACTGAACTAGGCCGTGCTCTGCCTTTTTGTCTCAATTCTCATCCTGTTAACAAGTGTCCTTCTTAGGTCTGCTTAGTACCACATTTTTACATTTTTGTGCTTTTTGTTGTTGATTTTGCTGCTTAAAATGGCCCCGAGGCATGGTGCTGACATGCTGTCTGGGGCTCCTAAGTACATGGAGGCTGTGATGTGCCTCATGGAGAAAACACCTGTGTCAGATAAACTTCGTTCGCACGTGAGTTGGATAGTGCTGTTGGCTGTGAGTTCAATGTTAATGAATCAACAATGTATATTAAAGGTGTTTTTATAGGGTGCTTGAGTGGCTCACTTGGTCGAGTGTCTGACTTTAGCTCAGGTCATGAACTCATGGTTCATGGGTTTGAGCCCCATATTGGGCTCTTTGCTGACAACTCAGAGCCTGGAGCCTGCTTTGATTCTGTGTCTCCCTCTCTCTCTCTCTTTCTTCCTCACTCGAGCTCATGTTCTCTCTCTCTCTCTCAAAAATAAATAAACATTAAAAAAATTTTTTTCAAAAGGTGTTTTTAGGAGCACCTCAGTGGCTCCATCTCAGTTATGTGTCTGACTCCTGATTTCGGCTCAGGTCATGATCTCATGGTTCATGGGTTTGAGCCCCACTTTGGGCCCTTCACTGACAGCACAGAGCCTGCTTGGGATTCTCTCTTTCTGCTCCTCTGTATGCGTACTCTCTCTCTCTCTCTCAAAATAAATAAAGAGACATTAAATATATACTTATTTAATGTTTATTTATTTTAGGGAGAGAGAGAGAGAGAGAAAGAGCACAAGTTGACAGGGGGAGGGGGTAGGGAGAGGAAGACAGAGGAGCTGAAGCGGGGTCTGCACTGACAGCAGCGTCAGATGCGGTGCTCAAACCCACAAACCGTGAGATCAAAGCCTGAGCTGAAGTCAGATGCTTAACCAACCAAGCTACCCAGGTGCCCGTAAAAATATATATGGTTTTTTAAAAAGGTGTCTTTAAACAGAAACACACATAAAGTAGGGTTCTGTATTGATTGGTTGACAAAAATGTCAAAAATATGAGCAGAGGCTGGCAGGAACTCAACCTTGTGTTTCCACGGGAACAATGGTCAGTGGTTCAGGAGTTGCTAATTTAGTCTTCACAGCAACTTTCTATACCAACTGTAGATACTGACATTGTTTCTTTATATGTATATGTTTAGGGAAAAGACTGGAATGGTATAGACTGAAATAAATCAATGGCTAGGAGTGATTACCATTATTCTGTATTGATTATTGCTTCTTTTCTATTATTATTATTATTATTATTATATATTTTTTAGTTAGAGTAAGTGGGATAGTATATGAAGCGAGCACTAGAGTAAGTGGGATAGAGGGGCAGAGAGAGAGAGAGAGAGAGAGAGAGAGAGAGAGAATCCTAAGCAGGCTCTAGCACAGAGCCCAGTGTGGGACCCTAGGATCATGACCTGAGCTAAAATTAGGAGTTAGACACTCAACCCAACTGAGTGACCCAGGTGCTCCAACATTGAGTATTATTTTTGTAGTCAGATGATACATGTATTTTAAATATTAATTTGAAAAACTAAAAAAAATTAAAATTCCTTTTGATTAACCATAATTTATCACCCAGATATAAGCCAGAAATAACATTGGAAATCAGAGGTCAGCTTGAGTTGCCTGAGTGCCTGAGAGAAGTTGGAGAGACTTGGATAATTTGTGAAATCTTTCCTTCTAAGCACGTTAGAGTCTGGCATCATCCCTGCTCCCTGTAGACCATCCTTTCCTTGTGTGGGTGTGTGTGTCCACTGGGCCCTTTTGTCCTCTCTGGCAGTCAGCTGACTAAATGCCAGGCGCCTGTTCTTTGAGCACCAAGTTTACTAGACTCCATTTTAACAGTTCCTTTTTCATGGCATTACCTTACAAACAAGCTACAATTAAAACTGAATCACAGTTAATCTTCCAATAGTTACAGTTTTATTTCCATGAGTTGGAACTAAGCTCTGTGCTCTGTCTCCCCGAATAATGAGAAACTTGGGAGCCTGCCTTCTCCATCTGAACAGCACTTTCCTAAAGTGCAGGGATAAACACCTCCACGCAGTTGATAGGGAGGAGTTTTTTAAGCCTGAAGAAAAGTTATTTGCTTCTATTGATAGACAATGTGGAGCTCATCCTGAAAACAATCAGTAACCAGCACAGCGTTGAGAGTCAGGACAATGACCAGCCGGACTATGACAGCGTGGCCTCAGATGAAGACACGGATCTGGAAGCTACTGCAAGCAAGGCAAACAGGCAGAAGGTGAGGTGACATGTTGCACCCAGAAAGGGAGAATATGTCTCTTTTTGAAATCTTAACCTCTGCAAAATCACCTTATTTGTAAACCACTGTGAAAAGTACTTGGAGGTAATGTTCAGCTCACTACCAACTTGGACCAATGAGGTAAATAGGAGGTCCATATCCCGAGGTCCATTGCTGAATCACAGCTTCAGTCATGACTTTATAAAACTTGTGAGGAGAGTGCAATGTGTTTTATTCTTCGTTGAGTGACTTCTCTGGATAATACTCTCCCGAATGAGGCCTGGTCCCTTTCCTGTGAGGCGGTCCCTGCCTATTAGGAGAAACAACTGCTATCAGTGGTACAAAGTGTCATAAGAAGCACAAACGGAAGCTAGGGGGTAGAGGTATGTGAGGAGATGCAGCTTGTTGCTGAGGACGGGTGTCCAGGGAGGCTATGTAAATGGGCTGCCAGTTAATATACATGTGCCTTAAAGGATGCATGGGGCCAGGCGTGTGGAAAGGCAGAGGGAAGGTGAAAGAGGGCATCTGGGGGATCCCGCTCATGTGTAGAGACAGCCTGAAATGAGTGGGACTCAGAGCTGCAGCAGAGGGCAGGGCTCACACCATGGAGGAATGTGATGCCAGACTGAAGAGTTTACACCTTGGCGGACAGTACAGAGCCCCAGAAGCTCTTAGGCAGGGCAGGAGGGTCAGGTCAGCAGTTTTGGTTCCTCTCTTTGGGGAGGAGTGTTCTTGGCGGGTCAGAGAGTGGAGGAAGATAGGAAACCCAGCTGGGGTACTGCTGGAGGTCCAGACAAGAGCTGACGCAGGCCGCCGTGGGCCCGATGCTGAGAGAGTCTGGGTGGAAGGAAAGTCACTGTAGCAGAGTGAACCTGGGCCCAGGGAGAAGGAGCAGAGGCCTGGCCGGTGCACCCACTGCTGAGTCACTAGGACCTCGCCCCAGATCAGCCCACAGAGGGACTCAGCAAACGTTTGAGAATGGATAGACAGGAAAACAAATAAACAGGTCTCAGTGATATTGGATGTGTGCACTGGGGGGATAGACTTAAAAAGGATGTGCCCAGAGCTGTCCAGCTCACATGATTACGGGAAGGGTGGTGCCACTGGCAGATGAGGGGATGTGGAGAGATCAGCAAAGGTCACTTGCCCCATCTGATCTGCCTCTACCCAGTGTCCCCAAGCACCAGATTGAGTCAGAGTGAAAGCCAAAGTCATGATGGCATCCTTCCAACTGACCTCCTCCTCTTTGCCTTGCACATCCGCACCCTCTAGCTGAGCTCTGCCACTGGCTAGAATGTTCCTCTTCCAGACAGCCACTCGACTAATGTCCTTCCAGCTGTTACTGGTGCCTCACCTACCCAAAGGCTTAACCCACCTGTCTCATTAAAATGCACCCAACTTCACCCCTATTTCTCTTCCTGGTCCCCCACCCTGCTCCATTTTCTCTCTTTTCCACAGCACTTGTCATCTTCTGTCCTTCTCTCTGCTGGGGTGTAAACACTGTGAAAGCAGGAATCTTTGTTTTCTTTTTTACACATCCGAAGTCCCTAGAACACTGCCTGATGCATAATACAAATAGATTGGAATGAAGGAATTACTGAAAGAATGAATTTAAAAAAAAAAAAAGGAGGGCACCTGGCTGGTTCAGTTGGAAGAGCATGCAACTCTTGATCTTGGGGTTGTGAGTTTGAGTCCCATATTGGGCGCAGAGATTACTTAAAAATAAAACCTTTCAGAAAAAAGGAATGGGCAAGAGAAAGGCAGGCAATACCAGTCAAATGCAGTGGGAGAGTCATCATCAGACTAGATTTAGGGCCGCACCTCCTGTTCTGTTAGAAAATATTGACTCTAATATTTTTCAAGTATTACAGTAACCCTACCTTCATGTTTTATTTTTGCATTACTCCCTGAAGGCTTGATTTGGATTGATTAACTTTGCAGTCCAGCTGGCATGGTCAGACTTAGAAATTCTTTAGCTGTGAGTCTTGAATGTTATCATCATCTCCGATTGTGAACATTTTCCCCAATTTATTTTTAGAGCCTAGATTCAGATTTATCAGATGGACCAGTCACTGTGCAGGAATTTATGGAGGTCAAAAACGCTCTAGTGGCTTCTGAGGCCAAGATACAACAGCTAATGAAGGTGAATAACAACTTGAGTGACGAGCTGAGAATTATGCAGAAAAAGGTAACATGTCAATAAATGCCAGGATGATTGACTCTTTAACCCTGTAGCATAAGGAAGAATCCCAGGCACGATGCTTGTGGGCAGAGGGGGAAAAAAGCAAGTCATTGCAACAGACCTAAAATCCTTTGGGCCAAGCTGTCTTTTGGGAAGCAGTATGTATTTGGATTTCAGACGAAGTAGTTTGGATGGGAAATAAATCCAGAGTGAGTTTCCCAAGTAGTTGACATGTAGCAACCTAGTTGTAGCCACTCTTGCACTATTCCGTGCTCCCTGGGAATCTGCATGCCCCTCCAGTAATGCAAGTTCTTGCTATTGCTCATTCTAAAGACTAATCACACCGTGAAGACAGAGCAGACAAAATCCCTGGACAGGTGTCTGCCAACCAGCACTCCATGCAGGGGCTGCCGTCCCCACTCATTCTTAGTCTCAGTTGTTACCCACCAGCTCCAGCAACCCTGTCCCAGCCTCCCACCCCCCTGCCCTGTTTTCCACTGGTACTTCTGATTTCTGATGTCCTCAGAGCCTACAGCAGCATCTGCCACAGAGTAGGCACTTGGTAAATACAAGAAGACATGTTTTCATTTGCATGAACAAGAGCTGTACACTTGTAAGAGACAACCCCATTTGTCTGTTCACTGCTTTTGGGGAGAGAGAGAAATATATAAACATATTAATCCCTAAAAGGTGTGTAGCTAATAGTAGCATGGAATATGCTTAAGAGGGGGATTATGTACGTAGCTCTACAAGAAGCCTGAGAAAAGGAAGTTGCAAAAATTCTCAGTTCTGCCCAAGATTTTGTAGGTGCTGTCCCTATCATTCAGTCCTCTACAAGATAGTTTTGTATACTTCCTTTAAGCAGAAACAAAACAAAGTAAGTATCTGTGCCTTAAATCTGTCATTTGAAGAGTTGCGTTTCAGAATCATTATCAAGAACAGAGGACAAGGCTCACTCCCCTTGGAGCGTGTGTTCTGTGCCGGCCTAGCCCCGTCTAGGGCTGCCGTGTAGCTGTGAGCAAGGAAGACCAAGAGCCCTTTTGCTGTATAATCACACTTTCATGTCCTCTGACTTTTCTAAAGTGTCTTCTACTTAATGAATCATAGTTTGTCCCATTTACTGAACTAATAATTTTGTTGAGGTGACTTTCTGAAGCATGTCAACTTTGCTAGTGTAAATCAGTCTGCTAAGCATCACCTTTTTTTCCCTTTTTTTCCCCTAAAATGCTCCTTTAGTATTTATAGATATCACCAGAGATAACCTCATATCTTTGAAAAGAAATGTCTTGCAGAGTGAAATTATTTGCCATTGCTCATGGATTATGTCTTCAATTCTTAGAAATGGTCTTGATGTCAGGAACTATTGAATTATCTATAACTTTTCATTACCTGTTATACCCCTTCCAAACAAAAAAGTATGATCTGATTCTCATTAAGAGCGGTATCAATCAAATTTATGCTAGAACATCTCTCTCAAATACAGAGGACTAAAATTTTTTGAAATCGAGACAAGGAACTTGTGCTCATCAAAACACATTCAAGTAAAATCCACACTGGATGTTTTAGAGGCATGAAAAGCATTAAGATGAAGTTTCAGGTTTCAAGGCCTTGTCTAAAAACTCTGAGAGAAGGTTTCTACACAGACAGGCACGTGACCAGACACCCCAGTCACTCATCGAGGGGCATGTGTCTGTTCTCACTCCCTGCACTGTGTCCATTTCACTTTAGGACATGGGCTTCCTAATGAATAGTTGGCCAGGCACCTTAGGCCTGTCTCTGTCCTGGAATGTAGGGATTTTCAGTGGCTGCTTATCACTTTGCAGCTGTTCTTTGGAAAACAAGTCGCAGATAGAAGTTATACCCTGAAAGCCTTTGTGGTATGGAAGCAACCTGTCACTCTTTAGTGGATCACATATGGGAAAAAAAACATGAAATGAGGGTATTTCAGTGGCAGAGGCAGTAAGTCAGACTGTCACAGAAATTTGGCACTATTACTATAAAGTATGTAGAATTTGCTTATTTTGCAAAGATGTGTTGGTTTTGTTTCATAGTTAGGTAAACGTTCTTGTATGTTTATAGTTGACCAAGTAGCATGATTTGTATCTGATCTTTCATATTTAACAGTTGCTTGGAAAAGATGCTAATTAATGAAGAGGAGCAGCCACTATTGGTGTATTATTCACAGATCGGTGCTTTCTAAGTAAAAATTGAAAGTAACTCCTAACACTGAATGGGCTTGGTATTGAAAAAGTAATGATCTTCTGGTGCAAATACATTTGCTTGCGGACTTAAGCCTTGGCCCTGGTGGGGAATTTGGTCAGAGTTTACAGTCTCTGTCAAAGAGTAGACAGCTGAACTTACACCACCCCCAGCCTTTAAATTGTCACGGAAGATGAAGGAGCACCAGAGAGGAAGGACACTGTGCAGGACTGGACCCACTTAATTGTGTTTGAAATGCCAGACGCTAAGGAGTAACACGATTCCTTGCCGAGCCCCTAACTCTAATTCATCAAACACCATGAAGCAGCCTGCATGTGAGGAATGGAAAGAGCAATCAGGGTCTCCAGGTGACAGCCTCTAACTAAAATAGGGTGGTACCAGGCAGATTATAGAGTGTTTAAAGTTGACACTGCCATGGTCGCGTTTTTGAGTGACAAAAGCCAAAGGAGAGTGAGGCCAGGTATCCCGGCCCTGGCTGCAAGATGACCGGTCACCAGAGGGAACGTGTGCTACGTGGAGCTTTCAGACGAAGATGTTAACGTAGATCGATAGGCCTCCAGTTTCTTCGTGATATGTTAATATAGCAAACGTCCCATGACTCGCTTCCCTCTCTTTTTAAAAAAGTGCTAAATTGTTTGGAATATCAAGAGTATTTGTAATAAAAAATTTGTTGATCACAATTTTCCTTGTTGGCTTTTTGGGAAGCAGTAGTTCATCTGACTTTTCATAAGCTGAACTTCCCTGTCTTTCTTGCTTCGCAAAGCCCCACGGTCATCTGTGCTGCTTCCCTGGCGTCTGCTGGCATCTGTGGCATTTGCACATCTCTCAGGGCTCATTTGAAAAGCAAGTTACCTAAGGGACATCTTCTAAGCTCTTGCTTGAAACAGCCTAAGAATACCCCAGAGTACAGCTTGCCCGCAAACATTTCCCAGGCCCACCATGACCAGTTTTTAAGTGGTTAGACATTTCGTTTTTGAAGAGTCTAAACTGCAACTTTGCCACAGTGAGAAACTGAGCTGTTTAATTTGCTGAAATGATGAAGTGAGTTGATTGCGTGTCCCTCATTCTGGGAGAGAGTTCTTGTTTGTAGTCGCCTGTAACTTTCAACCCAGCTAGCTGTTACTGTTCTTACTGTTTAAAGCTGGTAGTTGTATGCATTTACTTGGTGTTTGCTTTTTCTGCTTGCTATAGAAAAACACCGTCCCACTGCCAAACATTTCTTTCAGCTTCAAACACTCCAGAGTGAAAATTCGAACCTCAGGAAACAGGCCACAACCAATATATATCAGGTGCAAACTGGTTCTGAGTACACAGACACTTCCAACCACTCTTCCTTAAAGCGACGTCCATCTGCCCGGGGCAGTAGGCCCATGTCCATGTACGAGACGGGATCAGGTCAGAAACCGTATCTCCCAATGGGAGAATCGAACCACCCCGAAGAGAGCAG
Source organism: Suricata suricatta (assembly GCF_006229205.1). Classification (NCBI taxonomy): domain Eukaryota; kingdom Metazoa; phylum Chordata; class Mammalia; order Carnivora; family Herpestidae; genus Suricata; species Suricata suricatta. The sequence continues at coordinate 71,697,053 of NC_043713.1, forward strand.
GACGAGACTCCAGCCTTTCCCTGCGCACGTAAGTAACACCACTGGCGCTTCTGCTGTTCACTCTCTGTCCAGCCTGACCCCTGCTTTCTCTCTTCTGAGCCTGCACATCCCATGTCTCCGCTTTGCCAAATTGGGCCAGGAGAGTTATCCTTGTGTTTGCTGTATTAACATGTCAACAGATGCTTGTTGTATTCCCACAAGCAGACAGGGCCTATTGGCTGAAGGTTTCCCAACAAAGTTTGGGATTCTGGCTCTTGTTCAGGCTCCACCCCAACCCATATCGATAATATCTATCCTAGCCAGCCAGTACGCAAACGTTCTTTGTAACAAGCTTTCTTCCCCAGTTATAAAAACAAAAACAGATTGTGAAGGTCACCAGCAAAATGCCGTCTTCTTTGAGGTAGACAGGCACTTGCCCCTTTATGAAATGGAGCCCTTAGAATCATGGTACCTTCTCTGCTCCTCCCAGTGGGTAGGTCTGGAAGCCTCCGGGCCTCTGCAGCCTCTCCACCCATGGTCAGCCTGCCTGCTTAACTTCTGCACCCCCCTTGTCCCCTTGGTGGAGAAAATGTGGGTTTGTCATTTCATAGAAATGAAATGTAAAAACTCTACACCAATTTTACAAGGATTGTATTCCAAAGATTGTGTTCTGTAACAGGTTGCTAACAACCTTATTTTACAATGGAATGAGTGTTGTGTTGTGTGGTTTTCACGTATTACATTTGTCCTGTGCTCGCTTCGGCAGCACATATACAACTATTACCTTTGCCTTGGATTAATTTTTTTTTAATCCCATGTTTTGATAGGACGCTATAGACCTTTGGAACTTCTGTTTTTTCAGAGACTAGTCTTTATTGTTTTTGAATGTAAAAGTATTTCTTCAAATTTTATAGGAGTTTCCAAAAAATTCTCAGAGTAAATGCAAAGTAAAGGATGTGGTCTAGTAAATTAAGCCCTAGTTTAATTTTGTCAAGCTTTAGTGTTGTAAAATTTCAGTGTTGTTATATTGTAATTAGGACTCCTTTACTTCAGCTTTTTAAGTTGTTTGGACTAAAACATCCCAAGGCAATTGATTTGATACATTTGGTGTAATAGAAATGCCATTGAACTAAGGGAAGAATCTTATATTTGTTTAGCTGAAAACAAAAGTTAGGAGAAGCAACTTTGTCAGTTTTCATGCTATACATTTTTATTTTAGAAACACTTAGAATGTAATGTCACTTTATTGCAAAAGTTCTGTATCTATATTAAAGAGTAGATTAATAACATAAACCAACTTAACCATTTATATAGTTTCTCATTTTGCATGTGTCCTGATTAAAACACAAATACTTGTTTAAGGCTATCCATTAAAAACCTGTTGACAAAATTAATAAATTATGCTAGGTGTCCTCTTTTCTCTTATAGAAAAGTAGCTTTATAAATTCTGAGTAATTTTGGGAAGACAGCTCATTAAAGGAGCAAACATTTCTGGGGACCTGTCATCAGCTAGCGTGGCAGTCAGCCCGCCTGTCAGAAATTTCAGCACTGATCTCACGTAGTGAGTTGCTGTTTAGGATTCTTTGACCAGGAAACCCAGGCTGAACCCAGGGTAGGAGGTAGGGATTTTTGTTTGTTTTGTATTTTCCCCGAGCGTGTTTCTTTTTCCCCTTCCAGATTGGGAGGAGTGCGCTTGTGACCTCCTCTTCGTCTCTGCCTTCCTTCCCCTCCACACTTTCCTGGTCGAGGGATGAAAGCGCCCGAAGGGTTAAGTACACTCTCACCGGTCTGCTCTCTGGAGGAGGGGCAGTGCTCCTGGGCGCTTTGTGCTTCTCCTGGCCATCCTGTCCCTCCACTAACTGCCCTTCCATCCTGCATGAGGCAGTGCTCACCCCGGTGTCTCAGCACAGCGGTGCGCGGGCGCACGCACACGCGCATGTCTGTCTGAAGCGGTCTCCCTCTTGTCTAACTCCACGTTGCTCAGTTTCACTTAATATTTAACAGTGTTCCCAGTTCACCCTATAACATGTATTTGGAGCGTACGGTCTTTTTAAACTTCAGAAAATTAGCTGGCTGCTGGTTAAATATTGTAGCAGGGCAAAAAAAAAAAAAAAAAATTGTAGCAGGGCAAATATGTCAAATTTGTCCAGAGCAAGAGTTATCAGATATTTGGGCCAACTAAAACACTAAGATATCATCATGCTTTACTTTTTTTTTTGACCTGTTGACATTTTTTACGTGAACGCCATACCTGACGCATCCAGGTTTTACAGTCCCTTGTCCTACATCAGGACTGCAATACGTGACAGCATTGGAGGTGTAGGTGGCTGTTAGTATGAAGCTGTTCACTTGGTGAGTTGGTCAAGTCCAGCTTGCTGATGTATAATTTACTTTCCCAATAACCACACATGATTCAGTAAGCTCCTTTTAGAGTAGGCAGACACCAGTGTTTATTAAGCACCTTCTCCACACCCAGCCTCTTGGTAAGTCAGAGGGTCCTAGGGCCTCCCTGCTCCCAGAGGCACTATCAGCTTAAAACATCCTTTCCTGGGCTACCTGGCTGGCCCAGTCAGAAGAGTGTGGGACTCTTGATCTCAGAGTCATGAGTTTGAGCCCCACATTGGGTGTAGAGATTACTTAAATTTAAAAGAAAAAAAAAATTTCTTTCCTGCACAAAGTACATGATGGCAAGCTGGGATTGTCATGGTGGAGAGAGTACAGGCTTTGATGACCCGAGTTCAGGTCATGGCCCACTCTTTCTTTAACAGAAGGATAATGTAACCTGTCAGAGAGGAGGGAAGGTGGCCATGCGTGAGGCGCCACCCTCACGGACAGGGTGGGGTTTGCTCTCGGCCTTTTACCATTCCCTCCACCACAGTAGGAGTGACAGAGTCATTCTTTCCCAGTGCCAGTGCCATATGGCTGGCTCACCGAGGCCCTCTGGGGCTCTCTTCCGCACTTGGAGGTAATCTATTGGAAAGAAATCTTGATGTGCAATACTGAGTCTTCTGAGCAATGCTGAAGTTGAACTGCAATGTTTTTATTATATTTTTTTCAGTCAAATAAGGGACAGTTAAACAGAAATGAAACCTCCTTTGAAATTTTGTTAATAAGAGTCAAATCTCTTTTGCCCACTGGATGATTTGTCTTTTAAAAAAATCTGCCTTCTTTGGTAGTTTTGAGGATTCTTGCAAGGACTTCCTGCTGAGACAGCATTTTATACAAGATTAACAATTACATCATTGAAACTGATCATCTTGATTATTCCTGACTGATCATTATGAGTTTAGGTATTTCTGGCATGTCTGTATTCAGAGACAACTGCACATCTGTTCAGTAAACTGAACCAGCACCAGCTAGAAGGTAACTTTTCTATTAACAGCTTTGAGAGAGCAGCACTTTGAACTAATAGGTCTTGATCTTAGCTCTGCATGTGTACAGTAATTTTCATAAAATTAAATGCTGGCTAATTTGAAATCCTGTCCTATGCTTTTATTGACAACGATGAAAGACTGAATCCGTAAGTAACTGAGTTCCTGGATGGTTACGGCCATGTGTTATTTTCTGTGCTTGAGGAACATTTCGTGACTACTTTTATTAGATATAGGAGTTGTTACTCTTCTAAAATGTTTAAATGAGACCTGGTGCCTTTGATAATCGTGGGGTAATGCATTCGATTTGTAATTATCACATTTACCTCAAGGAAAGCAAAAAGATTGATTATAAGAATGTGAGATTTTCTGGGTTTAATTCTGTTTTCTAGATTTTTCCACTGGAGCAGCTCTGGATGAATTTTCTAGAATAATTATTTAAATGCAAGTTTTTTACATTTCATTAGTGTATGCACATGCATGTGTGTGTCTGCAAACACACACACATGCACGCACATACATTCATCCTTGTATATGCATGTATAAAAACTAAAGGAAAAGAAATGTAAAGATTAAGCATTCCCTGTAAAAGGTAAGATGGGGTATTTTTGTTTGCTTGTTTTGGGGGAGCTCTTTTTAGATCACCTCTGGAAGAGCCTGGTGTCCCCGTTCCCTGTACTAGGTACAGTGCCTAGCTTTGGTCTTCCAGCCACACTTATAGTGGTCAGTAACTCACCGATGGATTCATAAAGCCAGGTCAGAGTAAGGCAGCAGTTGAAGGAGAACTACTTACTGGTAGGAGATGTGAACACAGGGATATGGAAGGTTGTATATCTTGTAGAACTTAGCTTTACAGACTTCCCGTATGGCTCCAAGCCAGTACTTAAATCATTTGCCAGATGGATTTGAGTGGGAAAAGTATGAGTTCACGTTGAATTTTAGGAGCCTAGCAAGTGTCTTATACTAGAGTGGCTAGGACCAAATAGAACCCTCAAAAGTGGGGAAACCTCAGCACACAGATGAAGGGAACCCCTGCTCTGGGATGGGGAACAGAGGCCATGGGGGAGAGTAAAGCGAAATGTGGTGTGAATAAGGAGTCTTTCCCCACTGTGGGGCTGGCGGCCTTGCCTGTCCACATCCGGCCTTCAGAGGGCCAAGCAGCATTACCAGCAAGGGGCAAATAATGAGACTTCGTCTAGACTCTTAACTGACCTATACTATGGTAGCCATTCTTTTGGATGAAGCTACAAGGTCTCCATAGGTTTAAACAAGGCTCTTAGTTTACAGCTATATCTTTAGCCACGTTTTATTGCAGCATCGAGAAAATTCCTTAGTCACATAATTAACTTGGATTAAATTCAAGTATAAAGGTGGAAATGGCTCATATTTGTATTTTGCAAGGTAATCAGGTTAGGTTTTGAGTCAGCTGACTTCTAAAGGAAGAAAAATCTCAAGCATTATGGATAAAATAAATACTGAGGGAAAATTACGTTTATTAAACACTACAGAACTAACATAGTCTCCTTCAAAGGAATGTGTTCCCCTTCAAATTCTATCACCCTGGAAGGCACTCTACTTTGCCATGCTGCCACTTGCTCAAAATATTTTTAGGATTCTTCTTTTGAAACTGTGTCCCATTTTTTAATCTCCACAGTTGCATTAAATATTTATATTCTAAGGGATAGATGTTTTGGGGGAAACATAAAAGTGGTTGGAAACCAAGTGTTATGTCGGGTTAACCCGTTTTGGTTTTCACAAACAACATGCAGCAGTAAGTTAGTGATACTGGCTTTCTTGTGTGGCTCATATAAACCGTCTGGGAGGGCAGTTCTTGGAGAGCCCTAAATGTTTGGAACAGTGACAGTCCTCAGGGCACCAGGCATGGAACAGTGGAGGTGGTAGGAGACAGGACCTAGGTTCTCAGTGCTGGTTTTCTGCTGACTCTGTGGCACTGGCTTTGTCTCCCAGCCCGCTGGCCTTTCATTTTCTCATCTGATATTAGACTAGACAATCTACAGCTGGCTTCCAGCACTAACGGTCTGTGGGTATATAAGTACTGGCCTGTGCATTAGATTATAAACTCCATGTTCCTTAGAGAACTAAACACGGGTGTGCTGCCTTGCATGTCTGCGTTAGTTTATTCCAAGGATCTGTTTACGGAGTTGCCTCTGAGCTAAGAATAAAATGGTGCCAAGAAAGAAACCATTTCTGCATCGACCATTCATCTTTCACTAAATTTTCTTTCTTTTTTTTTTTTTTTGTATTTTTTTATCTTTGTTTGTTTGTTTTTGTATTTTTTATCTTTTTGTTTTGTTTTGTTTTGTATTTTTTTAATCTTCACTAAATTTTCAATAAAGAGTTGGCTCCTGTCCCAAGTGAGACCTGAGGCACAAAGCCCCCGTGGCCTAACAGGTAATGATTCCTAGGCAAGGCTCCCAAATGTCTTGTGCTCAAAACTAACGAGTGTTGCCTTTCTCTCTCTCAGGCATCCAGGCTGGAGAAGCAGAACAGCACACCTGAAAGTGACTATGACAACACCCCCAACGACACAGACCTGGACGACACGGGGTACAGCTGCGGGAGGACTGCCCCGGGGCGGGCTCTGGAACCCTAGACCTAGTGGCTGTGCTCACGGGACGCGGTTCATCCCCCACGTGTCTCCTCTCTATGTTCAGACCCGTAAGGTCATGAAATGTGGAGGCATAAGTTCGTAGTCCAACCTCTTATCCCATATTACTCCAGGGGCCTGTCACACATATCTCTGAGTGTCTGTAATGTGCTTAAAATCAGTACTTTACATCAACCTCAGATCGCATTCTACGCTTGTGCTCCAAGAGACAAGCTGGATTAGGGATGGCTTTATGACAGCACCCCTCGCTGCTCCCTTCTTTACCCTTTCTCGGGGAGTCATAATTTCCAGCCCTGTGGTAGAATGAAAGAGTTGCCCCGTGAGCTGTGGCCGCCTGTCGATGACACAGCCTCACTGTGAGCCCCTGCAAGACAGGATAAAGGACACCACAGAGCAGCCAGCTCATGCACCAGCGGATGCACACGCAGGGGCTCCTAGGAGCAGAGCAGCAGCTCGTGAGCACCTGTCACAGCAGGCCACTTCTTTAATGTCCGCAGGTCAGGCAGAAAGGGAAGGCAGAGGAGTGTGGTGTGGCAGGGTGATGGCTCGGTACCAGATACGGCAGAACCCCACGCAGCCCCAAGCCCCCTCCTCCCCAGCACAGAAGACGTCATCCGGAAAACCGAACAGATCACCAAAAACATACAGGAGCTCCTCCGAGCAGCTCAAGAAAATAAACATGACAGGTAAGGAAGTTTGAAAATCCTGCCTGGAAAAATGCATGCTTTGCAAGAGAGGCTACTCCATTGGGAACAGGAATTTTTTTTTTTAATTTTTTGAAAATTTCAGGTTTACATAACAGGCTTAAGAACAGATTTGTAAATTTGGGTGGTGAGGTTTTTTTCTTTAACATGGCATGTCCAGTTTTCTGCATTCTTACAAAGTGCTCTGGAAGCAGACGCCTCTAGAAGTAAAATTGCAGCATGGTCGGGGTAGTGATCTTGCCGGGGCTGGATGGTGAGGGGGTGAGCGTCGTGCCCCTCAGAGCTTGCAGGTGACTCTTCCAGCCTCTGTGCCCTCTGTGCTCACCCTTGTAGACTTGAGCTGGCTGACATAAAAGGTACCTCGACATGAACTCGGTTTCTTAGGTTCTCCCTCATGTGCATGTATGTGCGTTCATGCATGCACACCGGCGTAAACATTAAGAAACAAGTGGTCCACAAATAACAGTTGATCCAGTTGTCACCCAGGTAATTCTGCGGTCCTGAAATAAGACCCGTCTTACCCTGAGCAGGACCATACCCTGCAGAGTTATTTCTTACAGTGGAGAAGAGACTGGCCCATCTTTGTTTGTTCCCTGAGCACGGGCTCTCTGAGAACTAGCGGCGGGTCATTAACTATGCTGAGCGACGTCCTAGTGTCATACGGCCAGCCCCATCTGGACACACTCAGGAAGCATTTAACGTCCTCCCATGGGGTTTAAAAAAGTGGTAGAGGTCCGTCGAAACCCTGGAGCAATCTCACTGTTTCTGCAGGTCAGCCGAGTTCAGTGTGCGGGTGAGGAGCGCCTCTGCGCACGGCGCACGAACGGAAGTCGTCCCAGGGACACAGGGCACAGTACTGCTCCTCCTTGGTCCTCTGTTCTCTTGTTCCGCTTGAGCTGCACCGGCATCTTTTGCCTTCTCTGTGTTCCCGGCATCGCCAGGCTAGACTGCCCTGCTCTCCCCTTTCCCTTTTCCCTCTGCAGCTCTCCCCAGTGTCTCTGTTTCCCACTTGGTAAGAGAGGAGTAGCCAGTGTTCAGTGAAGGATGAGTGCTCGTCTTCCTGGATGGACTGCTGGAGCATCCTCCGAGGAGAAGAGGAAGGCTGTTGCCCAGCCTCCTTCCACAAGAATTACGTGGCTGTTCGGCTCCCTCCTTCCCAGGCAGCCTCTGTGTCACACACCCCACCCACCCCACAAGCTGCAGGTGCTCACCAGTTGACAATAGATTTACTCCAGTTCAGAAGTGCCATGCTTGTATTTCAAACAAATGAAAAAAAATGTTTATACTGCATTGTCAAAAATAGAAATACCTGCCTGGAGGCCATTTCTGTCCTCATAGAACCAAAATCCTGTGCTTGGTAGAATTGGGGAAGTTCCCCCACCACACCTTTTTTTAAGACTCTGTCAGATGATGCAGAGTTTAATCATTAGTTCACTCTTTTTAGTTTAAATACAGTTGATCTAGAGAATTTATGTTTCACAAATTGCTCACTGTTTTACTAAATCCCTGGTTACTTACATATGTGAGACACTTTCATTTATAACTCTGAGCTGTACTGATTAAACCCACGCCTTTTCTTCCTCTTTTCTCCCCGTGTTCATCTGTCACCTGTGCTCATTCTTAGTAGACCAGCAGCCAGTGCGGTCACATTCAGGCTTCACCCTGTGCCTTGAGCCAAGCAAGCTGCCCACAGTCCCCTACTTTCCCTGAGCCTGGTCCCCACCCCAGGCCCACAGCCCCACTCCCGGCCTATCTCTGTCTCTCTCTCACAACCACACGTGTGCACACACTATTAGAGCTCACCGTATACACACAAGCCTTCTTTGAGGAAACATAATAGCTGGGAGCTGTGGACGTGACCTTTCTCCGTAATCCGTGCACGCTTGCTTTGGTGGCTCATTGAGGATGTCCTAAAGTATTTCATACTGAGTCTGGGGGAGGTATCCTTAGGAAAAGCAAGGCGTAGCAAGGGGAAGTTTGAATTCTATCTCGGGGTCAAAATGAAGATGCTAACCAGCAGTCATGTATTTCACACGGGCATGTTAGGTTGAGTGACACGCCTGAAGCAGTGGTGCTGCACCGTGGCCTTTTTCTGGGCATTTGTGTGACCAGATGGGTTGTTGCCCCTTCATATTTACACGTGAAATAATGCCGTCTGTGTGGGCTGTTCCGTTACGATGTGGTGTATGATTCTAATTGCAAAGTAAAGTCAGGATTTCCCATTTGAAAATATTTTGGGATAATATTAACCACTTGCTGGAAATGTAATGCTTTAACTAAAATGTAGTCAGTCTTAATTAAAATAGTTTTGAGATTAGATTTCTTACAAAGATGAAGTACAGAGGTTGTGTGTGACAGTCTTTAAGCAGAAGCCAACTTCATGACAGAAAATGGGGAAAATGTTAGTTGAGGGCTGGATGCTGAACAGGATTTGGATCCGTCTTGAGAGGAAAGTTTTTAAACAGCCACGTGGGTGCTTGTGGAAGGCCAAACCTGCATGTTTGCACCGTATTTCCTAACGTGCCACAAACAGGCTGCCAGAGAGCTTTTCCCTTCTGGGCTCTGAGTCAGCTCTCCCAGAGATAAAACCCAGGCCTGGTGGCAGTGTGGTGTCTCAGAACTGTCGCTCAGCCCCATCCTCAGTTTGTCTTGCGTCTGCACCTTACAAAACCTACCCCTCAGGTCAGAAGCTTAACGTTTTTAAGGCGCAGGAAACTCGCCCCGTATGTCGCATGTTACAATATCGAGAATAAGAATCCTGAATGAAACCAAAGTCTCCATTCTTCCGGTTCTCATCACCCGAGAAGTCGGAATCGCCAGTCACGAGTGGAAAGAGGCTTGCTATAAAGAAAGACCTAAGTCTGTTGTGTCTCTAATCCCAGGAGAGGGCTGTGGTGTGGCAATGAGAGGCCCCGGCCCAGGTCCTGGACAGCCGGGTTTGAGCTCAGCGCTCTCTCACCAACGGTGGGACCTTGGGCAAGTTCTCTGCTTCTCCAGGCCTCAGTTTCCTCATTTGAAAAATGGGTGTGCTAATAATACCAACCTCCTAGGGCCTTTGAGAGGAGCCGTGAGTCTCTGCCAAGTGCTGGGAACAGAGTTGGCACTCCATCAGTGTTCCTGAAGCCGCAGCTCGCAGAGTGTCTTCTAGGGGGCCCCTAGGAGGCCAGGCGGCCTGGCGGAAAGGATGAGGGCAGGCAGAGCCCATGCACTTTGTCTTCTTAGAGCTCGTGAAGCGAGCAGAGAAAGTGCAGGGTGTGTTCACAGCCACCTATACAAAGTCATGGCGGCTTCATGAGAAAGTGGTAAGTGTCTGATCAAGTAAGAGAGCTGACCTCAGTGTTTTGTCTTTATCCAAAGTAAAGCTTTTGATTCCCTAACAGTCAAAATGCATTTGAATAGAAGGAATTTAGAAGCATCTGTCAGTTTTAACCAACATGTGGGTGATGAGGTGTAGGCTCCCATTGAAATTTTAAGAAATGTTTTCCAGTCCTTCATTTTTAAGTTCTGGGGGCTGTGCATGGGAATCCTTGTTTCTCTTTCAAGAAATTAGGAAGATGAAGCACATGAAAAACAAATGACCCCCTGGAGGAAGTGTAAAATATCTTTATAGACTGTTCTGTGGCTTCCTCTAACTAATCGTGTATGTCACCCATGTTCCATATCAGATTGAATGAGCTTTTGAGAAAGGATGGGGACCCTGCTTCTGTTGGGGTGGCCTCCACAGCGGGCTTTCTGCGGCCTCAGCCCCTTCCTGGGGTCATACAATCAATCCATTCCAGCCCCTGAGTACTCTCCGTCTGCATTACTTCTGCTGTCTTTGAATAACCTCTTCAATATTCTTGCAGTTATATTCCCTGCTCAGAGAGGATACACGTAGCTGTTACTGAAATGGCAGCATTATTCCCCAAAGTAAGTCACTTCCTACTCGGTTCAGATCCTTTTTTCTTCTAATGTTTATTTATTTTGAGAGAGAGGGGTGAGCAGGGGAGGGGCAGAGAGAGGGAGAGAGAGAACCCCAAGCAGGCTCTGTGCTGTCATTGCAGAGCCCACCGTGGGGCTCAGTCTCCTGAACTGTGATATCATGAACTGAGCCGAAATCAAGAACCGGATGCTTAACTGACTGAGCCACCCAGGTGCCCCACTCGGTTGAGAACCTTTTAAATGAACTGAAAGATATTTTTTCAGGACCTTTTATATGAACCTCTTTGTAGCATAAGTTTTAAATATGCAGACATGCAAATGATTTTCTCCTATACGAATCATGGTTTTAATAAGACAAGAATGTGGGAGCACGGTGCTAAAGGTAAAGGATTAATAGATTAAAATTGTATCTGGGTTATTTCACCCAGGTGGATTAGTATTTTTAAAAACTACCTCCAAATAGGATATCGTACTAAATTGCCCTGCGTGCACTTTGACCTTTGAGTCCAAGCATGTGGACATCTCTCACACTGCGGCGGGCCAGGCAGCTTGCGGCATCCTGCGCGCCCCCTCTGGGGAAGGCCGTGACGGCACTGCCGTTCTCTGTGGACAGCTTGAGCTGTCTTCACCCTGCAGTTCACGGCAAGTGACTGTGTTCTTCCGTTTAGAAACCCAAGTCTGACACGGTGAGGACTTCCCTGCGCTTGCTGACGTCCAGTGCCTACCGACTGCAGTCAGAGTGCAAGAAGACCCTCCCGGGGGACCCCGGCCCGCCCACAGACATCCAGCTGGTCACACAGCAGGTCATCCAGTGTGCATACGACATCGCCAAGGCCGCCAAGCAGCTGGTCACCATCACCACCAAAGAGAACAACAACTGAGCAGCTCCGCGCCAGTCCTCCTGTTTTCTAGGCTTTTAAAAGTCCAGTCTCAAATTTAGACTTGGAAACCTGGCAGTTTTTACAGAAACAGACATTCAATGAGAGTTTAAGACTTTTTAAAAAAAAAAAAAACTCAGTATTATTTTTGCATGTTTTCTAACAAATTTTCGACTATTAATTTAACCCACTTGCCTTATTTTGTGCCTGTGCCAGTTTCCTCTCCAACATTCTGTCGTGCTGTATGTGACTGTTGTTGAGTTGATGGTCATAGCCATTCAAAAGCATAGCGTCATTGTTTCAAGTGTGTTAGGACTCTTCCATCCTTTAAAACTGCCTGTCTAGGGTTAAAACTATAAATGAGATTTTTAGTGAAACATTTTCTGGAGAGAATTGGGTAAAAAAAACAACAACAAAAAAACCCCCACCTCCTCTATTCCCTGCCAAGCATCGTGCAATAAGCAAGATTTTCCACCCTAGTGCAGGAATCTTTACGTTTAGAGTGTTTCCAAACATGGAGAGAAAGGACTTTGCCACTCTCTGAAAGTAGTGTAACAGTCTCTCTTAGAAACAATGAACTTCTCCATTTCTTTGACCTATTCTGTCCTGATAGACATTCTTTTATTTGATGTTTCTGCCTTCACATTCTGTCTCTATTTTACTATCATTCTGAAGTCTCCGTGGTGCCAGATAAGTGCTCATCCTCCACGTCATGTGTCATTTGGCCCTGTCTAGGTAGGAGCTGCCACGTCATCACGCGTGGTTCAGGGCTCTGCCTTCCCTCCGGGAGCCGGATGTGTCATTCCGTACGTGTGGCAAAGAGGAGCCACGTCCCACAGCCATCATTTATTCTGTGCCACCCCATTCAGATATCACTGCCGTAAACTGTGGGAAGAGAAATCACCTGCTCCCTGACGCGGTAACATATCTCTCCCCCCAGAACTCGGTCGCTCCTCTGACCGCGAAAGCATCATCACATGGCCTGCGGGCCATAAGGACTTCTAAGGTAAGGTGTCTGCGGTCATCTGAGTTTATTTCTCCTCCGTTGTCTCACTGGTTCTTAAAAATGAGACCTCCTCTTTCATGAATCCCTTAGACAGTGTGCTCTAGCTGACCACCAGCTATCCTAGAGCTATAAAAGTACAGGTTTGAGTTCTGGAACATACTGACATTGGTTTTAAAGCTACTAAAGAGAAGACCTTTCTTCCCCCGAATGCTAAAGCACATTGCTGTTCTGCTTGTCGCGACAGTCGTATGGGTGCGGCTCAGACCCTGACCTAGACCAGAGGGGTCAGGCAGCATTGATGGAGATGAATGAAGTGAGCCAGGTGCAGAGCAGGGGCAGAGGACAGTCGGGGAGCAGAGGTGCCCCTGATGGGGACAGCAGCTCCCCAGCCTCACCCAGGCTGCCCTGTGGAAAAGTGGCCCCGGGGTTGCCGGAGCTTTGATTTTTTTTTTTTTAAGAGACTCCAGAAACATGGGTATGTTTTGTGCCGTTTCTCTGTTTCTAAATGTTGCTGACTAAACATTCTCAGAGCACACGTGTGGGGGAACTGGGACCTCTAGGCTGCCAGCTCACAGCCTTTGCCCAGGACTCCTGGCAGCTGCAGTGTGAGGTCACACCCGGTTTACCTCTGAGCCTTACCTGTAACGTGGCCCCCCCTACCCTGTGTTAAGTTGCTTTTAGTCGTCATCTTACCCATGCATTCCGTCCCATAGTGCTCGTTCATACACGTGAAAAAGTCAAAGTAATCACAGTTGCCTAAATACATGCTAAATAAGCCTGTATTTTCACAGAGCTGTTTGATTCACAAACATCTTTATAGCTTGACCGTATGCTGTCATGAAGGAAGCACCGTGATGGTGTTTGGTTTACTAAGGCCCAGCATGTGGATGATTTTGCCAGATTTTGCTACACTGAGTAGCGCAGGGAAAGACTCCAAAAGACTCATCCACTTGTCTGCACAATCCTAAGTGCCGTACTCCTGTCGGATGCTGAGGGGATGCCTTCTACCATAAATTAAGTTCAAGCCCCATCTGGTAACCTTTGCTGCATGCTACACGTACTTAGCTAACCCCCTTCTTTCTTGCAAACCCTGCCCTCGTGCGGGGGCTTCGGGGAAGGCCCGGTGGCAGTCCTGAGTTGGTGCCTTGGCCTCCCAGGGAGGACAAGGCTTGTCAGTAATGAGTTGTCTGCGGTGGGTGCAGCGGTGTCTTCACGGTGATGGAGGACCTTGTCTCCATACCCCTAGACGAAGTCCAGGACCGTGGGGCCCAGAGAGCGTCTGATTGTAAGGGCTGTGTAGGCATTTGCTCTGTCGACCCACAGTGCCAAGGCCCCAGAACGAAGTTCTAGGTGGATTGACACGCGGTGACAGAGGGACTGCCAGCCTCCCTTCGGTGCCCTGAACATTTCCTGACCTCTTCTGAGACACGGTCTTGTCTGAGTGGCTGTTCACCACCTTTTGCATGTGTGTCCTGTAGCCTTGCACTAATATCTGCGTTCTCTAAGGTCACTTTTCACTGTTCGTTCTCAAATCTCCCCCCCGCCGCCCAAGCTGAGAGGACGGAGGTGCACTTTATGAAACTGGCACTTGCTGAAGAGAAAGAGACCACTCCGCCCCAAAGCTCCTTTCGCTGAAGTCCTCCTCTGCCTCGGAATGCAAATAGTTCTTATTTGCCAAAGAACAGGGAATCGGGCCCCAAGATCAAATACAACATTTCATAAAACTGGCAGTGTAGACCCGCGCCTCGGGTTACCCCCCGCCTCCAGTGACTGAGGCCGCAGAGCCAGGCGTGAGGCTGGCATGTGTCTGTCCAGCAGCTGTGAGCTCCCCAATCAGAGAACGTTCCTTCTTTCCTTGTCCCCCTCGTTTTTACAAAAGAAAATGCTGCATAGGAAAAACGAAATGCCTTTCGTTCATATGTGTTTTATCCATGTCACCTGTTATGCTGTACTTTTTGTGTTTATTGTACATTCTATTCCTGTAATTATTGTACAACCCTGTAAGCGTTGTAAAATCGTTTGGGAATTTGTGCCTGCTAGTTATGCAATAAACAGGCTCTATAGTGTCTTTGTGGTAATTGTGTTTCACGTCAGTGAGGTGATGTTTCCCGATTCCCTGTCAAAGTTTCCAGAAAGTTCTCCCATAACCTAATCTTTAATGAGACAGTAATGAATATGTGTCTACCCTGGGGACTCTTAGTTTACAAGAATTACGACCTTTTTCCTCTGTGTGATTAGCAGGTAGCTTTCTTAAAAGAATTTCCACATCAGGATATCTGCTCTGTTGACCTTATCATGATGTTTTGTTCCCTCCTAAAGTTTAATTTTTCAAATTCAACAGAAGCCAGCTGGGCATAGTAGCCCTCACCTCCTTTACCAGGTGAGGGGGTGTGGGGTTAGTTCGGTCCCTGAGGCCACCAGGCTTTTCTTTTAACTCTCAGAGCAAGGCCTATTATGCAGGTTTCCACGGGGACGATGGGATATACCTGGGTTCATGAGGGCCACCCGTAGTCCCCAGTAGTTGTCCTCTGGGGTGGTGACTTGGGCTTCTTGTCTCAGACAGAAGGGGTCTGGCCATCATGGTGCCTTTCCAGGCAACAAGGCTGGGGAAAATGGAGCCTCCTGCCTGTGTGAGCCAGCTTGTCTGAGGCCCCAGACCCAGCAGCTCACGCCTGGGAGGCGCTCAAAGGCATCAGCATCACGACCCAGGAGGGCTCGCTGGAACACAGCCTCTGACTCCGACCACAGCTGGGGAGTCGGCATTTCTGACAGGTGCCCCGGAGGTGCCGCAGCCACCAGTTTGTTACCCACACCCGAGAAGCACTGCCCTAGACCGTCTACAGCCCCGCACCACGTCCCTCCTTTTAGTAGAATTCTAATGACAGCTAATTTGTGCCAACTGTTGACCCTGCGAGGTGCTGTGCTAAGGGTCTTTCCATGTACTCACACATTTAATCCCCCGCAGCCCTGTGCAGCGGGAGCTGTTCCATTTTTCGATGGGGAAGATTACTCCCAAGGCGTGAGGCCCCATGCTGAGGAGGAGCGTCTGATTTATTGTTAGTCCAGTTGCTCTTCCTCTTAATTGGCCCAGTTGGGTTTTGCTGACCCTGGTCCATTACTGCAGTCTCAGAAATGTGAAGAAGCCAGGGGGTGGCCCTGTTCCCCAAGGGTTGAGATTGGAGATCAGAGGGGAACCGGTGTGTGACATGAGATTGTGGACAAATGGGGCTCATGACCCCTAAGACGGGCCCCCCAACCAGGGCTATGTCACCCTTGAGCCGTGGGCGCTGGGACCCCTCTGGCGTTTGCCACATGACTCCTGGGGACTGTCCACTGGCTCCCAAGGACCGTGAGCAGCACTTCCTCACCTGTGTGATTGCGCAGTGGCAGCCTCACCACAGGGACAAGGCAGCCACCTGAGGGTGACTGCTGCCCAGCACACTGGTGTGCAAGTGTGTCCGGGAGCTGGGTCCTGTGGCCCACAGACACCAGGCAGAGGACACTGTGCTCCATGCCTCTGCCAGCCAGCCAGGGCCACACAAGATGGGACGGACTCCTTCATGGCTTTGCAGGAACTCGGTCAGCCCACCATGGAACAGGTCCCCAGGGGAGGGGCTGCCGGGTACAAGAAGAGGCGTGTACGAGCCTTGCTTTTTCCCCCCTCACCGCCATCTTCCCTCCCAGCCAGGCTCTTGTCACACAGCTTTCTGACTGCGCTCCCTTCCCAGGCCCCCAAAACTGCCTCAACACACAGAACGTCTGCCCCGTTTCCCCCAAATGCAACTTCTCTCCTGGGACCCACCTTTCCTCCTCCAAAATCCCTCTTCTCACCGCTCCCAGCACCTTCCCTCCCTAAGACTCCTCTTCCCCTTCTCTTCCCTCTCAGTAGCCCCCCTCCTCGTTCTTCTAGCAGGGAACCCTGTGTCCTGCCCTCCCCTCGGCCAGCTCTGTACCCATCCCTCAGAGCTCCTTCCTGGCCATGGCCTCTCCCCAGTGTTTGGTCCTGCAAGCCCCGTCTGGCTCTTGGGACCCCCATTCAGACCTCAGATCTAAGATTGGCCTGGGCCTTCTCCCCTTGCACCACACTTGCTATCTGCTTTCCTCTTCCAGCCCTCCCCCTCCCAGGCCCTGACCCTTTCAACACCTCCCCGAGCACTCCCTTTCCTGAATGCGGGGGCTGAGTGCATACTAGCACGTACTGTGTGCGGCCACTCTGCTGGGTACCATTTCATAAAGTAGGAACGGAAAGTACCCTCATTTTGCAGATGAGGAAACCGAGGCTCAGACCTCAAAGCCCAGTTTTGGTGTTGGTGTAGGAAGTTAGAGCCTGGGGCCTGTGCTCTTAATTATGGGGCTCTGCTGGCACGGCGGACCATCTGCGGAAGGCGGCTGGAGAACCGGGCAGGTGGCGGAGCCTCTGGCAGCAGCAGAAGGTAAAGAGCAGCAAAGGTAAGGAGGGAGGGAGACATGGAGCAGGCTCGGTGGCCCCCTCTTCTAACATTCCCCTCGCCTGGGAGTGTCAGGACAGAAAGACCAATGCTGGTCTCTGTGTGGTCCTCTGCCTGCCTGGCAGGCTTGGAGGAATGGAGTCTGGGTGGCCGCATCTGTGTTGAGTCTTTCATTCCTTACTATTGCCACAAATATTTCCAATCTTTTCAGTCTGCTTCAAATTGAGACACTCGGGAACCGCTACTCAAGTGAGACTGATCTGTGAGTGGAGGACATTGCCCGTTTGAGCAGTTTCAGGGATTTGGGGACCTCACAGATTCCACATGGCACGTTGACTGCCCCCCAGTCAGTCCTTCTGGAAGGAGCAGCCCTGAACCCGCTGCTAGAAGCACAAAAGCTCCATTCAGGGCACGGCACAGGGTGGAGGGGTGTCCACCCAGCAGCCCCAGAACAGGGGGACGGCTCCCCACTGGGGGTGGAAGCCTAAACCCAACCTGCCTCTTCCAGTTAGAACAAGAGGAAAATCCTGCCCAAGTCCCAACGACAGAGACGAGGGTGCTTCCACAGGGGGCAGTTTGTTTCCTAGGGGGCAGGGAGGCACCTGCTTGGCAGGAAAACAGGTCCATTTGTCCTGTGTGCATTGTGTTTCTCTTACCACACCCACATGTCACCGTTCACATTTCACAGATGAAGGACTGGGCCCAAAGAGGGGTCACTGGCCTCTGTGTGGCAGACCATCAAGATGAGAGTCCAGGCTGGTCAGAGCCACGCTCTCCGCTCTTCACCCCTACACTTTGTTTGCCACCGCCCCCTATGTGAGTCTAAATACAGAAATAGGTCTGCCACATCCCCATCAAATTACAAGTAACCACCTAAGAGTCCCCGCGGGCCCCTTCTTCCCCTAGACTTCCGTGCATAGTTTCCTCGTTTTTGGTCCCATGCCCTTGTGTGCCCAGCCCTAAGTAAGAGCTTTGTTTTGCCTGTTTGAACACGTGAGTGAATGGAACCCTATGGATGTATTCTCTTCTTTGCCTCAACGTTGTGAGTTAACTAGGTCAGTGTGCATGCCTCTGCTTGGATTTCCCATGTTGTGTAGCATTCATGGAACGTATACACACGATTTATTTATCTAGTGTTTTATTGGCGGACGTTTTGAGGTTTTAGTTGTTGGCTCTTATGAAGAAAATGCTTTGAAAGGTACATCTTCTGGTACGTGCAGGACTCTGCTTCCATAGGGGATACTTACATGCCTGGGTGTGGAGCCTCCCGGGTCATTGAGGATGTGCATCTCCAAAAGTAATGCTGTTTTTATTCCTTTCCCCAAAGTGTGGTACTAGCAGAACCTGAGATTCCCCAATTGTTCTGCCTCTTCATGAACAGTCGCATAAAAAGTTCTGCTCATTTTGTCAGTCCAGGGGCATCTGGCTGGCTCAGTCAGTGGAGTGTGTGACTCTTGGTCTCGGTTGTAAATTCAAACCCCAGGTTGGGTGTAGAGATTACTAAAAAATAAAATCTTAAAGTTTTTTTGTCAGTTCAGTGGGTTGTGGTAGTATCTCCTGGTTTCAGTGTGCATTTCTGTGATTATAATATGGTTGTGTGCTTTTCCATGTTATTTGCCATTTAGATTTCCTCTTTTGTGCAGTGCCTGTTTTGAGTGTTTACCTTTTTTTCCATTAGATTCTATTTATTATTTTTATTTTTATTATTATAGGAGTTTTCCTTCTCTTTTTATTTATTTATTTTGAGAGAGTGAAAGCGTGCAAGCATGAGCCAGGGAGGGGCAGAGAGAGAGAATCCCAAGGAAGCTCTCCCAACTGGCAGCACAGAGCCCAAGGTGGGGCCCAGTCCCACCACCCTGGAATCATGACCCGAGCCAAATCATGGTTGAGAGTCAGGCGCTCAACCAACTGAGTCACGCAGGCACCCTGCCTTTTTCATTTTTAAAAAATAGTTTCCCCTTATTTCAAAGATTATGTTCCCTGTGTAAAATATAGAAAAGCACCCAAAATGAAAAATAGCCATTATCCCAACTTTTAGAAATACCCACAGTGTTTTGTTTCCTTAAAATGGGAATTATGTAAATATTGCCTTTGGACTTTTTAATTCTTTTTTTTAGCTAACCTCTGTACCCAATGTGGGGTTCAAACTCATGACCCCAAGATCGAGTTGCACACTCTACTGACTGAGCCAGCAAGGCACCCCACTTCTGGACATTTTAACACAGCATAAACATTTCTACAGAACTTAAAAAAAATAATTTAAGCATTCCATTTCATTTGAATGTACTGCATATTATCCCAAACTCCAACAGCCTCCCGGTGCTGGACATCCAGGTTATCAGTGTTTGCTATCGTAACTAATGCTGTGAGGAACATCTTTGTACCAATCTGATTGTTATATATATATCCTGGGTCAGGACGTAGCATGGCACCTACATTCTGGAGAAGAAAGTGAGGTGGATGGGTGACTTCAGATAGAAGTCAGTGGTAGCCATGAAAGGGAGGGGCAGAGGGAGCAAAGGAGATGGAAGTTACAGGAGGTCAGAGTAACAGGACTCATTGCCCCTAGGCTTACGGCTCCTGCAGCTGGCAAGAGGGATGGTGGGGCCATTCACTTACCTGAGAACACTGGAGAAGAGCCAGAAGGTTGTTGCTGTTGCTTTACTTAATGACAGTTTAGTAGGAAAGATCACTTGATAGTCTTGCTGTGCTGAGTTTGAGGAGCCCTGTATCAAAGCGGGGATATCAAAGTGGGGGTAGATATAGGAGTCTGGACTGGAGATCCAGACCCAGGGCCTGCTGATGTGGAGATGGCGCTGGGAGCCAGAAGCCTGGCTCACATCACGTAGGAAGGGCCTGTGTGGTGAAGAGAGGCCCAGACCTAAAGGCTGGCACTCCGCGAGTTACAACTGGCAAAAGCCAGACTGACTGCGTAAGTGCCCAAAGAACCCCATTTGTATTGTCAACCCAGATGGAGTAACCTAAGTATATGTTAATTAGAGCAAAATTAGAAAAAGAAAATCAATAGACAAAAATCCACAAAACCAAACATTGGTCCTTTAGGAAGATCAATAAAATCAAGAAGTCTCTAGCCTGGCTAAGACAAAGAGAGGATACAAATTGCTAATATCAGAAATGAAGAGGCGATATCACTATAAGTCCCATGGATATCAAAAAACAACAAAAGAATACTGTGTCGATTCCATGTCCACAAATTGATAACCTAGATGAAATGGAGCAATTCCTTGGAAGACATAATCTGTCAAAATTCACATTAGGAGGGGCACCTGGGTGGCTCAGACGGTTGAGCATCGACCTCGGCTCAGGTCATGATCTCACAGTTCATGGGTTCGAGCCCCACATCGGGCTCTGTGCTGGCAGCTTGGAGCCTTGGCCTGCTTCTGATTCTGTGTCCCTCTCTCTTTGCCTCTCCCCTGCTCATGATCTGTCTCTCTCTGCCTTTCAAAAATAAATAAATGTTAAACAAAAAATTCACATTAAGAAGCAATCTGCACAGGCCTACTTAAGGAATTCAATCAATAATTAATAGCTTTCCAAAACATAAAGCACCAGGCTGGCCCAGATGGATTCACTGGCGAGTTCTACCAAACATTTAAGAAACAAAGTATACCAATTCCCTATAATCTTTTTTAGATGATAGATACAGAAGGAATACCTCCCAACCCATTCTGTGAGGCCAGGATTATCCTAATGCCAAACATAGGCAAGGAAAGTACAAGAGAAGAAAACTACAGATCAGTATCTCATGAACACAGATGCAAAAATCCTCAACAAAATACTAGCAAATGGAATCCAACAGTGCATAAAAAGAATTATATATCAAAACCAAGTGAGATTTGGCCCAGGTGTGCAAGGCTGGTTCACCATTCAAAAATGAATTCATGTAATCTGTCACATGACTAATCTAAAAAAAATCATATCATATCAATAACATTTGAAAAAAACATTTGGAAAAAACATTTGAAAAAATTCAACACCCATTGATAATAACTTTTAGTAAAGCTAGGAATAAAGAGGAACTTTTTAAATGTTTTATATATTTTTGAGAGAGAGAAAGAGTATGAGTGGTTGAGTGGCAGAGAGAGAGGGAGACACAGAATCCATGAAGCAGACTCCAGGCTCCAAGCTGTCAGCACAGAGCCTGACGCGGGGCTCAAACCTGTGAGCCACAAGATCATGACCTGAGCCAAAGTTGGATGCTTAACCAACTGAGCCACCCAGGCGCCCCTAGGGGAACTTCTTCTTGACCAAGGAAAAAAAATCTACAAAAACCTACAGCTAAAATCATATCTATGGTAAGAAACTCAAAGCTTTTCCACTAAGGTCAGATACAAGGCAAAGATGTCCCCCCTCGTCACTCCTTTTCAACAAAGTACTGGAAGTTCTAGCTAAGGCAAGAGGAGGAAAAAAGGAAGTAAAAGTTAGACAGATTGTGGAGGAAGAAATGAAAGTATCTTTATTCACAGATGACATGATCGACTCTATGTAGAAAATCTGAAAGAACTAACAAACTCCGGAAATAATAAGCAATTACACCAAGGTACAGGATACAAAGTTAATGTACAAATTGTTCACTGTTTTCCTATACACTAGCAATGAAGAAGTGGAATTTGAAATTTAAAACACAGTACCATTTACATTAGCACTCAAAAATGAAATACTGTAGGTATAAATCTAAAAACAAAACTATATAAGAGCTATATGAGGAAAACTACAAAATTCTTATGAATGAAATTTTGAAAAGAAATAAATGGAGAAATATTCCATGTCCATGGATAGGAAGGTTAAGATGTCAGTTCTTCCCAACTTGATCTATAGATTAAATGCAGTTCCAGTCAAAATCCCAGCAACTGGAACGCCTGGCTGGCTCAGTCAGTGGGGCATGGGACTCTTTAGCTCGGGGTTGTAAGCTGGAGTGCCATGTCGGGTGTGGAGATTACTTTAAAAAATGTTTTTAAAAATTCCAGCAAGTTCTTTTGCGGATGTCGAAAAAATGATTCTAAAGTTTATGTGGAGAGGCAAAAAGACCCAGAAGAGCCAAGACAACATTGAAGGAGAACAAATGATACTACCTGACTTCCAGACTTAAAATAAAGCAACAGTAATCATGACAGTGGTATTGATTATAGAAATTTGCGGTTCTGGCAAAATAATAAACAGATCAATGAAACAGAGTAAGGAGCCCAGGGATACACGGACATAAATACAGTCAACTGATCCTTGACAAAGGAGCAAAGTAGATACAACAGACAGCTTTGGAGCAACTGGACATGTCCAGGCCAAAACACCTGAATCCAGACACGGACCTTCCACCCTTCATGAGAATTAACTCAAAATATGCTGAATGAGCAGAAAGAGTGAAAATACAGAATATAAGCATTTTATATTAGTAGTGGCTTCAGCACCATCTGTTCTAAAGGAACTGAACTATGTAGAAGAATCTGTAAAGAAAAATCTAAAAATCACTAGTTTTACAGGGAGTAGAAAAAGGTGCTCAAAACAATAAAGCCAATATACGTGCATAATCACAGCACAAGCTATACATGAGACAAGAGGACTCTGGGCTATACAGGAGCTCTAAACTCAGAAACAATTATTTTGGCCGAGCTTAGGAAATTTTTATTTAAGGAAACATTTATTTTTTAAGTTTATTTTCAGAGGTAGAGAGCGGGGGAGGGGCAGAGAGAGAATCCCAAGCAGGCTCCCTGCTGTCAGCCTGGATCCCGAGCAAGGCAGCGCTCAATCCCACGAACCGAACCATGGGATCATGACATGAGCCTAAGAGTCTGACGCTTAACCAACTGAATTAGGGTACAGAACCAACAGAACGCAGATTTTGAGTGCTAATAAGGAATATTACCAGCAGGCTTCAAAAACAAGATACTCAAAGAAATAAAAAACACTCAGTAAATATTTATGTGCCTATTTCCCAGTCATTCTGTCCACATCGACTCTATACTGGAGCTCAGACAGGACAGGATTCCTAATAATCCCCTGTGGTTTACTTAAAAGAGGACCCAGTGGAAATTGGAGGGGAGACAACACCGCTTTCACAAGAAAAATGAGTAGAACCTAGAAAATGAGAGCAGCCATAGAAAATATGCAAAGCTGTAGGAGAGATGAATTAAATCAGTAAAAATCTATCACTCTGTACAACCCACTTTGCAATAATTAATAAAAGCAACAGAGCCTGGAAGCCATGCTGTCAGACCAGAACTTTATTTCACAATAAACGAACATCTGAAACAGAGGAAGCAAATACAAGCAAGCACAATGAAAGTGGTGCTCAGGGGGTCACAGCCAAAGAAATTCAAGACGAGAAAACGAGAAACAGAGTAAGGGTGTAGTTTGCTGCTCCATTTGTTTTTATAGCACAATGGATGTGAAAGGCAATGCAGCCTTTACACTCAGGATTTTTTTTTAATAAACTTTGGTTTTTAATAACCTGGCACACAGCCCTATCTATAATTAGCTGTAATTTACTGAAATGTGGAATCTTAAATACAGTATAATTAAGACTGAAACCTCAGAGGAAGAATATGAAAAAAATACAAATGATAAAAATAGGATTATTGCTACAAAGAACTTGTAGCTATTTGTAGAGATTAATCTAGAACTGTGTCACATAGATGGAACAGTGGGAAGAGAAAGTTCTGGCCAATCGGGTTGAGTGCGATCTAGTTTCTTCAGGCTCAGTGCCCCTTCCTCTGGACACATAAATTCTAGAAGGCTGCCTGTTGCTCAGACCTTCCCAAGACACAAGAGGTCCAAGGTGTCAGGCCAAAATGTTAGCCAACGAGGTGACCTTTTGAGGTCCCCTTTTGGGGTTCAGTAACATACATGTTGGGATCACGACACAGAGTGCTTCATGGAAACTCTACCAAATGCTTCCTGAAGGAGGAAAGACCTGCTTCTTGACAGCTTTCTGGAAGGCATCCGTGGAGCACACCAGACTGCCTCAGAGTTCCTAGCTTTTTTTCTTCCCGAAAATAAGACGTGACCCTTTTGGGACCACTACATTAATAAGCCCTGAAATAAATTGCACTGAAACTTAGGAGTTTGTTGTCAACAGAAGAGGGAAATAAAAAAGTGGTAAGTTTAAAAACTGAGCAACTTTCCTCATCTCTCCAGCTGGTCTTTACTGGAGGATGACAGGTGAGGCACCAGGAAACCAAATATCCTACCCTAGGACACGCCCCCAGCTCCTAGCGTTGATGCAGAATCTGACTTTATCGGTCTTTTTTCTGGGATCGTGTGACAGCACTGTCCACATGTGACTGTAAAAGCCCCTTTCTTGGATACAAAAGGCAGGAAAAGGCCCCCCTTGGTGCTGCGGGTCTACAACATGCTGGCAGGTGAGACCCTTGCTCTGTTTAACTGGGGACCCGAACAGGCTCACTGAGCTGTTACCAGTAACACGAACACTCGAACAGAACACTGTCTGGTGCCTGCATATTATCAGTGGCCTCGGTGGCCTCGACCTCTGTGCTTACGATACCAACGAAGTCAGTTCCAAGCAATTCGGGGATGTCCATAGGGCTGAGAAAAGAAAGAAAACACAAGCCTGATCAGATCAGCAGTCTCGGAACACCAGGAAATAATCCCAACTTAACGAAGAGCTAAAAGCATGGTATGGCTGTTTTCATTTACAACTGAGAAAGCTTTGACCTTAAACCACAAATGAGGCACTTTATTACCTTTTTTAGTAACATTTCCACATGTGCCCTGTGAAAACCTGATCCTGAGGCACTCAGTGGTCCGCGGTCAAGTGAGTTTACAATTGGCGTGAGGCAACATATATCCTGACACATCCCACAACTCCTAGCGTTGACGTAGAATCGGACTTTATAGGTCTACCGTGGGACTGTGTGTTGCTAAGACCTTCCCAAGACACGAGAGACTGGTTAGGACAAAACGGTTCTGCAGCACCTGCTCCGTCTCTGGCTTCCCAGAGTTCTCTGAGCACAAAGGAGCCAGCCTCTCTGTCCCGCAGCACTTTACAGCGCCAGGGTGGCTGAGCAGCCCTGGTCAACGAGGGGCAGGTGCGACATGCCTGCTAGGCCCGCCCCCAGCTCTCAGGTGCGTCATCAGTTACCAGCTCCCTGGGAGTAGAGAACAGCCTTTGCTTCTCTGTGGGTCGTGCACAGGGGCCATTCCCGTACTTCCAAGGACAGGAAAAGATGGAAGGAGAAGAGAGGACCGGAGAGGAGAGGGACAGCCAGAGGTGCTGAGAGGAAGGGGAACCAAGCTCCGGTTTGCCCGGTCCCCACTGTCTGGACAGCGAGGACCTAGCACCGCTGCTCCGTCACCTCTCCCCGGCTGTGCCAGAGCTCTCAGATGGCTCCTCGTCCCCAACAGGGCCAAATGGCATGCAGCTGAGCAGTCCAGACCCAGAGCAAAATCTCCAGGTCTGTCTGAGGCCCAAACAAGGACTAAAACAGACATGCATCAAGGTTCCCGACAAGTCAAGAAGGGAGAAACACAAGAGAAGAGGCACGAGGAAGAATCTGACCTGGCCACGGACGGGCCTGGGACAGGGCCACGAGCAGGCCTGGGACAACAGGGGCCAGGCTGGACGCCGGTGGCCTATCCCCTTCAGACTCCCTACCTTGGGCCAGTAGCCCTGCGTGGCCATCTTCTTCGCCTCCTGCTGTAGTAGGGCATCGGTGAGCTGCTCTGCCTGCCTGGCCTCCTCCTCCTCCTCCTCCTCCTGCTGGTCCTCTTCCCATGCCTGCAGCTGGCGCTCTGCAACCTGGCCACAAAGAGCAAAGTCACCCTGGATCACGCTCCCTGGGCAAAGCCCTGCCGCGGATCACGTGGGGAGGCCTGTGTGTGTACCCCCACTGGAGAGTCCAAGCTCAGGCACAGTGATGGCAAGTGTCCTAAGAGGGAAGGTCACTTATGAGACTGGAAAGGTTGCACGTGTAGGAATATGCAGCTTGTGAAAAGCTGGGTAGGGACAGGTGCTTGGAAGATGAGGTGTTCCCTACCAACGACAGAATGGAACAAACAGAGAGCGGCAGCCCAGCGCGCCACAGGCCTACGGAGCCAGACGGGAGAGGGAGGGCAGGCAGGCACAGCAGCCTTGCTCCCACACACACGGAGGACCTGGATGGAGCCGGCACTAATCAGGAGGGTCAAGGTCTCAGCTGGACATGAAACGGGTGCACTGAGCTCACAATTGTGGGCCTCTCGGACATGGTCCCAGTGCCCAGCCGTGGGGCTACGTCCAGGGCCTGGGCATCCAGCGCTGTAATGGTGCAGGGGTCAGCAGCAAGGCCTGCGGCCTGCAGCTCACATCCCCCTTGCGGAGGCTTCCACCCCACCAGGCTCAGCCCACCTGGGCCTCCAGCTCCCGTTTCCAGGCCGATTTCAGTTCTTTGCTCTCCTCTTTCTCACGACGAGCAGACTCTCTGACCTCCTCAAGATCGTGAATAAGTTGCTCCCGGTGTCTCAGGGACTCCTCTTGCGCCCGTCGGTTTTGTTCAAGCTTTTCTTGTATCTGTTGTTGTCTCCCTGTCAGAACCTACCCTCAGCAGGAAGGCAAAGGGCAGATTTCAGTTCGACGTCACAGATCCCTGTTCCACAAGCTGTGGACGGGCTATAGCCGCCCCCAGACCCAGCCTCGGCCTCGGCCTCAGGCCTGAATGCCTCCCCCGTGAAGGCCAGTCTAGATCACAGCACTGGCCCACGCAATGGCAGCCCGCTGCCCACCCGTCCCCACCACACACAAAGCGCACACAGACTACGTGTTAGGGAGAGACAGCTAGGCACTGACAAGATCCGAGAAGGCGGGATGGAGCTCCCTCCCCAGGGCACAGAAACAGAGCAACGAGCTTGTGAGCCTCACTCCCTATCAGCAGGTTCTAGAAAAAGAAAGAAACCACAAGCCACTGAGATGACCAGAGGTAGAGTTTGGTTCATCCCCTCAACCTTCTGGATTTAAATTTACCGCTTAGAGTGGCAGAGGGCTTGCTGGGCTTGAGACCTGGCCACAGCACAGGCTTACACCCGGAGCGCGGCCAGGACTCCAGAATCAGGAACGGTGGGAAGCCACCGGCCTCACCCAACAGTTATGCTTCCTGGACAGGATATGTCAGGTGGCCACAACTAGGAGGAACTTTTATTTTCCTTTTCAAAATTTTATTTAAATTCTAGTGAGTTAACATATAGTATACTATTGGTTTCAGGAGCAGAATTTAGTGATTCATCAATTACGTATCACACCCAGTGCTCAGCACAAGAGGAGGAACGGTTTTATTTAAAAAAAATTTTTTTATGTTTATTTATTATTGAGACAAAGAGAAACACAGCAGGAGGAGGGGAGGGGCAGAGAGGGAGGGAGACACAGAATCTGAAACAGGCTCCAGGCTCTGAGCTGTCAGCACAGAGCCCGATGCGGGGCTCAAACCCACGAACCGCGAGATCATGACCTGAGCTGAAGTCGGGCGCTTAACCGACTGAGCCACCCAGACGCCCCAGAGGAATGTTTTTAATAGGGCAAATCAAAAGGTGCTGCAGAGCGTCAGTACTCACAGAAGGGCGAGAGCCCCACTGGGACCAGACTTCCCACAGATTCCAAAATGCACAAAATATTTCCATTTTAAGCCACTTTAATTTTCTTTTAAATGGGATATGTCTTAATGCATTACTTAAATACTGACAAGTGTGTTCTTTCAAGAGTCCGCTTCTGGTTATGCGCCCCAAGGAAACAAATCCTAAATACGGAAAGGGGAAAGCCTTATGAAGCAATATGTTCACTGCAGTGTTTCCTGTAACACCTCAAAATCAGAATAAAAAACACCCACAAGAGGGGAGTAGGAAAACAAACCACAGTATACCCACGTGATATATTAAGTGGTCATCAAGATATCTACAAAGGAGACAGAATACTGCATTAGAATGCTGGAAATCAACAGACAGCATAATAAGGAATACGCAGAAAGATGTGTTTGTGCGGACAGAGTGGGAGGAAGTAAAGTAATGGCAACTGTGCAAATGATGGGGACCTGGGTGACTCTCTTACTTCCTGTACTCCAGAATTTTCTTCTAAAAAGCTGATAACTACTTTCATAATGACATTAAAAGTCTACTTAAAAGGCATGCCTGGATGGCTCAGGCGGTTAAGCGTCCAACTTTGGCTCAGGTCATGACCTCATGGTTTGTGAGTTCGAGCCCCACATCGGGCTCTGTGCTGACAGCTCAGGGAGCCAGGGAGCCTGCTTCAGATTCTGTGTCTCCCTCTTGCTCTCTGCCTCTCCCCTGCTCATGCTGTCTCTCTATCTCTCTGTCTCTCTCTCAAGAACATTAAAAAAAAAAATTTTTTTTTAAATAAGTCTTTTAAAAAAAAGTCAGAGAGGTCTGTGTTCCAGAACACTTGGCAAGGTCAGTACGCGCTTGCAGCCAGGATTACCTCGCTCATCAGTCTGTCTCGTGCGCTCCTCTCCCGGGCCCACTCCGCCTCTCTCTTTTCCCACATTTCCTTGGCCTCCTCCCTGGGAACAGAGAGCAGATGACAGCAGGCTGCTTGCCAACACCGATGGCAGAAGAGAACTAAAGAAGCGACAGGACTCCAGCACGTCAGGTACGCACGTTCCGTGGGGCCAACCTTCCAACCCATTCACAGCTGACCACTCTGGACGAGCCCATGGGAAGTATTCCCACAGGAAGGACTTTAAGTTGCCTGGGTTATGCTCCCATCTCTTCACAAAACGCAACTGTGATGGCTTGTACCCTGGCCATTTGGACCCTGGGGAGGCAGAGGAGCCCTGCGGTGCCTGAGCTCTGTCACCTTGCTCCTGGGGTCACTGCCAGCTTGCCCAGTGGCCTGAGGCAAGTCAGTGACTTCCTCAAGTCCTGGGGACCTGAGTACCTACCCCTCGGCTGGACGTCAGGGTTAAATAAGAGAAGGAGAGTAAAGTGCTCTGCACAGTGTCTGACCCACAAGAAGTGCACAATAAATGTGACAGGTTATTCAATTTTTTCAATCTACTAGATTTTTAGGATCCAGACCCATTTACCAAAGACCTAAAAAGCATTCAGCATCTCTGGAATTTCCTTCCAGATTTCTAAGATCTTAAATGAACAGATCCTTACTCTAAACCCTAATGATTTCCACCTTAAATAACTTAAGGGAAATGCCCCCACAAGCCAGGTCTGCTAGTAAACATGTGCGGATGGGCAGATTAACAAAGACAGATGCTTCGGTGACAACAAGAGACCCCTGTGGTGACCTCTGGGGACGTAAGGGACCAGAGCAGAGGCTGGGAGCATCCAGCAGAGACAGGTGCCGCCTCTCACCTCAACAGCAGCTGCAGCTCCGCCTCCCGCTCCCTCTCCAGCTGCAGCTGCTCCTCGATGGCCCGCTTCATCCACGCCGCATCGGCCGCGGCCTGCTCCCGCCTGGCCAGGTGCTGGCGCTGGTTCTCGTCCTCCTCCTCCAGCAGCGCCTGCAGAATGCGCTTGTCCGCCTCCTACAGGGTGGAGGAGGAAGCGCAGTGGGCGCCCTTCTGCAGCCACAGCCCCCTCCCCTGCGTCTCCCCCCCCTCCCCTGCGCCTGCTTTCTGCACTCAGCACTGACAGCAGACATTCGTGATGCTTCCAAAGCCTCCCTGGTTAGAGTTGGAAAGAGTCAGGGGTCAGGGTATAACCACTTAGGAGTGGAATACCACAGGAGAGGCCCCTTTGCCACCACACGCATGTCCCTGCCCTTGGCCATGCACAGCTTTTGAGAACACTTTTGGACAACAGTTTCCCTTCTAAGAACATAGACTAGAGACCCAAAGGCACAAAAAAATATGCACAAAATGCTCATTGGGGGAAAAGCAAAAATGACCCAACTAGGCATAGGGAACTGGCTCTAGTGTCTATCTCCACAGCGAGGCGCAGTAAAGGATGAGGGAAAAACGTACTCGGGAACAGCAGTGGCGCTGCCACCCTTGGACCACCCTGATGGTAGCAGGCAGGGACGGAGGCAGGCGGGCTCGCTCATTCACTGTCCCTGTCCCCGTGTCACTAGAGGGCCCACCGACATGCCTGACAGGCATACTGAGCAGCCAGTGACAAAGCACAAGCTCATTCCAACGGTTTGAGGTTTACCGTTAGGTGAGCGTGCTGAGAACCCCACCACCGTGTCTAGAACACACCACAAAGCAGACCCCCCTGGGGAGGGGAGGGGATCGCAGGGCTCATCAAGAGGGGAATCTCCACTGGTGTTTTATTCTTGTGAGAACACACTCGATACTGAGCAGTGGAAAGCACTTTCTTCTAAAAAGGGTGAAAGAAATGCCAGGCTGACTCAGACTTACCAGTTCCTCTTGGATCTGCTGTGCGCGCCTACTGAGTTGCACATTATACTGATGTCTCAAAAAACGTCTAGAAATGAGCAAAATATGGGCTGCCTTCAGTGTCTTATGAACAGTTAGTGGGGGTCAGACTGCTACTTACTACAGATCTTTCCAGTTTGGGATAGCAATGCCTGTCTGAGAAAGTGCAAGGCTTGCCCGCCTGGGCGCACACACCCCAGCTCCGCCTTCTGCCGGAGGGCTGCCATCTGCTTCCTCTCTTCCTCCAGCCTCTCCAGCTCCCACCGCTGCTTCAGCAGATTCTCCTGCTCCTTCTTCAGTTTGGTGGCCTGTGGTGACAACAGTGCACCCAATTAAAGTCATCAGAATCAGAGCTTCATTCTTCATGTGCATTTTCGGCAGATGCCAAGCAACAGGGCTGGCCCAGCCACCCGGTGATCAGAGCCCCCTCCCCGCTCTGGGCTCTGAGCAACTTGGCCCAGTTCACTCACTTCCTGCAGGAGCCTTTCCCAGGCATGTGGACAGGATGAGACCCAGCTCCGTGCTCTTACCGGACCCTGTACTCACCCACACCTTCCCATACCTTAACCCGCCTCCCGCACCCAACACAGCTCCTGCCATGAAGGCCAGGACCGTGGGCCTTGCTCACAGCTGTATCTCGAGCACCCAGCTCGGTGCTGAGCATCTAGCAGATAGTGGGCATTAAGGATCTGGTTCCAGAATCATTTGGGCCTAAGGAAGGACAGGCTTCCTTCCCCTCACCTGAACGGGAAAATCTAGCCCAGGCATCTAGCTCAGGGAAACTGCATGGTATTCTCAGAACAGCCTCCTGAACCAGAGACCCTTTATGTCTTGAGATCTAAAACATGCTACTCGGGAGAGCTGTGTGCTAGAACATCAGACTAAGTCAAGTCCACTTAGTGTGCTGGATAATCCAAGTTGCTTTTTTTTTTTTTTTAATTTTGAGAGAGAACAAGCGTGTGTGAGTTGGGTATAGGGTCAGAAGGGCAGAGAGAGAGAGAGAGAGAGAGACAGAGACAGAGAGAGAGAGAGAGAGAGAGAGAGAGAAAGAATCTCAATCAGCCTCCACACTCGGCACGGAGCCTGACATGGGGCTGGATCCCACAACTGTGGGATCATGACCTGAGACAAAATCAAGAGTTGGACACTCAACCAACAGAGCCACCCAGGTGCCCCAGGAAAATCCAAGTTCTAAGAAGGCTCTCACATAGCCACTCTCAAAACGCACCTAAGAGAACAGGTATTATCTGCGTATTGTGAACATTCTAGAATCTGTGTATACAACCTAGGAGGATGGGAAAACCACGGCTAGGAATATGTGTCAGAAGGGAAAACCCAGCACTGTTGCATCTCTTAGAATCACCCCTGCCCCCACATGGTCCTTCTAGGGCAGCTTTCTTTTTTTTTTTTTGAGAGACAGAGACAGCACGAGCAGGGGAGGGTCAGAGAGAGAGGGAGATACAGAATCTGAGGCCTGATGCTGGGCTTGAACCCACGACTGTGAGATCATGACCTGAGCCGAAGCTGGACGCTTAACCGACTGAGCCACCCAGGCGCCCCTAGTGCAGCTTTTATATGCCTACTTTATGACAAGTGACTGCACGACAGGAGGCGTGCCCTCACCTCCATCTCCTTCAGCTTCAGCTCCTCCATCTGCTGGAGCAGCGCCTCGGCCTGGAGTTTGTCCTCCAACCGCCTCCTCTCCTCTTCCGCTTTCATCCGCTCCAGCGCTTCCCTTCGGGCCCTTTCATATTCGTTTTCACACCGTTTGTTCTCTTCCTCTTGGGTGGCTTCTTGCTACACGGGGCCAGATGAATGCAGGAGGTCAGAATCTGTCACGCAGCCAGCAGGGACCCAGTTCCCTGCCGCTGTTCCTCATTCTGACACGTCTACACCAGAGTAGGTCATGCCACTTTCCAGCTGCGTGACCCTGGGTGAGGGTGCATCTTCCCCAGCTCTGTTCTCACGGTGGGAACCATGGGAGCGATCCTTCCCTCAGAGGCAAAGCTGGGGAAGTACCCAGTGCCCGGCACAGAGGAGGGGCTCATGAATGTCGGGGTTCCCTGCCTTCCAAAAGTCAGCAAAATACTCTCCAAAATTAACCCAGAGGCAAAGCTGTGGGGCAGGGGTGTGGCCTTTTGTCCCCAGAGGTGCTGCTGTGAGCCGGGTTGAGACTGAGACTATAACGCGTGCTATATCAAAAGAGACTGCCAGCAGCAGTGACCTTTAAGATGCACCTTCCACCTGCCGGTGGCTGGCCACTGGTGTCATTCTGCCCTGGGGATGATCGGAAAGGGCTCTTGTACATGTAAGAACAACAGACGTCCACTTTAAATGTGTTAAAGTTAACTGAGATAGGGGGCACCTGGGTGGCTCAGTCGGCTAAGCGTCCGACTTCGGCTCAGATCATGATCTCACGGCTTGTGAGTTCGAGCCCCAGTGTCGGGCTCTGTGCTGACAGCTCAGAGCCTGGAGCCTGCTTTAGATTCTGTGTCTCCCTCTCTCTCTGCCCCTCCCTTGCTCATGCTCTGTCTACCTCTCTCAAAAATAAATAAACATAAAAAATAAAAAAAACAATAAAGTTAACCGAGATAAAGTCTGTTCCTGGATTGGATCCATTAACATCAAAAACAAGGAACAGAGACCCTGAGACAGAGCTCTCCCCGCACAGTATGGAGGGCTATTCCCAGAGTCATACACCGCACCTGTTTTTTTTCTTCTTTCTGCATTTTCCAAGAGTTTATCACATGCTCTTTGTGAAGGGCTGATTCAATCTGAGGGTGAGAAGGCAGAGAATGTTCATTTCCTCCCTGGTTCAGCCAACAAACATATGCTGCAGAGCGCAGTGCCGCACCCTGGCAGGCGACCAGAGGGACCCAGGTGTCTTCCAAGGGAGCACAAGGTGACTCCAACATATACAGTCTGAATGCACAAAAGGACCAGGCAGTTTGAAACAGAGCTACAGAGCTGAAGAGTTGTAAGAAAAGAACACGCACTTTTCTCCCTGTGCCCCTGGGGTTGTGCAGGAGGTCAGCACACGCTGAAATGGAAATACAATCTCAGAGTCCAACCCTGGTTGGTCTAAAGTACGCCAGGGCCCAGGGCAGCCGGAGCTGGGGGAGGGACAGACTCGGGCTTTTGCCTGGCTCCTCAAAACGTCCTCTGCAAAGCCGTAGCTGGATAAACATGTACTCCCCATAGCAACAGATGTAACACATTTGGGGTTGTTAGGAAGAGAGGCGGGTTTATTAAAACTCTACCCAAAAACTTTTGTTTGGGAAATTGTTTATAAAAATTTTTAATCTCTTTTTCAGCTTACAAATGTAAATATCTGCCACTAACTTGAGGGTTCTAAATAAACATTTATGAGTAAAAGACTTGGGAGCACCTACCTAAATGCTCAAATGGCCAGGGAAAGGAGACTCCCGTGGCTGACTGCTAACTGCACAAGACTCACAAGCACCAAACTGTTCGGTCACTTAGTGGCCAGCAAGTTCTAAGCAGAATTGCAAATCAATTAATGCCGCCAAACGCAGACACAAATTTTAAGTTAAAATGCATCAATGAAATCATCACGGATCATCTTCCTCTAACCCGGTCTCCACAGAATGGTGCCACCCAGGCCAGACCGCCCCCTACCTGCCCCCAGATCTTGCATATTTGTCCTCCTTTCTCTTGCCACCCTGTCCTGGCCTCTGCCATCAACGCCCTGGCCTCACCCCCTCCTGCCCACCTCGACGCTGCTGCCAAAGCTCCCGCTCCCCGAAATGCAGGCAGGGTGCTGCTGTGTCCCTGCTTAAAATCGTCCTGGTGCTCCCCAGGGCTTCGAGGAGAAGGCCACACAAGGCTGGCCGGGGTCCGGGCCCACCTGCCTCACCAGCCTCCACTCCCGCAGCCCCCGCTCCCCGTCTGACATCGCAACCTCTCAGCCACTCCCAGGATGCACTCTGCTCTCGTGACTCCGGCCCGGTCCTCGCTCTGCCGCCTCAGTCTAGAATGTCCTTTCCTCACCCCTGCACCAAGTTAACACAAGTCCTTCCAAACTCCTCCACCCCCACAACTCCTCTGAGATGCCGCTCTGACCCACAGCTGAGCTGGGGGCACTGCCTCAATGCCCGTCCTCCTGGGGCTGCCCAGCCCGCTGCAACCCACCCTGGACCACGAGCTCCTGAGGAGGGGGGACCCCATCTCATCTCTGCGCACCCAGGTGGTGGACCACGCGGCGGGTGTTAAGTACTGGCTGAACACCCAACGAGCCGGATCCGCAAGGGCGCCGTTCAGGTGGCTGGGGTGTTCTCTCCTCTGTCCCACCCCAGCAAGAGACGCAAGTTCAAAAACAAAAAGGGAAACATGATTCCATCTACTTAGGCAAGTCAAGGGATCTCATGGACCTTCACCTCTCGAAGTTTTGGGTTGTTCTTTTTCCAGTGTTCATACAGAAGCTGCTCGGCAATCTGCCAAGAAAGCACAGAGGGAAGCCTGACGTCACTTTTCAAATCCATCCACATTTTGGATAACTGAGGCAGGGAGCCCCTCGGCTGGCACGCTGTCACCACGCCTGCCCTTCAGACCTACTGCCTGCCCTGCACGCCCGGCTCTGGGAGACACCAGAGAGGAGCCAGACAGCCCTGACAAATGAGTCCCACAGTGGTGATGGACGGGTGCCAAGATCTGATGCTACTGAGGGGTCCCAGATGTGACAATCTGCTTCAAAATCTACAGCAGGCTTAACTACACAGCCTGGGGCTCCCCATGCCCCGCAGCCACTCGGAAGATCAAATACGCCGGCGCGCAGCCTGTTGGGGCCGTAGGACTGATATAAAGACAAAGGACTTGGATGTAATGACCTGCGGTGACTCGTGCAAAGCACACGTGAAGGACACCGTGGCACAGAGCACCTCTCCCTGCTGGCCCTGGAGTTAACTGTTGTCTCGTCAGGCCAGCGTGCCCAGGGGGGACCCCGCGCGTGCGTCACTGACGGGCTGGGGACGCTCCTGCCCCGCAGGCTCCCGAAGGGCTAGGAGTTACCAGCTTCCTCTGCTCCTCTCGGGCCGACTTGAGATCGCCATGGCGCTCCCGGAGGCGGCCTTCCCGCGCCTCCATGCTTAGCCGCAGCTCCTCCAGCTCTCGGGCCTGCAGGGCCTGCTCCTCCAGCAGCAGCTGCCTCAGTCTCTCCCGCCGGGCCTCCAGCTGCTTGCGCTTCTCCTCCTTCATCTTCTCACGCTGATAGGCATGCATGCTGGGGGAGAAGGGGCCCTCCCCACGTCAGGCAGGCGACGGCCACAGGCGGCACACTCCGCTCTGCCGTGCGGTAAAAGGGGCTGAGGTGGACACTAAAGTGTCTTCCGGCTAAAGTGAAGACGGCAGGTCACGGACCACTATGCGTGACAGAATCTTGGGTTTGCCATAAGAAAATGTACAGTGGTGGGCGCCTGGGCGGCTCAGTCGGCTGAGCGTCCGACTTCGGCTCTGG
This sequence comes from Suricata suricatta, assembly GCF_006229205.1. Lineage (NCBI taxonomy): Eukaryota > Metazoa > Chordata > Mammalia > Carnivora > Herpestidae > Suricata > Suricata suricatta. The sequence goes on from NC_043713.1 coordinate 71,732,808, forward strand.
TCACCATCTCCCTCTCTCTCTGTCCCTCCTCTGTCTGCACTCTCTCTCTCTCTCTCTCTCTCTCTCTCTCTCAAAAATAATAAACTAAAAAAAAAAGAAAAAGAAAACGTACAGTGGTTTCGTAGATGCACATGATAACAGTACTCATATTACTTGAGCGATTACTATGTACCAGGTCCTCTATACAGGGATAGCTTTCTAGTAATCCAAGTAGGTTCTGTTTTAGCCCCACTTCACTGATGAGGAAACTGAGGCTCATTCATACAGCATACGGTCAGGATTTCCATCTAGGTTTGTCTGACTCCAAAGCCTTTGCTTTTAACTTTCCTGTTTTTACATGTATTTCTACAAAAATGGATGTATGTGTGGATGAATATTTATACATACACACACGGGGAAAAGTATGGGAGGACACGTGTATCTGACTGTTCACGTGATTCTCTCTGGGGACACAGGGTTACAAGGACACTTCCAGATTCTACACATATTTCTTATTGTTTTCTTTTCAATGCACATGTATTATTCACGATGATCTTTTTTTTTTTTCAGTTTTCAGTTGGAAAACACCACCATGCCTATAAGCTATACAACTTGCTCAAAAAAACACGCTGTTTAGCCATGGGGTTCTTAAAGTCACATCCCCTGACCAACAAGTGGTCTCCTGCCTCCATCCCGTCAGGGTCACTGCCATTACCTCCGCTGGTAGGACGTCTTGGAGCTCCATTCCGCCTGCTTGGAGCTAAAGATATCAGACATCCTGAAGTAGCGGCTGTTCTGGTCCCACTGCTGCCGAATCCGGGCCTCCTGCTCTCGGTGTCGCTGTCGGGCCGCCTGCTGGTCCAGGAGCCTCCGGCTACACCAGCGGGAGGACAGTGTGGGGAGTGCCATCTGAGAACAGCAATGGTAGGAAAATGAGCCTGCTGCAGCCCCCCTAATGAGGGGTCCTCACCCCTCGGCTGCCCCCTGAAATCACCCCCATTCCAGACCAGGGACATCAAAGAAGTCTTCGTGCAGGCTCCCAGGCAACAGTATTTTTTTTTTAAATTTTGTTTGTTTAAGTAATCTCAACACCCAGCGTGGGCTCGAACTCACAACCCTGAGATCAAGAGTCGAATGCTCTTCCAAGGAGCCAGCTAGGTGCCCCAGGCATCAGCATTTTAAAAATCATTTGTCAGGGCACCTGGGTGGCTCAGTCGGGTAAGATCTGACTTTGGCTCAGGTCATGATCTCGAGGTCAGTGAGTTCGAGCCCCACATCGGGCTCTGTACTGACAGCTCAGAACCTGGAGCCCGCTTTGGATTCTGTGTCTCCCTCCCTCTCTGCCCCTCACACGCTCATGCTCTGTCTCTCTATCTCTCTCAAAAATGAATAAATGTTAAAAGAAATTTAAAAATCATTTGCCATCAAGGCTGCAAATCATCACTTTGTTGTTTAATTTTTTTAGAGAGAGAGAAAGAGCGTGAGTGGAGGAGAGGGGCAGAGGGAAAGAGAGAAGGAATCTCAAGCAGACTCCATGCTCAGCACGGAGCCAGATGCAGGCCTCCATCCCACAGCTCTGGGGTCACGACTTGACCAAAATCAAAAGTCGGATGCTCAACTGACTGGGCCACCCAGGCACCCCTGCAAACCATCACTTTAAATAAGCCTGGGCTCCACTCAGCTGTGAGCCAGACATCATCAAGGGCACTGCAGACGAAGACCAGGAACCGGTCCTAGCAATGCTGGCCCAAGAAGTTGGGGCCTTCTATGCTCCCCACAGAGTAACAGGGACAATAATTTCAGGAATATATGTATATACAAGCTCTTGACATATATGATCTTTTCACTGTTATAATCACCCCATTACTTGGCAGGTGAGGAAACTTACATTCAAAACGGTAAAGTGACTTGCTCAAGACCACGAGCCAGGAGGAGATGAAATAAGAGCTGGGACCCTAAGTCATGTCAGTCTCAGACCAGGGCCCAGGCAAGAGGCTGCCTGTTGGGACCCATAAGCCCTGGCTCTGGCAGCCCTCAGGGGGCAGCCTCGCCTGGCTGTCACACCTGGAAGTGTTCTGGGATTAGCATGGAGGGCACATCCCCCATCTTACAGATGGAGAAACTGAGACCCAGAGTGAAATCGATTTGCCCGGCTGGCGGAGCAAAATGGAGCCACAACTGGAGACTTGAAAGCAGAGCGCAGTCTACTCCGTACACCTCCTTCCTGACCCCAGAGCTGCCCTCCTGGGCAGCAGCGTCTACACAGTGCCTAACTACCACAGTGCTTACGGAACGTCTGTCTGGGTCCAAGCCAAGCCTCAAACTCAGTGCTTAGACCTGGGGGGAAATAATCTATGTCTATGGACCAAATGTGGCCCGCGACGGCCCGTTTATAACCTGTGTTGAACCTGGGGCGCGCTGACATAATTTTTTCCTTGCCCTGCAAGCCGCCCGCGGAAAAGCTTTCCACCAGGAATCAAGAAACAAGACTCCGGTCCCGCATCGGTCGCATCCTTCACGCAGCCTTAACATCCACGTACGACAAAAGGGGTTGCAGAGCAAAGCGTCCGATCCAGAGCGCGCAGGGAGCAGAGTGGAGACCAGACGGCAGGTCCCCCGGCGCCCGCCCAGGTTCCCGCCATCAGGGCCACGGCGGCCGGGCTCCGCGGGTCCCGGGTCCTACGCCGGCTCCCGCCAAGCCCGACGCCCGACTCACATTTCTCCGCGCCCCGGAGTTCCCGAAGAGTGCCGCCGCCGAGCTCCCGCATCCCCCAACCAAGCCCGATCGCTCCCGCGGCCACGCTTCCGGGACCGCGCTGGACCAACGCCGGCCGTTTCGCCGCTTGTTGCCGGGGCAACGGACCGACGACGGAGTGCC